>NW_020837949.1:12253281-12287101 GCF_003676395.1 Aethalodelphis obliquidens
AGAGAGAGAGAGAGAGAGAGAGAGAGAGAGAGAGAGAGAGAGAGAGACCTGTGAGGAGGGGACCTCCTGACCATAGCTGAGATTTTTCAGTTGGGAGACCCTGAAGAGAGTGAGCTGAGAGAATACACTTCAAAACACAGATCAGCAGACTAACAAGGCATTCTGAGATCATCTTCCACTCCTTCATTATTCTTGACACTTTCTCCACAAGGACTTAGACATCATGGTCCAGGTCTTTGCATCATTCCCGCTTCTGATACTAATCTGCATGACAATTGTGTTGATAAACATCAGGAGTACACTCGGACTGACATCAAGACAAATCATAGATAATATCCATTTATACCAATCAAAGTTCAGTAATCTGAAGAACACAGAAGGAAGTCAGTAGAGCTGAGTGTACACAGCAGAGAGATCAGCAATATATATAAAATGATAAGTAGTATGCAGCCTTCCAAGTCCCTTAAAGTCCTGACCTGGAGAATGCACAATGGCCAGTAATAAGTCTAAGTGAGCATCTTATCAGGATCCTAAAGGCCCACCCTCAAACTATATATGCATAAATCCATTCTGTATGTGGCTAACATGGACGATTTTCCATTTCCATTGCCTCCACCGTGGTCCAAGCTACCATGATCTCTCATATGAACTGCTCAATGGCCTCCTAACCCATTCCTCTACTTCTAATCTTTTCTCCCATAATACATTCTCCATACAGCCACAAGAATGATCCTGTTAAAGTGTAAATTAGATCATTCCACTCCACTACTTAAAACACTTCACTGTCTTCCCAGTGCAACTGCACAAAATATAAACTCCTCATAGTATACTGTATACTGAGAATCTCTTCTAAATTTCCTTCTGCATGCAACAGAATTCAAGATAAATTTTATAATATCACATGGTCTGCATTAAGGAACAGGTTTTACTGGAGTAAGAGAAAACTTCTATATCCACAACAGAAATGGAAGCATGGCTCCTCCTCACCCTCCTATGACTGCACAGAGGGACCTGGGCACTGTTAGGTTAGCAGTATACATCTGTATGCCAATGGAGATACCTCATCCTCTCTATTGGTCTCACTTCTTGTAACAAAAGTGTGAAAGCAATTTTGCCAGTAGGAAAATAAACAGTCTGCCTAATGCCAGAAAATCTGGATTTGGGAAGCCAGCTATTACAGGAGCTGTCTAGGAAGGCCACCTGACCAACACCTGGGGACCTTAGATGTTCTAGTTCCCAGTGTTAGAAGGAGAAAGTCATCAATTCTGTGGGAATTGAGCTTATGTGAAACACATAAGTGCTTCACAGAAGTGAAAGAAAGATAAACAGGTTATCTTTTTCCAGATAACCTGTTGTCCAGGCAACCTAGATTGAACTCCTAGGGTTATTTTTGGATGACTTTCATCTTTGCAGTATAAATTTCCTATAAGAAGTGTTCAAATTTCCCAGTTTGTCCGGGACAATTATGGTTAGGTGCCTGTTGCTCCGAGTAATTTGTTAATAATGCACCCTTTTGGTGTTTTACTCACTGAATACCATCTGGCCCTAAGCTCAGTCCTTGGAACACAGTAGAACCTCAATAAATATATATGGAATAAATAAATTTTCCAGAAGTTTTAATTTTGCTTTTATCTCAAGCTTTAGATTCATTTTCTAATATCGTTGGATTTCAGGAAAAATAATGGAAAATAAATGAACTAGAAATTAAATCTTATTTCTGTACTGCCACTCATTCATCTAACATTTCTTGAGCATCTACTATGTGACAGGAAGTGTACCAGGTACAGGAAATCATGGACTAGAAAGCAAGAGAGACATATCTACAAAAAAATTACATAACGATGTGACCAATGCTTTAAGAGATAGATACAAAATATACATGTTTGCACAGAGAAGGGACCAAATTCTGCCTGGAATAGTCACAGGCTTGAAAGAGGAGATAACACTTGACATATGTTTTTTAAAATAAATGAGAGTTCACCTGGCAGGCAAGGTAAAGAAATGGGAATTCCATGCACTACCGAAATAGATGATGATTTATCCACCAACATATCCACAGACTATCCAAGCAAGAAAATAATAAACATACATAATACTTAATTACAGGCTATGCACTGTTTTAAGGTAGCTAGAGTAAGTCACTTAATTTTCAATGCATGAGGTGAGTTCTATTATTGTCCCCATTTTTAAGGAGGAGGAAACTAAGGCTCAGAGATTCTCATAGAGCTAGTAATCAGTACAGCGAGGATTCTGACCCAGGCACTCTGGCTTCAGAATCCATTGCCTTAACTAAAGACCTCAAAGATCACCTATTGATGACACCTCAATAAATACAAGAAAAAAATGGGGACTTGAGCACTAATGTTATGTCAGAGACAAGATCTTAGATCCCCTCTCTTTTAGATCACACTGCATCATCTGCTCTGGTTCTTAATGGTCCCTATAAACTCTCAAACCATGGGCTGCACCTCAAACCAACAGGTGTTTTATTGAGAACCCTCTGGATCCCATTCTCTTCCTTTAACATTACTCCTCATTTATCTATATAACACATTTTATCAATTAGGGATCTGCTACTATGGTAAAATGGAAAAAATCCCAGAAGATAGTAACCTAGGTTTCTTGCATCCTTCCCATAGAAATGCTTTAAGCTAATTATGTGACATTAGGCAAGTGTCTTGATCTTTCTGATCCTCGGGTTGGAAATAAAGAGGAGGTACCAGATAGTCAATATGAATGAATGCTTTAAGGACCTGGGTTCTGGAATCAGGCCTAGATTTGAATCTGAGTGTCACTGCTCATTAGCTATGTGACCTTAGGCAAGCTAATCTTCCTAAACTTAAATTTGCCCATCTGTGAAATAGGCATAATAATAGTACCTATCACAGAATTGTTACAGTGATTAAGACAGTGACTATAAAAATGTAAAATGCAGGAGTGTTTTTTAAACGTTATCTATTAATAGGGTCACTGCCCTACACATTACCCATACTTAGGATATTTTTATGAAAACTGCTATTCTTTTAATGTAATATTTAATACATATAAAAATACATGTAACATATAGGTAAATTATAAAGCAAACAAAAAGTACCCATAATCCCACCACCCAACTTAAGTTAAAACATCACCAGTGGTACCATGGCACACGAGTGCTTCTTCTCTGTCCTACCCCTTGTTCCGTCCCTCAGCTTCCTATGGTAACTCTTCTTGAATTCTGTATTTATCATTCCTTTTCCAATAGTTCTATCATATAGGTATCTACCCATTAAAATATTGTATACTTGATTTTAACATTTATAAAAATAACATGCTATAACAAATATCCTCTGCAAGCAGAGGAACATTCTGTTTATAAAAGCTATTCCTGTTACAGGATAACTGTAATTCATTTACCCAGCTGTATGATAATCTACTGTGTGAGCATTTATTTATCCATTCTCTGTGGATGAACCTTGGGGTTGTTTGCAGTTTTGTACTGTTAGGTACATTATTGCTATGGACACCTTTGGACCTGTTTCTTGGGCCACATGGGTAAGAGTTTCCTATAGAGTGTACCTTAAAGGTTGAATAACTAGGTGAAATTTCAACAATATCAAAATGATTTCTCAAACAAGGCAAGTTAATCTCCCTCAAATAGAGGTGCCAATTCACACTCCCCCCACTAGTTTCCATTGGTCGACAACATCCTCCTTCACACTTTGTTCTTTCAAACGTGTTGGAATTCGCTAGCATGGAGGTCTTGAAAGTTCATTGCAGTTTCTGGTTTTCATTTCCTGGATTAATGAGGTTGACCACATTTTAATATATTAATGGATTATATTTCCTTCTCTGTGAAATGCCTGTGTCTTTGACCATTTTTGTACTAAGCTGTCATTTTCTTATTTCTCCATAGGTTTTCATATATTCTAGATCATATTCTTTTTGCTTTGTAGGTCTTTATATGTTCCAGATTGTATTTCAGTTATATTATTTCAAATATCTTCTCTGCCAGTTTGTGACTTGTCATTCTGCTTTCTTTATGGTGATTTTTGGTTTTAAAAAAAGGTTATTTTTAACAGTTAAATTTATCATTCTTTTCTAAATTCAAGTTATTTTTAAAAACACAAAACTCCACATCCCCCAATTATAAAGCCATTGTCCTATATTTTCTTCCCAAAAAATTTTTTTCTAAAGAAGGGGGAAAGTTCCCCCTTAATTTTTACCTCCTATTGTTTATTTATTTAGGCCACCCCACACGACTTGCAGGATCCTAGTTCCCTGACCAGGGATCAAACCCGGGCCCCCAGCAGTGGAAACACCGAGTCCTAACCACCAGACCGCCAGGGAATTCACCTCTTCCAAAATTTTTGTTTTTCCTTTTACTCTTTGAATAACCAAGAATTGACTTTTGCATAAGGTGTAAGGTAGAGATCCAATTTCACTTTTTTCTATTGATTTATGGATGACAAATTTTCCTAGCATCATTTATTGAATAATTTATACTTTACCCAGTGATCTAGAATGCCCCTTTCATCATATATACTTTCCATATATGCATGGTCTGTTTGTGGGTTCTGTATTCTACACCACTGTTCTATTTGTTTATTCCTGCATCCATAGTATACTTAATTTATCACTGTAACGTTACTTTCAAAAAAGAAAACTGTCTTGCCGACTGGCAGAGCAAGCCCCCCATCTCACTCTTCCTCTTCAGGAACATGCTGCCTGGTCTTAGATCTCTGCTCAACAATACATCTTTCGAATCAACTTGTCCAGTTGCCCCAAAACACTTCTGGGAATTTTTGATCTGTAAACATCAACTTGGGGAAGGTTGACATCTTTACACTGTGATGCTTCCAATAAATAAAAATGGTGTACCAATGTGTTTAAGTCTTCTTTTAATGTATTTCAATAAGTTTTATGTCCTCCATAGGAACCACACACCTGGAGACATCTTTCATCTTCTGATGCTCTTGTATACGGCATCTTTTTAAAACTACATTTTCTCTGCTGTTGTTTGCGATTGACTTTGGTATACTGATCTTATTTCCAGCAACACTTAATTACTCATCCATAGATTCTTTTGTATCTTCTATGTAATCAGAGCCTTGTAACTTTCTTCCTTTCCTGTCTTAAAACTTTTTCTTTCCCTTCCTAACTGTGCCCTGATACAACAGATTAGTTCCTCCAAAGAGATACCAGAGAGCTCTCATTCTCTCTCTCTGCCAACGCTCACAAATAAGAGGTCATGTGAGCACACAGTGAGATGGTGGTCACCTATAAGCCAGGAACACAGGCCTCACAAGAAACCATGCTGGTACCCTGACCTTGGGGCTTCCAGCCTCCAGAATAGTGAGAAAATAAATGCCTCTTGTTTACATCTCCTAGCCTATGGTATTCTGTTATAGCAGCCCCAACTAAGACATCCAATGATGCAAATAAAAACTATGTTATACTTAGGATCCGGTTATTTTCCTGTGGGAAATCTGCTCACTCCAGATTATCTAGTCTGCTATACTGCCAGGAGAAGCATAAGGGTAGTACTTCTGTTCTTAAGTGTTCCTTTATTTAACAGGGGGCTGTTAACT
The DNA here is from genome assembly GCF_003676395.1 of Aethalodelphis obliquidens. Taxonomy (NCBI): domain Eukaryota; kingdom Metazoa; phylum Chordata; class Mammalia; order Artiodactyla; family Delphinidae; genus Aethalodelphis; species Aethalodelphis obliquidens. The sequence continues at coordinate 12,258,852 of NW_020837949.1, forward strand.
CAGGGTCCTCATTAGGGACTTCAAGCAAAATTAAACAATATTTATTTGATGAGTGTGTGCTCATATTCATGCTTTTTAAGGCTAATTGCTAAGGTTTTGTGTGTCTTTGTTCCAATCCCCTCCTCAAATTTAGAATGAGACATAAGTTAAAAGCCCGAAGGACTGTGGGAGCAGAGGTGAGATTTTTCTTCTACTTACAGTGGAAGTCGCCCAAGAGAAAGGCAAGAGTAATGAGTTGATCACGTACATGGAGATAAAGGTAAGAATGTGTAAATTCGTAAGGATTAGGTTTAACTGCAAAGCACAAATCAGTGGCTTAAACAAGGTAGAGATTTATTTGTGTCTCCAAAAGAAGTCCAGAAGTAGACTGTCCAGGACTGGTATGGTGGTTCCATGGTCATCACGGATCCCAACTTCTTCTGTCTTCCATCCTGAAGATAGTATCATGCTCCAAGACCACTAGTGGAGATTCAGCCACAGAGTCCACATTTCAGACAAGAAAAAGCCAAATGAGGGTTTAGAGAAGCACACAGGATGAGCCTCCCAACAGAGTTAGTTCACTGAAGGAACTTCCCTGGAAACACCATCAAATAAGTTCTGCTTATAGCCCCTTAGCAATCCTTAACTGCAAAGGAGAATAGAAATACAATATTTTAGCTGTTCACACTGTCATCCCCAATAAAATACGGGTTCTGTAAATGTAGAAGGAGTAATAGATATTGGGTATCATATTAACGTTTTTTGGTTTTTGTTTTTAATGACATTTCTCATTTTCTGTATTTTACGATGCTTTGACATCTTGGGGCCTGGCAGACCCTGGGAGGGACTTTCCTCCCTGGACTTCCGCACTCCACCCCCAAACGATAGCTGATTCCTAGAAATAGTAAAGGACTTGCCCACGAGCATGCCTTTGATATGCACACCAAGCAACCCTGAGTTCATAGCCCTCATTGGCCTTTCATCAGGCTCCTGAAGTCCAGGACACTACTCCTCTGCCTGAAATCACCCCAGGGCAAGGTACCTGACAACTAGGGACCACCCCTATTACCCACTGCCTGCTGAATGTATTCAAACTGTCCAATCCTAAACTTGCTCAGCGCTCCTATCCTGTCTCACCCATTCTTTCCCCATGAAAACAACAATAAAAGCTCTGACCCATGCTTTTCCCTTGCTCCTTCTGCCTCCTGACCTACCCTGGTACCTCTCCGTGTGGTGCTGGCATGGTGTGTTGCACGCCCTCCTCTTGAGAACTGTTAAGTAATAAACTCTTCGTTCAAAGGCAGTTGTCTCTGTGTCTGTCATCATACCATTCCTGATTAGAACAAATCCCATGTACATCGTAAAACAGGTAGGCAACTGGAAATCCTTCCCACAATATGGTTTTCCACAACAGGAAGCTGGAATCCTGGCATCATCTGAAAGTTATCTCACAAAAATCTGCTTACAATGTGTCTGGCAGAAGAAAAATAAAGTCACTCTTGCCTCAGCATCTCTTCTGAGCGCCAGACTCGTTAACCTTCACCCTCCCAAATATAAGCTAGAAAGTCTACAGTTAAACTATTTTCAAAACTAAACTCAATATCTTCGCTCTTCTCAAATCTGCTGCCACATCCATGTTCCTTAGTCTCTAATAAGACGTCATCATCTACACAGCTGCCCAAGCAGAAGTTTCAAAAGTATCTTCTGGAGTCCCCCGAAGTGGCCTCTGGGATGCTTTCAGGCACCCGGGTAGACCCACGCAGTCCACCAGGGGGGTCACTAGAGGCCACAGAGCTCTAAATTGCGGCCGGACAGCGTGACCAGGAGTAAGTGTAACACACACCGGACGCCAAGACTGAGGACGGATGGGAGGGGAGTGTATGGTATTGACATGTTGGAATATTTTGTATACATTGGGTTAAGTAAAAGTATTAAAATTTAGAAAAAAAAATTATCTTCTGATTGCCTTTTCTCTTACCACCAACACCTGTTCTGTCACCACTAGGTGCTGGACAGGAGCTATGCGTCCTCGGTTGTCTCCAACCCAGAGCCTAGCACAGGATCTGGCACGTACTTGGTACGCGACGAATGAGTCTATGTGAATCCTAAACATCCCTCGTGTCACCTCTCATCCCCACTTTACTAACCTTTCCAGGCTTATTCAGTAGCTTCCTAACTACCGCCAGGCTTTGCTCCTTCTAACCCTTCAACTGTCTTCACAGTTCTTTCTAAAGCACAATTCTGATAAGATGTCGCTGTTTTAAAACCTTCTATGGATCCCCATTGCCAAAGTCCTCTGCAAGCTTTCAACACCCTTTACAATCTAGCCTCAAATACCTTTCGTGTTTTATCTTCGAATGCTTCGTATACTTTTAAGTTTCTGGACCTTCGTTCGTGCCGTTTCCTCTGCTGAAAACTAACCTAACTATTCTCTTCTGCGCCCCGCTGGACTCTGTTTCTACCGTGACTAGAGTGTCTCTCCCATCGTATCACACTTGCCTACACAACTCCTGCTTTTACCTCCCCCATTCAACCTGCACCACCCTACATTGCGAGTCCCTTCAGTGCAGGAGTCCTGTTATATTCACCGCTACATCCACGCTGTACGGCTGCATGGCATATAGCAGGTGCCCACATGGCCTCTGAGTGTAAAAAAGATGCCCAGGTTAATAGTAAACAGCCATAGAAGATTAACAACAAACCAAAGAAAAAAAATGACCAAAGTGGAATACGTGCTCAGTAATCCACGGACATTAATAACTCAACAAAAAAAGGTCGAGTACAATAAACTGAAATTAAAATGCTCTCCTAAGTATCTCCTGAGACTTGGTGAGATGGGCATGGTGACTGAGAGATACACCTTGTTTAAAATAACTGCAACAGCAGTAACAATAGCCAGCATGTATTGAGCACTTGATTCAGTTACTATGTGCTAAGTAAGTTACATGTATTACTTACTGTGTTCTTCACAGTAGGCCTGTAAAAGTACAACTACTATTATCCCTGTTTTATTCACAGGAAAACAAAACAACAAAAATCAAAGGCATGGAAAGTTAAGAAACACACCAGAGTTCACCCAGCTGCTCTTGAGTAAAGCAAAAATTCAAATGCAGGCTTTCTGACTGCACAGCCTTAAGTGAACTATTATGACAGACCACCATTTTCCCAAATGACTGGTACAGAAGAAAAACTAAAAAATGTCAAGATGTACACTTATTTGGACAAATAGGACCCTAAGGTCCAAAGCATGGCAGAGAGCTAATGGATGAAGGGTAAAGAGAGAAAAAGAAAAATTTCAGTATTGTGGATGCATGACTCTGACAGCCGAAAAAGCTACACATCATCCTATCACAGACTGTGGGACTAGCACAGGGGCCAAGTATAGTAGTTTTGAGAGGGGACTTCAATGCTGTTGGTGCCTACCAAAAGTCTCACTCTCTAAAAAGTTCAACTGAACAACACACATTTACAAAGTCCTAAAATGTCACTGTGCTCGGCCGAGCTGGACAAAGGCAAAAGGGTAGTCTGAGTAAAAGACAACACTGCCTTCAAGAAGTACACGATATCTTTTGGGAACAATGAGAAACTACCACTAATTTCCCCTAAATGAGCTGCAAAGGTTAGACTGAAACGCAGTTGGCAAAGACAAGTAATCCCCAAAACAGCCACAGAACCATGTCTTTGGTGTTTTCAGATGTCTTTGGACCGATCAATCTGTCCAATTTTCAAGAAATGGATGACTCTCTGAGAACTGCACCTCGCAGCAAATAGTGGATCTTATCTGGGCTGGTCTTTAAAGTCAGCCATTCTGGGTTGTGTACGTTTATTAAGAGAATACAAGAAAAAAAAAAAAGAAATGAAGTGTTTAAGCATGAGATGTTATGATACAGATAATGCGGGAAAAAAATGCATGAAGGAATATCTTGTTCACCTCTAGCACATGAAGTGATACTAGCTTAACATGAATGAGGAGAGCAAGCCTGGCTTGGAAATAATGGAAAGATTTTTTTCCCCAAAAATGTAAAGAGCTTTATTTACTTCTTCTTATAAAGGTAATACATACTCAATGCTAAAAAAAAAATTACAAAATTGTAAAAAATAAGGAAAATCATACATAATCTTCTCAGAGATCATCAGAGCATTTTGATTTTTCTCCTTCCAGACTCTTCTAAGTATATATTTATGTCAATTACTTTTTTTCAAATATGGGAGTAACACCACACATGCTGCTTGATACTTTTGCTCCCACACTTCCATGTATCATACTCATCTTTCTACCTAACCCAGAATCCCAAAATCAAAGCCACAGGGCAGTTTTCTGCAGGTACATTCCCTGACACCGTAAGAACATGAAAAAAGGAAATGCAGGACACAAAACTTGGACTAGAAGACCCCTACGGTCTGTTACTGCTATCAGATTCCACAGGTCTACTCTGAGACTAGGCTCGGAACAGTAGAAAGTTTCTCAGGAGACGGGGCTGCCTGCGGGGGGAGGGCAGAGTTTATGCTCCCACAGCCTGCCTGGTTGTGGACCCCGGGTCTGCAGTATCACACGCACGCTGAGGCCTCTGCACTGAACACCTGACTCTGAAAGCCCTGCTGCCCAGCCTCAGAGCCTCTCAAGCAATCTCCAGTGGGAGTCTGCAGAAGAGCCCCTCGGCTCGCGGGGATCCTGGAGGACACACTCTTCTTCTGCCCCTGCACCCTGGACTCAGAATCGCTTGGGGTTGGTAATTAAGCAGTTTTGTTCACCATGTCACTTTCCCAAAGCACAGATTCATCACTCAGTTTAAACAGGAATACTAATCCGCATTAACTTCTCACAACTTTGAAGGAGCATAAAAGTACCTTTGCTGAGGAAAAAAATTAAAAGTTGCCCAAAAGACAAATTTTATCTACTTTACAATTTTGCTTAAGGAATGTGGCGTAAAGGAGTGAGGACTACGTCACCAGTTTTAATGTGGGAACTCAAGAGAGCAGACTTAATGTGCTGACTAATGGTCCCAGGTACAGGAAAAAAAGAAAAAGATGGTTGAAAAAAAAAAATTTAAATTTAAAAATAAATAAAGATAGCTGATATGAGGAAACAGTAATTAATTTTCTACTGTTCCTGGGCAAAAGAAAGGATAAAGCTAAGGAACTCCATTTTTCCTTAAACAAGCTGTGAGTACAAAATGCTGCTGATGTGTGCAGAAAATACCTTAAAACAAAAAGTCAAGTGTCCATAAAATAGCATGTGAATTCTGAACCTGTTAAAGTCCAGCAGGGTCTAAGCTACAGTTAGCACCACACTCTCTCAGGCAGAGGGGAGAGGACATGTAGAAGTAAAAGATGCATTAAAAAACTGAGTTTGTTTTATGTAATCTTTACTAGTAAATTACTAGTACTCTGTCAGAATCTTATAATAAAGGTAACTGTGCATACACAATTGTACACAGTATGTACAACAAGAGACCATGTAGAAAAATAAGAGGAAAATGTTATACCTGGGGCGCTAACCTAGAGAGGCAGGGACTCCCCTGAGAGTCTGTATGAGACTAAAAGGACAGAGAATGGGGTTTAGAAAGATAGAAAATAGTGAAACCAGAGCCTATGTCATCACCTGGAGATGGACTACTTCATCCCTAGTTATACTTTAGGTCTTTACTGCTAGTAAACTCTGTTTCACAAATGCTACTAGTGAAATTGTCCAAAAACAGAAGACGTGAATCATGTAGGTTCATCTTGAAGCTATTTAGATTAGATATTAACCACTGTTCAGCAAGCCCCTACAATTTAGGCTAAAGCTTAATATCCCGTTGGGATCATTCATGTGTCAACATTTATTGCCTATTCTGTGCCAAGCAATGGTTAAGACGCAGGTACATAAAGAAGATACAGTTCTTGCCTTCTAGTCTATAAACCAAACAGATAAGGAAATCAGTATTTACAACCATGGGATACATGTATGACGTACAGCAATGCTCAATAAACACTGAGTAGCTAAATCAATACTATAATAGAAGTGTGCACAAAAAGGGGGGGGGGCTTCCGAAAGGACAGTTATCCCTCTGCCATAACACGGATGACCCTAACAGTTCACTATCTTGTATACTTATACACAGAAACTGTCTCTTAAAGAATAAAAAAACTAGTGAATACCATAACATACAGGAGCTACCAAGGTTCATGACACGAAAAGGGGAAGGAGAACAGCAGTCAGGAAAAATATTACCACTCATTTTACATAGAGTATTTTAATTCTTGTCTTCAGAAACTATAAAGACTATCAAGATTTGGAAACGAGACTGTACCAAACAATGGCCAAAGAAGAATCGTCCATTCTATGCCTTCTCTTTCGTCTGGTCACTCAGAAATATGATGTTATCTGTAAAGAAGCCAAAGCATAAATGTTATTTTCAGAATGCTTCCTCCATCTCATTTAATCATTCCCGTCTACCACATACATATTTTAGTGCTATTCACTGAAAAGACTTTAGACAAATTCTCAAAATATTATGTTCTTGCTATATTGCTTGCTATGTCCTTGAGAGGTATATACAATAGGCATAATGGAGCTAAAAGCTGGGCTTCAACCGTTTATCAACAGCTCAGACCTTGTGAGAAAAGGTGGGATACTTCTCATCTTCCCTGAAGATAGCTAAGGTCTTCTCAGTGATAACTTTCTACAGAAGAGCTAGTCACAAATTCTGATGCTTGCAGTGCTCAGACAGATGCCATTAAACCGGGGAGCACATCCTCACAGAGAAAAGGATCCCGGCAACACAGTCCACAGGCTGGAGGGATGGAGGAAGGACAGGGTTCAACAAATGGCCCCAGCGCACAGACAGACTTATTTATGTTTTTTAAGTCTGAACACTTATACAGAACACATTTTATTTTTAAATTTTAAAACAGAATGAGTTTTATATATTCACTCTTGAGAAAATTTTTACTATCAGTATTTCAGAGAACATTTTTATCCAAAAACATCAGACATTGCTCTTAAAATATTGTGCAGAAAGAGTTAGTTTAGGACAAGCAAAGGAAAAGAAGTAGTATCTCCCGTATAACACTGAAAGATCTACATTCTTAAAACTTCAGAATTATTCAAAAACGGTTGTTATATAGTAATTGAATATTTGTTGACGACTGTAGTCTTCTAAAACTAGAATGTTTTGGAACAGAATGGTTAGTATAAGAGATTATCAGAATTGACATCACTGTGTAAAAAAGACAAGCGTGCCACCTGCTGGTGGTTATTTTTAAGCTACATTGATCCAAAGGAGAAAAAAATATGGCCTATAAAACAGATAAGCCAAATTAAAACTCTATTCTCTTCCATTTTAATGTCACTAAAGACCTGTTCAATTTTACTATTAGCCATAAACCTATGTTAACTGCTTAAGCATTCATGCTAGTGAATACTGGTGACAAGAAAAAAAAAAAAGGCTGATAATTTGAAATGCTTCTGTTTGGCCTGGTTTATAACAATTCAAAATCTGCCCTCACAATAGGTTTACAGTTTACAGTGGAATATGAAAGTGTTGAATGCTTCATAAATACATGATCAATAGATTTTAAACTGTCAATTATTTTATGAGAAAGCTTCATCTTCCACTGCTGAAATCACAGGGGTAGTTCTATACCATATACAGGTCTAGAAAAAAATTTTTGAATAGGTAGATATGTCTGGAGGCTTGACCCAAGGAGGAACAGGGCAGGCAGGAAGTAATTTACTGTCACAACACTCAAGAATTATGAAAGCAAACCAGTCAGAAAAAACCTCATCTAAGTTATCAAGGTCAGTATACTTTCAAAGAAACCAGTAAGAAAATATACGATTATTATTTACAACAAATTATAATTTATCCATATGGCACAGTAGTTAAGACAAACTCTGGAGCAAGTGAAAAGAGAAAGATAAGAGAAAAATCTGTCAATTAGGAGACTTAAGTTGTCAGACTTTTCGCCTCCAGAATTGTGCGAAAATTCATTTCTGTTGTTTATAAAAAGAAAATAAGAGACACTTAAGATACATATAAACCATGTAATATGATGTATGGACTGGTATTTATGAAGCAGTCAAAGAAATTTCAATACTATGACATCTGGTAAAAAAAATTTAACAATAATTTCTTAATATTAGGTGTGATAATAGCACTATAGTTATGTTTTAAAAAGGAATCTATCTTTCAGAGATACCTACTGAAATATTTATGGATGATATAATGTCTGAGATTCCCTCAAAATAATCCAGGTGGGGGAAAAGGGGGCTGGGTCATAGATGAAATAATATTGGCCATCTGTTGATAACTGTTAAAGCTGCATGATGGGAGTTTTCGTTTCTTACTATTCTCTCTCCTTTTGTGTATGTTTGACATTTTCCATAATAAAAAAATTAATTTTTAAATGATATCTAATTTGGGCATACCTCAGAAGTTCATAAATATTGAGATAATACTATAATAAAAGTTCTTTTATTCCCATCTACTTATTTATCAAAACAAGGTTTCTCAGTTTTTATATTGATAAAAAACAAGAAAACAGAATGAATACTTTTTTAGCAATTTATCCAAAAGGCAAAAAATGCATCATCTATCTCATTAAGATACATTTTCAATAAAATTTTAGTTTGTATACATATATACTAAAGTTGTTTTGGTCAATTATGTTCTAAAAACAACTGTAATGATAACCCAATTCAAGGAGAAACCTAACATTTAGAGCTCTACTGTTGCAGAATTTTTTTTAATATTTTTAAATTTCTATTTATGCATGTACTTTTGTTACAGTTAATTGAATGAATGACAAGAGTCTTGACTATACAATATATTAAGGTACACTTCTGAGGAGAAAATGAAATTGAAAAACAAGTTCAGAGAAAAGGGAATAATGTAAAATTTCCAAATGTTGAGAAGTTTGTATCTTTTTTAATGATGATGGATACCAAATAGCTATAATATTTAGATCCATTAATACCTTTAAGAGTAACATAATTTTACATTAAAAAAATTTAATGTCAACTTAAACATGTCCAAAGGGGTATATTATTTTCAAAATTCTTGTAGAATTTTCAGAAAAGTTTAAAACTCTGTTCTAGAGCATATCTTCTTAACCTCCTGAAGCTTCCATGTGTCCATCTTTTCTATGTTGTTTTGTATTTTGTTTAATGAGAACAAAAGGAATTTAAAACAAAATCATCATGTTAAGTACCAAACAGGTTCTGAACAAATCTGCACAAATGTCTAACGCCACTCACTTTAGTATAACTCTGTCTCGACACATGCTTTTCCCTGTTTAGGCCATGTCCTTCAAAAACACTAAAGGTTTTCTAAGTCCAAATAGTAAGTACTGGCATAGACAGTTCAACTGATAAGTTACTTGTGAACTAAAACTGTGAGTACAGAGATAATTTTCTAAGGGAAGAGATAAATGTAGAAACCTGGAGCAAGCCCACAAACCTCACTTGGAATTCTCCTGGTGAAGGCCTTACAATCTCATTGGCATCAGTACTAACAGCCTCAGGTAAAGTTACAACATAGCCAAGCTTTCAAAAACGGAAAGGAGAAAAAAAAACCAAAACAGAATAGCTATTATCACAAGAGCCTTACCAGCTATAATTGTTGTTGCTTGTCGTCTCACATTATTTTTATCCATATATTCACCATAGTCTACTTTCCCTTCCACATAAATTCGAGACCTGATATGAATAAAATTTACAGTTTTTAGTCTGGAGATTCTAATGTACTTTACAGGAGAGAGTCAGGTTAGAGAGGGTAAGTATACATTAAGGATGAAACAGATAATCATACAGAACCTCATTTTTGCTCCCACTTCTCATAATTCAGAATTAAGAGTACTGAAACAGAGAGTTCCCTTGTGGCCTAGTGGATTCCTAAGGAATGCTAGCTCTAGGATTCCAGGCTTTCACTGCCAGGGCCCAGGTTCAATCCCTGGTCAGGGAACTGAGATCCCACAAGCCACGTGGTACAGCCAAAAAGAAAAAGTAGTGAAACAGAATGTGCACAGACTTGCCACACCTAGGAAAAAAGACAATGTTTTCATCCTTGAGCTAACTGTGGTCCTTATGAAAGTTAAAACAAAACAAAACAAAAAAAACTGTTCAAAATTTTAAGTCAAAATTAAAAAAAAAAAAAAAAAGCAACCTTAAGACCATGAAGAGCAACCTAGTGGCATCCTTTAAATCTCTATGGTTAATTTCCAATGTGTTATTTTCTGTCACCGCTGATTTTGGATTCTCTAACAGATTTGTAGATTTTTTCATTTATTTTTTAGTTAGTTCCTTTCTATATTAAGGTTCATAAACTTACTCTCAAAAGACTTAGATTACTAAAATGCAAAATTTTCAGCTTTAGTATTTCACTCAGAGTTAATTACTAAGACTATGCTGCACTCTCTAGAAGGCTGAACTAGAAGACAACTGTAACTCTGATTTCAAAGAGTAGAAAATGGCCATAATGACACCAATTTTCAGCGTCTAACACCACCAAAAATGTACAATACAGAACATAGACAAGACTGGTAAAATGACTGGGTGCCAAAGGGAACAGTCACACAGATTCATCAATCAGTAGGTGAAATTGCATATAGACATTTTCCTTGAAATTTCCTGTGTTTATATGTGTATATATGCACATATCATACAGACATGACAACGGAGGTATATATGAAGAAAAGGTATGCACTTATTTTAAAAAAACAGAAATTTTAGTTACTGCTGAAATTATTTTACATGAAATGTTTTATTTCTATAAAACAAGTACATTTCTAAACATACTATGACTACAACTGCTGTTAAACACATCCTCTTGTCCTTCTGTGGGTTTGGAAAAGATACTTTTTATACATAATCAATCCAAGCATTCCAAAAGGGAACTACTAAGTTTACATAAAATTATCAGATATGAAATAACTGCTGTGAATATTACCGTAATACCTCACTGGGTCAGGCTTCCGACATTCCAGACCCTCTGTTAGGCCATCGTGTGATGCCAAGAGGCAAGACATCTGCCTTCAGGATCGCTGGCCATGGAGACACTTGCTCACATGGTACTCGGTACCCTTTGCCTTCTCTCTTACCTCATCAGCTCCATTTAAGTACACATCCTCTTTGCCCTAAAGTATAAGTTCTTAAAAGGCTAAACCATGTTAAAACCTTTAAATTAGTCACACATGGCAATGCGCTATGTTTATAGTATTAAGCATTGCATGAATACCTCTTGGGTTAACACAGAGTAATTAGTGGTACTACATAAATAAAGGAGCTACGCAGTCCATAAGAACACGTTACCAGTTTCTTAAACCAGTGGTCCCCAACCTTTCTGGCACCAGGGACCGGTTTCGTGGAGACAATTTTTCCCTGGACGGGGGGGGGGGGGGGGGGTGGGGGGGTGGCTCGGGCGGTAACGCGGGCCATGGGCAGCGGCAGGTGAAGCTTCGCTGCTCGCCCACCGCTCACCTCCCGCTGTGTGGCCCAGGGCCTAACAGGCCGTGGACCAGGACCGGTCCGTGGCCTGGAGGTTGGGGACCCCTGTTTTAAACCATTCAATCTGTAAGATCCTTCCTTCCTCAACTTACCCCTTTTTCACATACTGATATGCCACATCTCTCAGGCCTGGTCGGAATACTGAAATTCTGTGCCACGTTGTCTTTTGACTGACATCACCTAAATCACAATAGGGAATGTGGTTACAAATGCAAAAGACAAGTGCCAAAGGACAACATGTCCCAGCAAAACCAATCCACGATTTCTAAAAGAGCAGAACAGAATTAGAGAAGGTCTTTTCTAAAAGTATCTAATTAGGTAATTCACAATAAATAATACCTATTTACTGCTGATAAAATTAAGAGCCCGGGCTTTTGTACTCACCTATTTGGTGTGTTTCATTTTCCCCTGATCGCCACATCTCATTTGTTGCTAGAGAAAATATTGTGACTGGGTTTTTTCCTTCTACCTGTCTCATGACAGGGTCCTGACCTACTCGACCAAGTAACTGCACACGATTCAGAGCTGAAAGGCAATGTGTAGATAAAACGAGACTGAGAGAAATGTCTAGGGAGGAACAGCTACAAACACTACTCCAACTTCAGTCTTGGCATTAAGCAAAACCCAAGTTCTAGAAGGTTTGAAAGTAAGTTGAAGGGGAAAATAGACAGAGGTTGGGAGGGAAAAAGGATTGGCAAGAAAGGAGAAAATATTCAGAGGAAGTAGCCCCACAAAACAAACGTTAAGCTCTTTATCTAAATTCTTCTTTTAAATACCTAAAGAAACTTCTTTAAACTGTCTGTAGAGTTAAAAGAACAAATCTGAATATCTTTATAAACACAAGGGACTATTTCTGTGAAACAACAGCTTTCACAAACATTCACTTCTTCAGCCAAATACCACATACCCTTGGAAGACTTAGATAACCAAATAGGACTCAAGGAAATTCTTTGGCAGGAAAGTGACAAGAGTGAGTAAAAACTGACTGGTAAAGGAAGAAGGGCCCAATTTACAGGAGCCCTGCAGCCTGATGGGGCAAGGCCAAGATCTGAGAGGCAAATGTGAGTCAAGAGCGTGACGATTAATAGATTATAACCCAACGAATACACCTCTTGTGCAACACTGAGAATATTAGCATACTGCTATAAATAACACGCTTTAAACTTGGAAATCAGCTGCTACTTACATCTTTCGAGAACCAAACTGCCAGCTATTTCAGACTCATGTCTCACAAACTGATGAAGGACCTAAAGTGGAACAAATAAGTAAAACAGCTTTAATCCGGGGGGAAAGGCAAATACCAACAGAAGACCCAGTCACACGTGGTCACCATCTAGTCAGCAGCTCCTATGGCACACATCCACCCAAGACAAGAGGTGTGCCCATCACACAGAGCCAGGAGGACTATGCGAACACTTAAGCCTACTGCAGAAGCCCACAGGCACACAGGAGGTACTACACAGTATACCCAAGAGAGTTCATTTACAGTCCTCTCCCGCTTCTTTGGTGGCAATCTTCCTGATTACGGTGCCTCTGTGTTTGTACACAAAAGGTAAATAAATACATGTTGGAAAAAGTCATGCTTTTGACAGACCAAAAAAAAAGTCTAAGATAAACAAACATGACTCTTTGATAAAGTGCAAAGATATGCCTGCCCAAATCGGTCTGTCAGACAAAGGGAATCACTGCCATGTAACAGCAGCACTCGATAACAACAGCTATCATTGCTGAGTACCCGCTAACTGCTTTACCTCTCATCAATTATTCCTCAGACTAAATCTATAAACTATGTAAAATTACCACCACTTTATAGAAGAGAAAAATGAAGTTCAAAGAGACAGAGTAACTTGCCTAAAATCCTACAGGAAGTAAGTGGCAAGTCACGCCGAGATCCCAGGGCCGTCTGACCCCAAGGCTGCTGCTTTTCCCACTGCCCTCTGCTGCCTCTTTAAGGACATTCTGTGTAAGGGCTACTGCAAAGATATGAGGACACATCACTGGGAACATCACTGGGTTCAGAGACCTAACCATTACATCAGAGAAACACGTGTCAAGTGGTGGCACTGTTAATAAGCGACCAATTAAAACAATACCCACTCCAGGGGTGGTACTTCTGGCTATGGAATCCTGGCGCTATGTTTGGGAGCAGAGAGTGGGTACGAAAATAAAAATGTGAGTTACAACATATTAAAGATCAGACTGCTAACTGCTACCTGTGTCATGATTCCAGAAAGGTGCTCATCTGAGTGCTCACATGAGCCAGAGCTCCTAAGTTTCATGGGACAACAGTCTGCCTCATTGGGGGCACACAAAACTCAAGACCTACCGGAGGAGCAGAAATGGGGAAAGAATTAATTTAACTGGGATACTTTTTTAAATTAAACATTTAACTCTTTTATACACAGCTTTAAAGATACCGTAACACTGTAGAATCGTGTATTAAGACAGGAATAGCTTTTCCATGCTTCACATTTCAACACATGAAAAAGTATACGTTTCAAAAGTACGTATAAGTTAGTACGGATCCAAGAATATAGGGCCAACTCTACAGCAGAGCGGGGGAAATAGGAACAGGTTTCACAGAGGAATTGCTTCTTCCTTATCTTCACAAGATGAGTGCGAGAGGGGTTCTAAAGGAGAATCTATAGCACTTGGTGCCCAGATGAGCTTAAGCAAGCAAAACGGGGTCTAGGCTGGCTCAAGGCTGGCGAGGCTGACTGAGGAGGTCAGGGGAGGAGTCTGACTGGGTGACATGAGAAGCAATCCTGGACCTGGTAAACGTGTGGTGATGCTGAGACCTCACCTGCTCTCCTCAGCACAAGGAGGCAGGGCGGGGTGGGAGGCAGCTGACAACACATGAGGCACGTGGTCAGAAAAGAAACCACCTGTCTTATTAAAGATAATAATAAAAAAAAAAGCTGGAACAACGGTTCTCATAGTCTGCAGATCAACAACGACCTTCAACGCTCTCTAACTGATCTACGTGCAAGTAGCACATGTTTTTAAAAGTAATTATTCCCATTATATATGTGAACACACTAGAGAAGTTTCGTTTTGCTTTAGTGAACATTATTTACCCAAGTAAAACCTGTCCCCAGCCCTCATGTCAAATAAGTACACCAAGGTGTGTGGGCTCAAAGGACTTTTGCCTCTGCAGGCAAAAGCCTAAAGAAATTTGATCACTATGGCTTATAGTAACACATCCCAACACTAATACGAAAAAGTGATTACCTGCACTGCAGGTCTTCGAAACATGGCTTCTATTTCCTTTTCTTACAATCTAACCTTTAATCTTTTCCTGAAGAAAAAAGAGATCAATTAAGTCCTACAGCAAGAATATGAATTCACTGAGTCCTAAGTGCCTAACTGCAGCCACGACTTTTACGCAACCCACCTTTAGACCGTATCGCATCAACAGCCCTGCACAGGGGACGGGAAGGACTCCCTTCTGCTCCCAGAAAGCCCCTCTCGCACTTTCATGCCTCTCTGATCCCCCTTAACTTCCTCCTCCTCCAACCCACACCAAAAAATCCTGATTCTATCCCCATTTCCGTTCCACTGTCTTCTCAAATTTTATTAAAATGCAAGTTCCCTTCGGGCAGGGACTTCTGTCGGACTTATTCACTGTTACACCCAATACCCCTAAAAGTTCCTAAGACATAGTAAGGGCTCAATAAGTATTAAAATGTTAGCACGGGGCTTCAATCTGAAACGTGTGGCCGTAAAAACTACCGCCTCCAGCCCCGTCACCAAAGACCAAGGAGATCCCTGGGCTTCGCCGCCTCACCGCCGAGATGTGCGGGCGCCCCTTCTCCAAGATGACGCTCCCAACCAACAACGTAAAGGAATTGAGAGGGGCGACGAAACCACGGAGTCCTCTGCGCGAGGGAGAAGACAAGGTCCACACACCGACACAGTACCGCCTCCAGGACCTATGCAAAACCTTCCGCCCCTTCTCCCTCCCTCACCTGAAGCTCAGGCTCCGACAGCTTCCAGGCAGGAACTCATTTCCGGTTGCTGCTGGGACGCAAGACTCGCGAGAAGAAGGAGGAACGGAAATCCCGGTGCTGCGTCGTAGAAATGAGGCCGGCCGGCGCCGCGGGAAGCACGCCCCCTTAACGCGGTGGTTCCGAGAGCTTCCTTCTGGGCGGAAGCGAATGAGTCAACGCCGCCAAGTGGTTCAGGTAACCTATTTGCAAGTTTGTAGCGAAATGAAATTACTATTTGAAGAGGTTCCCGGCCCGGGACTCGTCAGGGTGGACCAAACAAAGGCTAGCTGCGCCTCTGGAAAAAACTAGAAAGGTTCGGGCCTCCAAAAACAAGAAGAAAAAAACAAAACAACAACAACAAAAACAAACAAACAAAAAACGGAAAAAGTAGAGAAAGAGCCGAAAGCGCAAAATTTAAGGATCACCAAAAAAATGGGAATCAAAATAAATAGTAATGCAATGTTTTCAAAAGTCAGAATTAAGGCAAAAAATATGTGAATAAAATATGAAAAATTTTATTAAATACAGTATCTGAGCCAGATAGGATCCTAAGTCACCAGGAAAAACGTGTGCCCCTATATACAAGTTTTTATGTATTTAAAAAAAACTTTACAAGAACATTAAAGTACTTGAAGAAATATTGAACATCTGAAAATTAGGTGTGTTAAAACTAACAACGTTGCTTTAAGTTTAAATATTTTGCTTTTACCAAAAACATAATTTTACCTTCCTGGCTTTAATAGAAGTAAACTGACTGATAGTATTTTCAAAATCTACTTCTTTGCTTACTTTATTTCCAATTGCAAGAGTTGCCGTGCCTGATCATTTTTCCTGAGGAAGTGGCATTAACTTCAGCTTACTGAACTTGCCTTTACTTAGAATTCTGATATTTTGTTAATTGTGGATTTTTCATTAATTTTAATATCTTAAAATTATTGCATTAAAGTAGCATTAATCTTGAATACTGGGTTTGTTGGCCCCCCCTCAAATTTTGTCTTGTTCCCCCTAATCCTGGCCTTGGTAAGGAAAAGGGGATTAGAGGCCCATAGACTGCAGAATACAGGCCAGAGGGAGCCTCCCCAGGCCTGTCCATCACCTGGTCCTGGCACTGTCCAGCTTCTAGAAAAGGTACCCTCCACATCATTCTAATAAGCAAATCTCCTCCTCAGGACCCTACTTAAAACCTTTCAATGGCCCATTCTTGCCCTAAAAGGAAAAAACACGAACTACTTCATGTGGTTTCCAACACATACCCTAACTCACTCTTAAGAGTACGACTTACTACTTGGTATATTTATTGACGCTTACCTCTGTTTTACTTCCACCTTCAAGATGTTTAGTCCTGGAAACATACGATGTTATGCTGCCTTCAGGTCTTGCACAGGCATTAATCATCCCACACTCCACTGTGTTACTACTGTAACATACCCTCTGATGATTTCCTATTTCCTATTTCCTATTTCCTATTTCCACTTGAGCTGTTGAGTCAAGTGAAAAACCAAATTCACCCTTTCCTTCAAAGCCAGTTTCCCCCTTGTAAGCTCCTTGTTTGTTTTAATGGTACCAAGATTCTCCCAGACTTGAAGTTTGGAATCATCTTTGACACATCTCACTGATCACCTACATCTGTTCATCTATATCCAATCACTTGGCCCTAAAAGTTCTATCTTCATTAGGCCACAGATCTCTCCCTCTTTCTTTCTGTTCACAAACACTTTGGGGTAAGCAGAAAGCACCACGCAAATTGAAAATAGACACACCTCTGGCAAACTTTTATAACCTTATGAATAACATCTCAGTGGAGAATCTGGGCTGATCTGAATTCTCTCTCAGACAGGAGTCACCAATACACGTTCTCCTTAGACTGTTGGCTGGAGAAAGTTGCAAGTGCTGTTTTCTTTGACAAAGAAAAACATATTAAGATGTATAATGTCATGGAAGAACAGAGTTAAAACATTTTCTTCTATCATCAAATAGATCCTCCTTCACAATATGACAAATACTTCAGCATTGCTTTACTCTTCAGCATCAGAAATGTCCTTTCCACATACTTTCAAAATTCTCTACTCAAATCGTCTTTCCTTTGTTCTCCCATTTCACTTTCTTTACACACTCAGTCTATCTTGTATTAGAATTTAAATGCCCATGAAGGTGCCTCCTCTTCCCCATTGATTGTGAGCTCTTAGAGAACAGGGACCTTGTTGTGAATATCCAGTTGGCAATTATGCTTTAAACAAGAACAGGCCACAGGCCAGAACAGAGAAATAGAACCTAGAAGGATACTCAAATAGGCCTGAAATTAGAAAATTAAAAAAAGAAAAAGAATCTAGAAGAGTAGCTGAAATGTATTTTTTAATTAAACGTACCACTTTTACAAGAATCTACAATTTGCATTTTAGTGAGGAATTCCTGAAACCTCTTCATGGTGTGCGTATACCTGCACACACTCTAACATAATCATAAACTTTCTGTAGCTCATCCACAGACCCAGAAAGTACCTTCCCAATGCTGAGAAGTGGTGAAAGCATCATGGCTTTAATCAGTTACAATTACCCCTGGCAACAGTGGAATAATTCAGGGCTTTCATCCTTTACAAAGCTAGCTGAGAAAGAGACATGTCTATATGCCCAAGTCCACAAAGTTATCTTTGGCCTTGCCTTTTTTTTTCCTTATGATAACAGATCAATTTTAATTCTAGCACCTGTAGCTATACAAGGGTGTGCATTATAAACTTCATGGAACTGTTGTCCACATTCGATAAAGTGACAACTGTGCAATACCACTTAGTATCTCAAAATCAGGAACATACATTGGAATTGTTTAAACACAATCCACAGAATTAAAAACAAAATCAGAAGTCATCCACAGTTATACTCATTGTCAATTAAATGTTTTATCACTTACTACTTGATATAACAGTCAGTATCTAGTAGGGGATATCGGAAGTGATTTCAGATTCTCATCCTGTTGTACTCTGTTGGGAAGGTTTCTTGAGTAGCTATGTGACTGGCCAAAGGTGGGTACAACTAGGACTAGAACAGCATCTACCACAGTTTCTGTACTTTTCACTTTTTTTCCTTTGTCAGTGAAAAGTGAACAGTAAGAATGAAATACTTATCTTTACATATATACATGGTATGCTGTGAAAGCATATTTGCTAAAAATATGGAACGCTTCACGAATTTGCGTGTCATCCTTGCACAGGGGCCATGCTAATCTTCTCTGTACTGCTCCAATTTTAGTATATGTGCTGCCAAAGTGAGCACTGGCCTTGCCTTTTTTTCCCCCTAAATTAAAAAACGTCTCAGCTATAGGCATCAAGTGGTAGAGACCAGGGTTGGCAATGCTTTCTCACAGATAGGAAGCTTTGGACAATTTCAGTGCTGTAGAAGAACATTTTTTAGATATTTTAATCAAGTTTTCACTTTGCTTTTAAATCAGTTTTTCCTCAAGCCTCATAACTATTGGAAAATTACAGCACTTATTACTTTAACTGATTACTATCACGTTTTACATTGATTCAAAAGCAATTTTAGCAATACTCCATAGTTACTATGGCTATTTTTTTGGTAAATTTTTTTTGAATTTTATTTTATTTATTTTTTTATACAGCAGGTTCTTATTAGTTATCCATTTTATACACATCAGTGTATACATGTCAATCCCAATCTCCCAATTCATCCCACCACCACCACCATCCCCACGATTTTCCCCCTTTGGTGTCCATGTTTGTTCTCTACATCTCTGTCTATTTCTGCCCTGCAAACCAGTTCATCTGTACCATTCTTCTAGGTTCCACATATATGCATTAACATACGATATTTGTTTTTCTCTTTCTGACTTACTTCACTCTGTATGACAGTCTCTAGATCCATCTACGTCTCTACAAATGACCCAATTTCGTTCCTTTTTGTGGCTGAGTAATATTCCGTTGTATATATGTACCATACCTTCTTTATCCATTCATCTGTCGATGGGCATTTAGGTTGCTTCCATGACCTGGCTATTGTAAATAGTGCTGCAATGAACATTGTGGTGCATGTGTCTTTTTGAATTATGCTTTTCTCTGGGTATATGCCCAGTAGTGGGATTGCTGGTTCGTATGATAGTTCTATTTTTAGTTTTTTAAGGAACCTCCATACTGTTCTCCATAGTGGCTGTATCAACTTCCATTCCCACCAACAGTGCAAGAGAGTTCCCTTTTCTCCACACCCTCTCCAGCATTTGTTATTTGTAGATTTTCTGATGATGCCCATTCTCACTGGTGTGCGGTGATACCTCCTTGTAGTTTTGATTTGCATTTTGTTAAATTTTTTTAAAAACTCAGCCTGACAGTTTTTATGCAATTCAAGATTGACAGTATGGTTCATACAGAGATTTTTAAGATACCTAACTGTTCAGGCTGAAATGTTGACATTTAACTTTCAGTGTTCATCTTTCTACAGCTTTAGATAAATAGCTTCTATAAATTGGTAGATGTGTTAGAGCTCAGTAAAGCACAGTAGTACTTCTTTATAAGATTTCTTTAACTCAAGATTGTCTGTTGGCGCCTTAACGTCAGTGTTCATGTTTAAGAAACAGAACTTCATGACTGAGGATGGAGTTTCTCACTGAGGCCAGGGGTCAACTTCCAACTGAAATGGAAGGGATTAAATTCCGAACCCATTGAGGATCCAGTCCCTCTCACACTCAGTGTCTGTGCAGCTGCCTGCTCTTTTGGTGACTTCCTGCTACTGTGGAGCCCAGCAGAGAGAAATGGAGAGAAACCAACAGTCTGGCATCGGGTCCATTCAGGTGCTAGAACAATCTTTGAGGAACGTAGTAGAGAAGGGGTCATAGGCCCTAATAGTAGTTGTCAATGCCTGAGAAGAAAAGTGTAACCACAGAATTGTGGGCCATACATTGCATACTCTTAATAACACACCTGCTTATAAATCGTAAAGTGTGGTTGACCTTGCAGCACTGTACCACAAGGGACGTGGCTGGTGTCAGGGAGGCAAGAGATAAATTAACTTAGTTTTAAAACCTGAATAATCAACTATACTCCAATATAAAAAAATTAAAATTAAAAAAAAATACATAAGAGTACAGGGGAAAAAAAAACCTGAATAAAGACTCATTTTTTTAAATGTCAAGGGGCAATACAGAGCACTATACCCCACTTAATTGCATGGAAGAAATTGCTACTCCCAAACAGAAGAATGATGTGATGGTTTGTTCAATGATTTATTCAATTTGTTTGTTTGTTTTGCGGTACGCGGGCCTCTCACCGTTGTGGCCTCTCCCGTTGCGGAGCACAGGCTCCAGACGCACAGGCCCAGCGGCCATGGCTCACGGGCCCAGCCGCTCCGCGGCATGTGGGATCCTCCCGGACTGGGGCACGAACCCGTGTCCCCTGCATCGTCAGGTGGACTCCCAACCACTGCGCCACCAGGGGAGCCCGATTCATTCAATTTTAAAAACTTCTTAATTTGCTTTTAAAAATTAAGGGAAAAGGAGAAAACAAGGCAGCCAAAAAGCCTACGAGCCATGGAGAGGCTAACGTCATCAATATGACACAACTAGGAGTTCTCAAATGCCTTTACGACCAACATTATTTTGTATCATAGCTTGGCCATTATTAGCTTTTAGGGCCGTGAAGCTGGGCCTTAAAGCCAAGACCTGTTAGTACCAGCCTATTGGATTCTCTCTCCTATCTACTAATGGTTTCCAACATAAATTTCGTATTCTTTGTTAGTTGCATATTTATAAAGACGAGTGCTTTACTCATATTTGGCTTTGGACAAGATAAAAACCTTTATTTACAAACATTCTAGTCCTTTAAAAATATATATACAGAGTAAAGGATTTGGATAAAATAAGTTAAATCACAGGAAGCAAAGCCAACGTCTGTTAAAATCAAGGAGAAATTGGTGACAACCAGAGAATCAAAACCAGTTATAACAGTTACAAGAGGCTCAAAGCAAATAGATTGAGGGACAACAAACCACATCAAATTTCCCTTGAACCCTCTACCCAGTGGCTTTGTTCCACAAGTTCATAGCCAGCTCAGAAATGTGAAGTTATGTAGAGTCTTATTTCTACCCACTTCATATGGTGGTGAAGTCATTAACTTAATAAATACAACATCAGAGAAAGGGGTTGGCTCCATTCAGAGAATGCAGTAGGAAAACTACTTGCTCAAAGTGGCTGAAAATTCCTTGAGGAATAAATTCATCTAACCTGGGAAGTGTTGAAATCCAGGCACATTTTCTTGTAAGCTGTTACCTCAACTCAAAACCAAATTGAATTCCTTTCTGTTTGCCCGGAGAGTCCCTGGGATCCTTGATAGGTAGGTAGGCAGCCTCATAGCCCACAGGCTGCACAAAGGGCTGCTTTCAGTTCAGAGGTCCATGCTTTCCCGTTGCGCACCAACAAATCTGAGAAGTGAACGAACTGTTGACAGGTGGTGTTAGGAATGTAGCAAGAGAGAAGAGAAATGGCTACCAATGATAATACCTACGACCATTGCTGCTAGGAAGTCTTGATAGCTGTAGGATCTTGGCTGAAAATGCTAAATTAGGAGTGGCTTTTGAAATCTTTGGGCACCCAAGTCCGTTAGTTTCTCCCTTTACAAGAGGAAGGTTGACACAGTCGGTATCTATTTGGGGGATAAAAGGTGAGTTGGTGTGAAAGGAGTTCTTATGGGGAAGACTGCCCCCAGGTGAAGCTTGAAGACTTGGCACTCTTTCCTCCCACCAGGCGTTTGGTGCTTCTTGATCCCGTGGGGGTCCCAGAGACCCCAGGGACACTGTGGCATTCCTTGGGGGACTGGGCCTGCTGGGCTTCTTTCAGTTCCCTGGAATTAAAGAGGAAAAATGTACGTTACTTAGTCCTAAATTAGAGATAATATTTATGATCAAAACTGATATAGATGTGGCATGGACATACATACACTACCAAATGTAAAATAGATAGCTAGTGGGAAGCAGCCACATAGCACAGGGAGATCAGCTCGGTGCTTTGTGACCACCTAAAGGGGTGGGATAGGGAGGGTGGGAGGGAGGGAGACGCAAGAGGGAGGAGATATGGGGATATATGTATGTGTATAGCTGATTCACTTTGTTATAAAGCAGAAACTAACACACCATCGTAAAGTAATTACACTCCAATAAAGATGTTTAAAAAAAATTAAAATAAAAATTTTCTAAAAAGTGAAAAAAAAACTGATAGAGATTTTTCTTTTTATTTCAGTATTTATAGAAACAAGACTGAATTATACACGGAATAGAAAATTAGGCTCTTGTGATTATCTTAAAAAATGGCTACTTCACACATGCCTCAACACACAGCAGGCTTGGCTTACTGAATTCTACTGATTGGGGCATAAATGGTCTTTAAAATTAAAGAAAAATAAGAGAACAACTCTAGAGGCTATATAGGAAAGCTCCAGGGGTCCGCGAAGCGCAGCCCTTGGGTCAAATCTGGCCTGCCATCTGTTTCTGTAAATAAAGTCTTACTGGAACTCAGCCATTCCCATTCATTTGTATATGGTCTATGGCCACTTTCACATCACTCCAATAGAGTTGAGTCGTTGCAGCTAAGATCATATGGCCCACAAAGGGTGAAATACTATCTTGTTCTTACAGAAAAGTATGCCAACCCCTGGTCTAGACAATTTCAAAAAGCAAAAAATTATTGAGTTGCTTATTAGGAAGGATTACCTGACTAAAGGCTCAGTTAGAGCTTCCACAACTCATTGCCACGAAATCATTTGGGGGACTTTTCAAACTAATCATTTTAAGATGGGTTGTGCAGCCAAAAGAAACTGGACCTCTAAGTTTATTCTAGACAAGGACCATTTCTCATCTGCTTTTATGTTTTCAACAGTTCACAGTATGTAATAATTACTTTAAAATGCCTTCAGAACCGTGCTCAAACACCACTTCCTGACCTTTATAATACCAAGCCCACCCTATTTAATTAATTAATTTGTTAAATGAAGGAATAGGTTAATAAATAAATGCATGCATGAATACAAGCTTACATGCGTAAGTAATAGGACTGCTTCCTTTGGCTTGGAAAAATACCTCTTTCTCTAAACATTTGCCAAGACAGAATATCTGCCTGCCCCCAAGATTTAATGGATTTCTAATAGATATCTTCCCTCTTTAACTATGGTTATCTTATATCAGGTGATCATCCACCAGTTACTTTAAAACTCTGGTCACTCAGAATCCTGCTAATTTTTCTTTACCAGTTGTATTTCCTTGTATTCATTTGCATTGACTGGAATTTTCTCTCTCAAGCCGTCTAGTCACGGAGCATCCAGCCCCTTGTTACAAAGGGCCCCATGCTACTAGCCTCCTTGTGGGCAGGGGCCCCTGTGTCATACTGTTGGATTCCACTCGAATCCATAGAGAAGACACATCAGACCAGTCATGTCACTATGAGTAGTACATCAATAGATTCTTTCTCAACTCCAGCATCCAAAATCTACCTTTCCAGTGTGGCTGTCTTGAACTTTTCCAAGTTCAACTGTTGCTGAAGCTCTTCTGTTTTCCCCAGGGAGGGACAGAGAACTCGACTTTTGGCCAGAGCTGCTGCAGAAGGTCTCTCTGCTGGATCGGGGTGGATCATGTTCTGATGAGGTAGGACCAAAGAGGAGGAAATAGAACCTTCACTGTTGAGAAAAATCTCCCCCCCAAGCCAACTCCAACCCAGCTTCTGCCGGTGGATTTTGTGAAACTCGCTTCTCCTTTGTGCAAAGGGAAGAAATAAATGAAAACTTAGCTCCACCTGGGAGAGGAATATCATCCTTATCTGGTAGCATGAGCCATCCATACCTTTGAGTTGTCCTTAAGTAGCATATTTTAGAGCTGGATGAATGATGAACCAGCTTAATTGCCTTAATTTTAAGCAGGAAGAAACTGAGGTCCTGAGATAGAAAGTGGCTTGTCTCAGTTATTGACAGGCCCAAGACTAAAACTTGGGTTACCCAACTGCTAGTTCAGCTCACTTTCTACCATAACATGCTCATTTTTCACTTAAAATTAATTAAGGATATCCCACCATGACAGTATTCCTACAGCATTTATCTTCAGGTAGAGGATGCGTATAGCCTAAAATGACTGGAATACAGTTGAAGATACCTAATATATGGAAATTAGTAGTGTTGAATAATGAAGAAAACACTGACCCTTCCATTTGGGGAGCAACGTTCAGAGCCAGCTCCACCACTTATTATGTAGCCTTGAGCAAATCACGTACCTTTGCTGAAACTCAGTCTCCCTTTCCTATATTTAGGATAGCGATATTCACCTTCTGGGCTATTGTGAGAATTAAATGAATTCACATATGCATATTACCTAGCACAGGGACAGCAGTGAGGTACTCAGTTAGAATCAACTAAATCTAAGAGCAATTTACACATAGAAATAGGTGATTAGACTATGAACAGAAGACCACTGTGAGGAAAGGTTTGCCTTCTTTCAGGAAAGCAGAAGTGTTCAGGTAAACTGTGAAACTCAAATTTAATCTCCAAGAGAACAGATATTTCTAAGGCTATTTTAGGGATTCTAACCAATCCTGTTCCTTAAGCTATGAAGTAAGTCTTACATATACATTGCTTTTCTAGTATAATTCTAGCTTCTTGACAGTGTAGGTATTCTTGTACCTCTCTTTGTTTCAACATAATACCTTCTTTTCCTTGTCCCTTCACATACTCAGGTATCATTAAGGACAAGGAACACATAGATTCCTAAATTAACATTATGCCTTTCTTCTGCTCAAATAACTGGTGGGATTGTCAGTTATCCATCAATAAAGTAACTTCTATTTCCTCTATACAAGCAAAATTCAGTTTTTTGAGTAACATCACTGTTACCATTGACTGTAGTTAAAACCCTGACATAGGAGCCTAAGAGCAGGTTTGATTCTGGAATCAATCAATTATTGAAAGTGAAATACAAGTCAAGGAACTGCTCTGAGTCTTGGTTTCCTCATCTGCCCACCTCACGGGGTTATTAGGGAGGGTAAATGAAAAACACAATAGGAGTTTTAAACTATAACAAAAGGTTTTCATGATATGCTCTAAGTTTCCTAGAGAACCTTTCAGTCTGTCCTGTTTTTCTGGGCTTCCTAGTCATGCTTCCCTGCTGTCAATGGCACCATCATTTCCCTTTTCCCACCTACTTGCCATTACATTTTTTAAAAAACAGACATTTCCATCCTCTCTTCATTTCATTAGAGACACCACCTTGAGTAGTTGGTGAAATTCTTTGGAGAGCTCCTGAGGAATGTCTGGAAGATTCCCCTCACGGATGTGATGCCACGCAGCCCCATTGGTAGGTAATGACTCTGCTCCCGCAGCCACTGCAATGGTCAATCCCAAGGCAAATATGTCTGCTTTAGGAAGGTGCTGATAATTCTTCAAAACAGAAGACAGGAAGGCCGGTTAGTTCGCCAAGTGAAGGGAGTCTAGACTAAAACACAACTGGTAAGAGAGATTCATTTGAATGCACATGAACTTAAACAGACGCAGTGGGCAAGGTTATATCTGCTGTGGTTAGTGGTCTATCTCTAGGGAAGATAGTGGTCTATCTCAGGGCACAAATCCACTTGATTAGCACTGCCCTGCCCCAAAGAGTCTGAGGCAGAATCTCAGCGCCATTTTGCTCTCTCAGGCTCAAAGAGGCTTGAAGCATAGATTGTCTGATCACAGATAGGAAAGACTCCTCTTTTTCCCCCCTGATTTTTATCCTGTAGAAAGTTATATCCTTCCTAGGCCAGACTCACAGACATCTTAGAAGGTGAGCAATAACTGAAGGTCATTCCAATGACCAAAGCTGGAGGTGCTATCAAAAGGATAGTAGCATGATAAAGATGGGTTCAACCAATAACAGCTTCCTTTCTACTAGGAAATCCGTAAATTTAAAAATTCTAAGAAGTAGAAAGGACCTTCACGAAAAACAGTAAAAATTTTGATTAATCCATGTTTGAGCCAGCTTTCCCCACGCTTTTTTTGCAAAAGTTTCTCTCCTATCTTTGGTCTCCATTCTGGATAGAAAAAGGATAATATAAATTTAAATTATAAATATATACTTTTCATTTCCTGCACTGTCAACATTCATTTGAAACTCAAAATGTTCAATGGATTATAAAATACCCTCCATTTCCCTAATCTATACCTCTTGCAAAATCTCATTAGCCAGGAAGCGACTATCTCCCTCTTCCACTTTGGGCTTGCTTATTGATGTCACATGACCCAAGTCACCTAAAAAAAGAAAAAAAGAAATAGAGTGCTTTAAAAGCATGTCTTTCTTAAAACTGGAATAAATGGAGTAGAGTCATCAGCATAAATTTTATAGGATAATAGTATACCAATCAGGTTACAAGACAGACTCACCAATTTTATACATCACATTGGCAGAGAGAAACCAATCAGCTTCATTTTCAATCTCTTCTGGGACTACTGGAGAGTCACTTTGCATCTTATGACATATGAAGATGTTACCTGAAAAAATACAGAATTGTCGTTAAGTAATGAATCCTAAACTTTTTCACCCGAGATTCTTTTCTGTAAATAACATTTCAGTCACCCTCCTTTTCTGTGTGCATGTAACAAGACTACCAAGGTTTCTTTTCTTCCATGGAATCTCTCACACTACTTCTGAAACAGCTGAGTGATTGATAATACCTATTTCAGTGAAACTTAAACCTCAAACATACTCCATCCTCTGAAGAGGCTGGTGGCCTCAAAACAAAGAAATAATCAAAACCACAGAATAGTAACAACATTTCCTCACATTTCACATTAATGAGTGCCTAAACCATTCATTTCTGCTCACTTCGATCAGGGCTGAGTTAGAAAGAGTAGAGCACTAGCTGTAAAAAGTCAGGATGCAGCCAATATGCTGTCACTTATCTATGCAGTAAATTAAACACTTATTTTCATACTTTTGCTTCACTATCTGGGAGTCCTTACTCTCTGTCCTCTAGGCCCGGGGGGAAATGGTTAAAGCTCTTTAACTGAAATTTGGGCAGGGGAGGGGGAAAGGGGAACTGATGAAAGGGATTCTGCCAGCAAACAGCATCTTTGACACTTGATAGACACGCAGGCACAGATTCTGACAACAGTGGGGAAAGAACTAAATACGGCCAGAGGAGAGCTGTACTGACTAGGTTTGATGTCCAGGTGTGCCATGCCAGAGTTGTGGATGTACTTAAGCCCAAGGGAAATCTGTAGAAGGATGTCTTTGAGTTTGCACTCTTGGAAATGATTGCCAGACTTTGCATTTTCAGATATAGCAGCTTGCAAGCTCCCACCTGGGAAAGAAAAACAGAGAGTAGCCCCGCAAAATGAGAGAAAAGGTATGAATCTTATAAATGAAAGCATAGTACGTATTCAATAAATTCCTCATGAGTGAACGCAGTCCAGCAAGTATAAACTGCTTCAGTGTCAGTCTGAAACATAAGATCTGATCCCTGTCTATACCACAGACATACTGGAAAGAGGAGTTAAGGGCCTTTAAAGAGGAAAAGAAAATGCCATATCCTAGGTATCCAATATGTGGCCCTATTGCTTTGAGTATGCCCCAACTAACATTTTAAAAGTTTTACCTAGTTATTAACCAGAAGGCCAATCAGGCCTAGTCATGTAGCTACTATGGTGTTGATGAATAATTCCATGTTGGTATCAAGTTAGTAATTATAGGCCATTAGTAATTTTAATGTAATTGGCTTCAAGTTTCATTCCATTAAAATATATATCATGAGGGCTTCCCTGGTGGCGCAGTGGTTGAGAGTCCGCCTGC
>NW_020837949.1:12287201-12313488 GCF_003676395.1 Aethalodelphis obliquidens
ATATATATATATATATATATATATATATATATCATGAAATAAGAACATGTAATGATTGCTGCAAGGAAAATATAAAACCTCCATATACACCTAAACCCTATTTGAGCCACCGTGTTTGTATATCAACTATTTATCATTGTTATCAATAAAAAGATAAGGCCCATCTGACTACCTGATCTTAGATGCTCCTATCCTAAGTTATTAGAATGCTTCTGAACCCTTTGTTTCATTAATTAGCATTTGTTGGCAGCCTCTTCAGTCGAATTAGAGACTCCTGGGACCCCCTGTCAGAAAGCCCACAGCTCCACCCTCCAAGTATATATCAGAACAGGAGGATCTGAGATGGTAACTGTACTTTTAAGGAAATCAATATTTTAAAGTATCTATGTGAAACTGAATTTAAAGCTTGAGCTGCCATGTTAAAATAAGTTCAGAAAGGAGAATTCAGCCCCTTTCGGAAACACAAAAAGGGCTAAAGTAAAGGTTATTTTTTTTTCCCCTGGGAGTCTTCTGAGAAAAGAATTTATGGAATGTCAGAGACATTAATTAGAAAGGAAGAATAAGTAAAGAAAGAGTGCGTTGTGCTTGTTAAAAGTGCAGTCACCTCAATACTAAGTTTGCGGATAAGGTTATGAGCTGCGACAAAGCCCCCGGGTCCCCGCTAGCCCCGGTGTTCCTTTAGGACAGGGTCCACAGCTCATTCATCTTCACTGTGCCAAGGTCTGGCATGTAATAAGTATTTTCTGAACTGAATGTCTATTCTGGCAACAGAGGGAAAAGAAAGGCTGAGTCAAGGACCCTATGAAAGGTATGGAAAGAAAGAAGCATCCTAGGTTACTTAGGATCCACTTAATATGTTCCTTTAGATTATAAGCAGAGGTATTTCTAATCCCCTGAAGAGCTGCAGATATTTAGTAAGGGTAACTAGACCAGTACTAGCAGCACTTTTAGTTACTTAGAATCTCTATAGGTAATATTAAAGATAGCCAAGAGGTAATTAGAAGAGTAGAAGTTACTGGAAAGTACTCGTTTATACGACTGTATTAGAATATCCTCATTTTGCTAGAGCTAAAGCTGGTCGTCCACACACTCTTATAGAAGAGCATAGTTAACTGTTCTTTACTAAATAGTATTAACAAGGAAGTACGTGTTTATAGACATAGCAACACTGAATGAACTGTAAACTTAATCCCTCCTAATCTCACCCAGCTGCACTGGAGCCTTAGCTCTGTAACCCAAGGTACCCCCTGGAGTTGGCTCCTGCCAGCATGGTGCCCTAGGAGGAAACAGCCAGCTCCTGGCAGCTCTTTTCAAACCACCTTTATGAGATGAGTTGCTGAATTCCTTCCTTTAGATAAAATAAAGATACTCACCCTACTTGGCAGGAAAAAAAAAAAAACTTAAGAAAAACATATCCATGTTTTCCTGTCTGCTCGTGAGGCCTAACAGATACCGAAACAAATAAATAGCAAATGCCTTCCAACAATGAAATGCAAAAAGCAGGCCAACGACACAACAGGATATTGTGTTCATACATTTGTATTCTCACAATCTTGATTTTAAGTTGCCACCAACAACACAAAGCATATTTTTCTGCTGGTAAAGTTGTTCCTTATTTGGTGGAAAAATATAACCAGTATTCATGGTGTTCCACAGAAGACACAGACTTCTGAATGTCACGTCACTTGAGCAAGTATGAGAACCACCATTCTAGGGGAACATGCCCTGTAAAACTTCCGTGACAGAGACGTCAAAAGAAAATACTGCCTTTAGGGAGAGATTAATCATTCAGTCCTGAATCGGTTAGAATCCTGGTTGTTGCAGAATCAGCCTGCTACCGGAAAACCTTCAGATTTCTGAGGCTGGCCCAGAGGTGGCTCGTAGGGGATCTTGGCTAGGGTGTCAGAGAAGCAGGGAACTTTTGATTAGTTCAGGGTTCAGGAGGGACAGGAGGGGAAATCAGATGACTGTTAGCCTCTAATAGTTAAAATCTAAGTTATCAAAATCATCTAACTTATAATCAGAGTTAACACCATAAGAGTACATGTTCCAGCCGGACTGCTATGAGAGGCTAGGGGTGAGGGGTAAGGGTGGGCATGGGGAAACAGGGCATAAGGATGAAGAGGTGAGAAAGAGGGAGAGGATGCAGTGGGGAGGGAGTGGAAAGAATGAGGCACCGACTACTCCGCTACTTTACACATACTTTGGGCTTATTATCCTTTACTTAGAGCCATCAGGCAAAGTCTCAACATGGATTATCCTTAACTACAAACAAGGTATAAGGGCATGCTTTATTTTCCATGATCAGTTCACATATGAAAGGTTCAATGTATGTGAATTACATTTTGCTAAATCACAGTCCCATTTTAATTGGCAAGCGTTGAGTGAAGCTGGTGAACCTCCATGATGAACAAACAATGATTCCCCGTAATCTATCCCATCTAGTCAGACTCACTGCCTGGCTTTCACGGCTCACTGCAGTCTTCCCACCCTTTACGTTGCTGATCTTATTTCCTCCTGTAGGGTCACCTCAGGCCTGTTAGTCTCCTTACCATCTGCTAGGCCAGACCCTTCCCAGCACGGTGCTCTTAGCCTGCCTGCTGTTCCCCTAACTGGGTGGTCTTCCTTCTCCTTGCCTAAACTCTAGGAATCCTTCTGCAAGGTCTCATTCAAGTCTTACCTCCTTTATGAGATTTTCTCCGGATATGCTAATGACAAGTATTATCAAGTTCTTACTATGTATTGGGACTTGATATTGTGCTAGCATTTGACATATATTGCTGCTAATTTTCAAACTACTCCCTTAGGTAAATATTACTGTCTCTTTACTCATTGAGATTAAATGACAGCCCAGGGATCCTACAACTACTATGTGACAGAGCTGGATTTTGAACCCAGGTCTGCCTGACTTTAAAGCCCAGGCCCGTCCCACCACACTGCCTCTTGTTCACATTCATCCTTTCTGAACGCTTTGTATCCACAGTTGTACCATATGGCTTTGCATCAGATTGTCTCTTTTGTATTCATTTTAACAGAGGAGATGGAATAACGCTCCTCGAAGATAAGGACTTACTTACCTTATCTCATTCTACAGTATTTCTCACCCTAGAGCTTAATACAGTGTCGAGCCTATAGAAGGTATTGAAATGTTGAAAAGAATTAGAAGATGATTTGTAATAGATCACTTCATCTTATTCTTTTTGAAAATTTGAAACTTTTACATTGCCCCAGTTAAAATTTACATTGCCTGCAGGTTAAAATTAGTTGTGTTTCCCTTTATTAATTTTTTAATTTGATATTCTCTTTGTTAGTAGCTAAATGTCATGGAAATAAAATCAATCTTCTTTATAGAGAGAGGGAAGAGAGAAAAAGAATAGGCAATCTCAGGTTATGATAAGAGGAAATTAAGAAGAGAAGATGATAAGAAAGTCTCAACCTCTCAATCACAAGTATAATGAAAGGGTCCATTTTTTAATCCCAAAGAAACTATTAGAAAAAGGGATTTGGGGTGAGCTTATTAAGGAAAAAAACTCATGAAGTTCACAGGTAAGGCTATGAGAAAATCAGGCTCTAAGGAAACAATAAGGGAAATGCCAAATCATTATTTTATAGGATATGCCTTCTATACCATTTTCTATGTTTTTAGCAACTCGTAATGTTATTTACTTACCTACTTATAAAATCAATCATGTATACGGTGATGAAGCTTTATCAGTGATCACTGCCCTCAAAAGCCAGGCTGGACGTACATACTCAGGGCTATCCAGTGGTCATCAAACTTACCCAAAGACAGACTGTACTATTAAAGAAGCACAGGGTGGGTGTACATGTTGTGGGGGGGATGCCGTTATCCAATATTACTGTGGCTAAAATATGGATTGTAAAATATGGATGCATCCTAAAATGATGGCAAGCTTCTATTCAACTGGTAGCACTTTTCTACTTTACCACTGAACATTTTGATGAAAATGTATTTCCGAGAATAACAATACACAACTACTGTTATGTCACCCCTTAATCATAGATTAGAAATATTAATCATGGATTAGAAATACGTTAATCCGAAGGACCACTCTTTATAATTTAAGTAGCCCAGGAAAAAAAAAGGTTTTACTGGTTACGATGTATATATGGTCCTGAAGGATCTAGGAGAATATATCTGAGGTCACTAAGTTTCAGTCCCAGCACCCCACCCCATGCCCTTACTCTTCTGAGAATACTTAAAGCTCAAAGGTCAGAAGCAGCAAGAAACATGAACAATCCCCAAACACAGGAATCCACTTCAAAGTTAATCAGAAGTTGGCTATATAAGTTTACCACCCCTTCCCCAAAATCGTAGGGACTATGGCTTACATCTTTTAGAATACCTAGTAAATGGTAAAAGGATGATTTACCATTCAAACCACCAGGGTGAAAGTTTTCTCTTTAAGTAATAACTAAAGTGTGAAGGATGTGATAGCTGCTGTGTATTAGCTGTGCATCAGCTTTGAAAGAAACACATAACAGCATAAGCCTGAAATTCCTTTCCAGCTCAACTCATTTTCTCCAGCTGTCTGTTTCCAAACAAAACAGTAGTACAGACTTTTAGGTATGACTCTAATATACCTGCCATAAGCTACAAGAAGGAGGCAGAGATTTTTTTCTGAAGACTTAAAAGTTCATCTCCCTCTCCATAGATATTAGACCACGTACTTACCATTGCAGTATTCATTCTGAATGACCATGTGGTCATCTTCGGCCCATGCAGAATAGTAACGTACCACATGGGGGTGATGCCCAAGCACCGCGTGAGCATAAACTTCATGCATAGCCAAATTCCTAAGAGACGGAAAAGCACTGAGAAAACTGAATCAAGATAATAGACATACAAAGGCTTTTAAAAGACAAGCTCTGAGGCATTACTAACAACGGCAGAACATTTACTGAGTGTTCACTGCTTGCTTACTATTTTATCATATTTAATGTTTGTAACGCCTCAGTATGATATAGTGGCAAGGATTAAGGCTTTAGAAAGTTAAGTGACTGACCCAAAGTCAAGCTGGTGATAGTAGATCTAAGACCAGAACCTTGGTTGTCCTGGACCAAAGTCCATGGTTTTTTGATTGAACATGACATATGTAGAGAGGAATCTTGGGTGGTTATTACCTCAGCAGCAGACCTGCTTTGATTCTTTTTTTTTTTAAATAAATAAATTTATTTATTTATTTATGGCTGTGTTGGGTCTTCATTGCTGTGCACGGGCTTTCTTTAGTTGTGGTGAGCAGGGGCTACTCTTTGTTGCAGTGAGCGGGCTTCTCATTGCCGTGGCTTCTCTTGTTGCGGAGCACGGGCTCTAGGTGCGCAGGCTTCAGTAGTTGTGACACGTGGGCTCAGTAGTTATGGCTTGTGGGCTCTAGAGCTCAGGCTCAGTAGTTGTGGTGCACGGGCTTAGTTGCTCCATGGCATGTGGGATCTTCCCAGGCCAGGGCTCGAACCCGTGTCCCTGCATTGGCAGGCGGATTCTTAACCACTGCGCCACCAGGGAAGCCCAGAGCTGCTTTGATTCTTATTTTCACTGTATCACAATCTAAAAACCCTGATGGGCTTAAGAAGAAATGGACTTGATGGTGGATATTGTGATGGGCCCTCTACCTTCCCTATGAAGGCTAAACAATCATTATAGTCAATATTAAACTCAGCCAGTATGATGTAGTCACAGGGGCAGTCTTGGGGGGCAGATATTCATTATGCAATAGGAAATCCAACACACAAAAAGCAAACTATAGTACTTGATCAATTTCATTATTCAAATGAAGAATTCCAAAGACTGATGTCAGATTCAGCATTTTAGTATTATATTCCCCAGAGTTCATAAAAAGCAGTGGCTGAATCTGAAAATATTTGTTTTCCTTGTGGAAAGGAAGAACTCTTGAACATTTAGTTCTGGGAATGAAATTTAAATTTTTGTTAGTTTTTCCTTGCTTACAAGGAAGGAAACTTTGAAACTTGACTATTGAATTTATTATTAATGCAAAGTAGAGATAACCAGTGAGTTAATAATAACTTGGTAATATTTCTGATGAACTAAACAGGCACCAGAAGATCATTCCATAAAGCTATTTGTTAAAAAAAAAAAAACAGTAAGATCAGTAGTAAAAGCCACAAGAAATATAAAAAAACAAAACAAAAACACAACATGATCCCAAATGCTCATGGTATATTTCAGGAAATAACTTATCTCTGATCTTGAAAATTCAGAAAGGTTATGAATGTTAGACAACTTTCAGTGGGTCGGGGGTGGGGGAGGTGATTAAAAAAATGTAGCAAATGACGTCAGTGCCCTGATTCAAAATGCTTTGACAAATCCAAGTGTGTATTTCTAGTACATTTAAAAGGTACTCACTCATCTGATGATCCTACCAAAGGTTTCGTGGAGCGTTTTATTGCATAAACACATCCATCCAGCCTCTTAATGCACTTGTAGACAGTACCAAATTCCCCAACCCCGATTTTTTCCACCTCCAAGAATTCTTTTTCATAGCGGGAAGCCATGTTGGTTTCTCGTAGAACACATCTCTGAAATATTTCAGTAAAAAAAATAATTCTCCCTAACATATTGTGAGAATAAAATTAAGGCATATTATTCCTAAACTTCTCTAAGTTTTCAAAAAGCCTTTTGAGGCAAATTCATCAATATTCTTGGTAGAAAACGCCTCTGCAACCCTGCCACAAATGCTGACTACCTTCTCTGTGTTCTTTATAACCTGTCATACAACTCTGTACTGACATTTCTCTTTGCTATATTATTACATCTTTTTCTGTATTATTTCCTCTGTCTGGCCATACTCTTCTTCCCTATATGTGCCTAGAGGGGACACCTCACTCACAGCCAGAGCTACTGTCCTTAGCTGAAGGAGCGGGTGGGCTCTTGGAGGAGGATGTTAAACAGAGAGAACACCTCTCTTTGACTCTTGTTTACTTGTCTCACAGTCTGGCTGCTGCTGTTTCATCTCAAGTTGAATAAACATACTGTGTTCAGTTTGCTTCCCAAAAAAATCTTAGTCTGGAGAACAAAATTGTCAAATTGATTATTTCAGAATGTGTGCTCAGATATAGCAACCACTCCCGCTACTGGCTAACTAGCGACATCACTCATTGCTCTGCTAGTAAATAACTCGAGCAATCACTGAACCCCTTTATCAGTTTTCTCATTTGTAAGATGAGGATCATAGCAGCTATGCATCAGGGTCCTGTCAAACATCACATGGGAATTATATATGTTACAAATATATATGTATATAAAATTCTCAGTAAATGGTGGTTATGATGACAAAAATATGCAGAGATTTATATGAATCTCAGTCCAAGCTGATTCGTCTCTGTGAACTCATCTTTTCCCCAATATCCTCCTTAGCAAGAATTTCTGCCATCCAACTTTAAGTGTTTAAAATATCTTGACTCTTACTAGCTCTTCATTTTCAACATGCAGTCCCAACCAGTCCTCATCAACAAGATCTATAATTTCCCTTGCCCTTAGCCAGTCTCAAGCTCTGTTTCCTCCAAGTCTGGATTTGCTACAGCTACCAGCCCTCTCTCCATCTCCTCTAATAGGAAGATTGCTTTTGCAAAATGATGCTGTAGAATCAGACAAACCTAATTGTTTCCCATGAGGCACCCACACTTTTTTTTTTTTACTATTTTATTTATTTATTTTTAACATCTTTATTGGAGTATAATTGCTTTACAATGGTGTGCTAGTTTCTGCTTTATAACAAAGTGAATCAGTTAGGAACCCACACTTCTGATCAGAGGCCTGAAGGCGCTGGTAGTGCTTACCTGCTACCTTACCAGCCTCATCTCAGACACCAAGTACCACCTTACCATCCATATCACTCCCTCCCCCTCCCCCTCCCCGACCCTCCCCCTCCCACTTACATGCACTGAACATTATAATATCATGAAAACATGCCTATGTTCAAGCACCTTAATGGTAATTTAATATTCCACTGACTTTAAACTATAATTTACTTGGCCATTCTTCTATTATTGGACATTCAGTACTCCCCTTTTTTTTTTTTTTTTTTGCTATTACAGTTAAGGCTGCAACAAACATCTCTGGTATTAATATTTACAGCATTATTTTCTTAGTTTATATTATCAAATGAGGGATACTAGATCAACATTATAAAAATCAATGGATACTGACACATTTAAGAGGTAAATTTTACGTCTAGACCTCTGGCTTTATGCCCTTTTTCTCTGTTTTGTCTTATTCATTTTTGGACCTTAAATATCTTGATTTCCCTTCACTTCTTCTGGCGTATATAATTTTTCCCCAGATCAAAGACAGTAGCAGTAGCCTTGAAGAATACTCCAAGGTAATGGTTCAGCAACAGATTTGTTAGACACTGTCTGCTAAGGTAACAACTAGCTAAGAATATAGACCCTGATAAGAGCCCAGATAAATTTAGCTGCAAAACATATTTACTACAAGGTATGTGGAGGGTTGGAGAGGAGAGAAGGGAGAAAGGAGGGAGGGAGGGAGAAAGAAGGAGACATTAGGATGAAATGACTGTGTTACGACGGCTGGACCAAAGAACTGTGCTCACCTTGGCAGGCAGCCCTTGTTCTACCTTGCCTTCTCCTGGACCAGCTTCCTCACTTGGAAAAAAAAAAGTGATATCAGAGTATGATTAGCACTTATTGAGCCTAGTACTATGCTAGGTTTGGGGGCTCTACAAGTAAATACGACAATTACTTCCCCTCTTCAATCTATATTTGGGCACAGGGATAAACAGAAATTTTCAATACAAGAACTTAGGACAGGATAAAAACAAGATATCGAGGGATACCATAGACAGCACCCAATTCATTATTTGAAGAGTAAAAGCCTTTCCCAAAAAAGAGGACATGTAAGGTAAGATTCCAAAAATGAGTAGGAACCAGCTAAGAGAAAAGAACAGGGTTTTAGGCAAATGGAACAAGGTATGCTGAGATGCGGATCAAGAGAGTGCACAGAACATACCTGAAACTCTAAGGGGTCTTCACCACCAGTATACGTTTGCCCTGCAACACCCGCCTCCCTTAGAACCCGGCCTGTCTTAGGGTCACAAGCCAACTGTAAGTATAGCAGAATGTGCTCTAATCCTGGCTAAGATGTTTTCAATTACTTTTCATTAAGCTGAAGTCTCTGACGGACACCCTCTTTGGCACGAGCAGATGCATCCTGGATCTTTAAGCAAAATTTCAGTTTCTAGATCAGCCAGCTAGGTTCTTCTTCTGGACGAGTACAGGGTAGAAGGGGCAAGTGGAGGACATTACACACGTGCAAATTAGGTGATGCAGGACACTTGTGACTTACATTTAATACTACATTCTAATACTTTATAAAATAATGCCACAGTGAAGAAGAGGGGAAAATACCCTCTCAGCATCACTAAGTTATTGTACTAAAATGTCATCACTTTCAGGGCCAGGAATTCAAATCAGCAGTCTTTTCCTGCTAGCTTCAGTGAGAGGTGAAGCCATTCACTCTGAAGGTTTACAAAGACCCTAAAGAGCTAAAAGCAGTGGACTAGTAACAAGAATAGACCAGTGTGCTTGTGCTGAAGTCCCGTTTACTTAAGATCCAGGAAATAGTATTGAGAAAAACCTATTCTGGCTACAAGGCTGATTAACATGTAGTCATGCATTCCGAAAGAACACAGCACATTAACTGTTCTACAGGCTTTTAGATTGTTAGCTGTGTGTTTATTCTGCTGAGTACATCTAAGCATAAATGACTGGCCTGTTTTAGAGGTGCTTCCAGTCTATAAAAAAGCAGCATTGAGGATACAGTAAAGAAATGTCCCTGAGTAATCTGCACTCTCCTTATTTAGGTGATTTCTACCATTCAGTGGCCTTTGTGGAACAGTGCAGCTGGCTTTCCATTTATTAGCACCTCCAAAAGCAGCACTCTCTTTTTCTCTTCAGCCAGCCTTCCATCACCTGCAGAGAAGTGCAAATCCTTGCTCTGTAGCTCTCGTCACCAGTCACACCACTAAACTCAAAACAGCAATATACTCTCTGGAATGAGAACTACACCTTCCCCAGCTGCTGGACTCTGTAGTAACCAGAGGGGAGCCCTTGAGGGCAGTTCCGTAGCCCATTCAACTTCCTAATATAAGACAGATCTATTGCTTACTCTGCCCTGTTCTTTCAAAGAGAAGGCATTTTACGGTGCACTTCAGAATCTCTGAACACAAAGAGATTTCTGTGACAAAGAAGGTTAAAGCCAGCACTGACATTTAGAAAGGAGGGAATATATAAACACGATGTCGACTCATTCAGACAGACTTCTTGTTTATTCCTAATGTTTAACACTCTCCCTTCCACTTGGCAATAGTAAGATCAGTTCTCAAAAGTCAAAGCAACAGGACACTTACAGGTCGCCTCGGGTTTTCCGCTTGCCATTGGATTTAAGGAATTGTTTCCTATAGGACTCCGGAGTGAAGGGATTAATATTGACCAGAGCCAGTGAGGTCATCGCATCGGTGAAGGGACCAGGTGTGAGCTTCAGATGCTTAGAGCTTCGGGAGGGGAGCTTCCCTGTTGAAGAGATCCCCGACTGGCTCACCTGGCCCTGAATGAGGATGATAAAAGGCAAATCAGAATGGAGGTAATTTTTAAAAAATGGTTCTGTATCAGTTAGTTAATTAATATTTGAACCAAAGAAAGTTATTGCTGAAAGATACCCCTTAGAGGGTATCTGGTTCACTGCAAACATTGTAACTGGCTCTCTTATGAAAAATACAGATTCCCAGTCTACCTCTAGATATTTTGATTCCTGGGATCAGCACAGCAATCTGTACTTCTGTTAAGCTCCACCCTCTTCCCCTGGGCGATTCTGATAGTCAGCTATGAGACCACCAATTCTAGTCCTACCTCCAGCTTTTTAAAGATGACCTTTCGGCTTAGACAAATGAAAATGACTCTAGAAGACCTGGTGCTTATGTTCTCAGACTGTATAGTTAATTTCCCCTCAATTATTCATCCCAATATTTGTTTGGTACCTACTAAGTAGCAGATGCTGGGTTAGGTGCTGAAGGGACCAGAGGTGAATTCTGGCTCTTAAGGAATGCACAGTCCATTCATCAGCAGTTCATTGATGTTTCAGAAATAATCACTTTGTAAGGTAAAGATTTCATAGACTATCTAAACATTGAAAAAGAAGTTTCCAAGTCCACTAAAAATGTAGCACAAATTGAGAAAAGTTCCAGGAAGTGGGGTAAGGAGACTGAAAAGTAATACTCTAAGCCCTTAAGATGCAAGGCTTTGCAGTGGCTACAGCTACCATACCAGTCAATAGGAAAATGTGCAGGGCTTACCCCTCCAAGTGGGGTACAGTAAGAGAACATCGGCCTAAAACCTAACCAGAACTAAATCAAACGACAGAGGGGAGAAATCAAAGACAAAGAATTCTGATGAGACGGCAGAATGCTATTATGATCTAAGTGCCAGGGGCCAGAGGAATAGCTGGTAATAGATCCTCAAGAGGACAGTAGTAGACACAGGGGCCATGATGTAACCTCATAGTGTCATCATTGTACTGTGAGGCTCTTTGGAGAAGAATTCTGTTTTGATATTCTCTGCATACGACTTTCGAGTGTAGAAGCAGAAGCTAGATTACAATATGATTCAGTATATAAAAATGTAATTGAAGAA
Source organism: Aethalodelphis obliquidens (assembly GCF_003676395.1). Classification (NCBI taxonomy): domain Eukaryota; kingdom Metazoa; phylum Chordata; class Mammalia; order Artiodactyla; family Delphinidae; genus Aethalodelphis; species Aethalodelphis obliquidens. The sequence goes on from NW_020837949.1 coordinate 12,298,884, forward strand.
TGTGAGGCTACAAAGAATGGCTATTAAACTTACTAATGAATACTCATTATTAGATTAATGATAGAAGCAGAAATAAATACTCATTAAATGACTGATAGAAGCAGAAATGAAAGAAGCTATAGAGTACACATAGCAGCCTAACATTTTTTTAAGTGAAGAAAAATTGACACAGTCAAGAGTTTTGCCAAGGGTTTTACATATGTCTTAGAGTTCAGAGGGTCAACAGCCCTGGGGATATTATCAGACAAAGCCATCAATGACAAACAATTTTCCCATAAGTTTATTGTAAGGGTTGAGTATTGGTTCAAAAGAAATAAAACTATACTATATATTTCTCAGTTGTCAATGTGATTCAGGAAATGAAGTTAGAATTATAGTAAATCATTTTCTGAAACAGTTTTCTTGTGATGGTGATTATCATATGGAAAATAAAATGCATCTGTCACATATGAAACAGTGGGGCATCCACACCTGGTATGTTTCACATAGTTCCAGTTGCTACAGTTCAAGGACAACAAAAAGGCCTAGAAACTTTTCAGATAAAAGTAAGGAAAAGTATTCCTATCAAGGAAGACTATCAGAATTCCTAGTCTGGAAATATGAGGGCTGATAGATTTTGTGAACTCCACTTACAATATAGCAAATGATATTATGTTAATATGCATTTTATTGCCAAAATGATAGAATTATGAGTAATCCTTTTGAAATCTAAAAGAACACAGCTTGCAACAAGATGTATGAAAGTGAGTTCTGCCTAGAAGTAAAGTAGACTGAAAATTTCTGGAAAGATGACCAGGTTGAGAGTATAAACGTGTTGCAGAGAGTGTAGCTACTTCTGTATAAGTAACAGCTCTTACTACAGACAATTAACAGAAAGGAAATTTGGGGAATAGCTCCTTGACTTCTGAAGATGGTGAGAGGAAAGGGAGGCAACCTCCCACCAAGACACAACATCACAGGGACTGGGAAAGTCTTTAAAGGCCCAGTTGGTACAATTAGTTCCCTGATGCTTGAATCCCTGGTACAGTGTTTTTCTACCAAGTGGTCATCAAAGAGCGTTGAATGCATTTAGCCACAGGGACCTTACTATACCTCCTAAGGAAGCTCTGCTATCTCTAGATAATTGCGCTAGGAAGTCCTTATGGGGACCTGAAGTCGTTTCCCATGATTTCTGGTCCTATCCCCTGAGCAAGGCTGAACTAAGCCAAGCCTCCTTTCCTCTGCATCCCTGTCTTTAGCACAACATTACGAATTATCATCCCCCTGGCCTCTCTCCTCTGACCTTGATCCAAACTATATTTTTTGTAAAGTGTGTACTTTCCCAGGTGCATTTCGAGTTTCCCTCCCAAATGTTGTTTTCTTTCTGTCCCTCAAATCTTGGCATCTCTAGGGTCCCCAGCTTGGACCACTCCTCTTCTTACTCTGGCACACAGACTGTGTAAACTTATACACACCCATGGCTTCAACAACTTCCTAAATGCTGATGATATCCAAATACAGATCTCCAACTTAGGTGGTTTTCCTGCATTGCAGAACCACTTATCCAACGATTTACACCACATCTCTTTCTCCAAACCTGTACATCCTCTAAGGTCACCTACCTTGATTCAAGGTACCATCTACTCTGTCAAACAAGCAGGAAGCCTCACAACACCCTAGGTCCCTGCTTTTCCCTCAACCCCTCCATCAAGTCAGTTAGCCATTCCTAAGCATCTCTCAACTCATCACTGTCTACCACTATCCAAGTTCAGGCCCTTCTTTTTTCTCAGTAGATCTATTATGAATACTGCCCTGCCCCCATGGTCTCTCCCACTCCATTCCATCCCTCACATGAAGGTCATGATTTTTCAAAACTGCCTCTGACCAAAACCATTTAATGGCTCTCTCAACACTTTCAGGATAAAATCTCAGTGTAGCTGCTACCTACCTACTCTGGCCTCACTGCCAGACCCCTGCCACTCTGAATAACAAGCGGTTTTCCAGGTGTAGCGTGATCTTTCCCCTCCATAGCTTGGTAGATGCTTTTCCCTCAGCCTCGAGCTCTCACTCCCTTCTTTTCCTAGCAAACTGCGAATCATCCTGTAAGACTGCTCTCAAACATTACTTTCTCTGGAAAGGTGTCCTGGATATCTCGAAACTTAATTCCCCACTATTTCTCATCATGCTCTACAAGTCCTCTAGCACACCTGATCTGAACTTTATTTACCACTGTTGTTTACCTTTATTCATTCTGTAGGCACTTTTTGAGGTAGTGAAGGGTTTGCCAGCAGAAGGTCTGCTAGCATATCAAGGTGTTCAATTAAGTTTTCAATGAGTGGATGAAATACACATACCGTGCCACGTCTCCTCCTGCTTACGCTTGCTCTGAATTACATGCTCCTAGCCCACTCTCCCCATAATTTCCATGTATTAAAACCATACCAACTTTCATTGCCCTTCATATGCTTCCTTCACCTTCATTTCTTTCCTGACTACCCACTGAGAAGCAGTCCACCCAGAGAACTCTGACCACTCTTGAATCACCTCTCACATAGTATCCGTAGGCACATCTCCCCTGCCAGAGACTGCCTCGCGCTCCCAGCCCACAGTGGGTTCTCAGAAAATAAATGGTTAATTGATTGGTTACTGGGACCATTGAAAAACCCACAGGCAGACGCACGAGCGTATTAAAGTAGTTTGTCTACCATTCAAACAAGAAGCTTAGTATTTCCTGGTAGTTGTGGTACCCATACTCAGCAGGTACAAAAGAGACCTGCTGACAGTGACTGTGCTGCCGTCAGTAGCACAGATGTTATTATGATGATTTAAGCACCTCAAGCTGAGGCCGCGGGAAGCAGAGCTGATTCCAGGCCTAAGGCTCACATGCCACGGCACCAGTCTATTAGAGGTAACCCTGCCCCAGTCCCGGCTTTAATAACATGAATGATATAATAGGAGCTCAATCACAGCAAGGATAAAGGAACCTGCTTACTTGGGACCTTTACCTATTTGCCATCCTCAGCTTATAAAGGAGTATCAACAAGTTACCTCTGTGTTCACATATGAGAGCCTGTACCTCACTAGACCAAGGAAGGGAGAGGACTTCTTTCTGGAAAGAGCAGCAGCAAAGAGACAAAAAATATGTTAAATAGTGAATGTGAACATTCTTATATTAGGAAATATTAGTAAATAATCACAGAAGAATAGAGCCAGTTGGCGTAATGGCAAGAACAGTAGACCAAGCCCCAAAGACCATGTTTCTCAGTCCTTTCTCTGCCGTTGCCTGAGCTACAGGCCACTTTCTCTCCTGAGACCTTGGTTTTCTCACAGGCAGAGTACAGGTCAGGCTGTAGATCTCAGTATTTTTTCCAGTTCCAATATTCTTTCACTAGGAACTTTTTCCCCACCCAAGATTTATCTGTGGCCTACACCAATGGTTTTAAGAAGACAGCTGGCAAGACGCTTAATTCTGTTTTCTGGTAACTCTAAACTCTTCTTCATGTTCACCAGGAAATACGTAACTGAAGATAGATACAGCCTGTGAAACAGATCCGTCACACATACATAGGACTGGGCCCTCGTTCTCCGTCCGCCGAAGGAACACAGACCTCAGCGGCCTGGCTCCCTCCTCCCCAGCGATGGACTTACTTTGGGAGTGAAGGGGCTCTCGCAGCGTGGCGGCTTGCCCTTGTCTGGCGGGGCTGGGGTTTCAGGACGTGTGAGAGAGTGTGACACTGGAGTTCTCAGACCCTGACCTGGACTCGCTTGGCCTTTTTCCTGAAATGTGTTGAGGTCACGTACGTCACTAAGGGGAGTCCTGACAGGTGTAAGCTCTGCCGCCTGAACAGATCCTGAATCCTGAGCTCCAGGCTTCTCTGGGGTTTGGCTCTGGGGCTCCTTGCTCTCTTGTGTTTCCTTTTGCCCTTCGTTCTCATGCTCTTCCTCACAAGAGGAAAAGTTTAATTTCTGCTTCAGTTCTTTGTCCTCATCGTTGTCACCCATCTCAGCCAAAGAGCTTTACAACCTAGGCAAGGAGACCTCTCAGCAGGAAACACTACAGAGCTGCAGAAATAAAGAGGAGAAAAAGTAACCTGGCAAGTTCCCTGACTCTAGCCCGGCTTCCCTTCTGCCAACTAACAGCTACATGGAGACACACCCTTGGTTTTAGTCACTTAAGTACCACGTATCTGTGTGATCTCAGCTTCTCCTTATTTCCATTCTGATTAAAGAAGGCTCCAGTAACTCTTTGAGCAATTAAATCCAATTATGTATAGAACGCTTCTGGATATCCCACAGTCTCCCTGAACCCATGTGCAACAAACTACTAGGGAAACAGTTGGATTCTTTAATTTAGCATGGCTTTAAAAATACATATTCGCCAACTGGGAATGAGCTCGTTATTGGAAAGAAATTCTTTTCACTCTTTTACACCTACCATTTAGAAATATCACCCTCTCCTCTCCCCCAGTTCCCACCTACCCAGTGGCTAGCAGTAGTTCCTTAGAATTCAGTATCACCTGGATATCATAATGATCCTTAAACAGCCGCTAACATATCTTGGCGGGAGTTCATCTCCCTAATAGAGACACACCTGAGATCTCTGCCAGATACACCTGTCCTAATTCAGGCACCTCCACACCCTCCGCCCACCCCCAGGTATTAGCAGTTAAAGCTTTTAGGGAACCGGACACATTTTCCCACTGAAAAAAAGAAAGGTAGAAAGGTCAGCAAACAGAGAAGCAGATATATGTATCACTTGAAAATAGCAATTACTTGGGCCCCAGACACCTTATTTTGTAAAATATGTTTTCTTACTGTTTAGATATCTTTAACATATATTAGTCAATTTCTTTCTCAGAGAGGCCCCTATGGAGAGGGGGAAAAAAAAGCTCTTTGAAGAAAAAAAAAGGCCACCAATATCACTTTGTAGGAGAAACCATGTGAAAGGCACTACGTGAAAAAGGAAAATGACGTACATGAGCCCCCAGTGCCCTCAGGGGAGACTCTGGAGGGACTGGACATGAGGAATTATTTACACAACAAACGTGGACCCAAAGAGAGGTGCTGAGGATGAGTTTGGTCTTGACTGAAACCAATTCAATGTCCTTTCTCACGATCGTCTTTGGTTACTCATTGCCTGTCACCCATCTTTCACCTTCTGTCTCTTCACCAATCCCTCCGCCCCTTTCTTTTTTCTCCCTCCTTTCCCATTTCCCCCCTGAACTCATGAGGAGGTTAATCCAAGTGGAGAGTAACTGGGGTGGGGGTGATTGTGAAAGTGTTTCTGCAGCTAAACGCCTTCTCATGCCCCAGCTTTTTGTAGGTGCGCACACCACCCAATCATTCCTTTGTCCTTCCCCAGTCCCTCTGGCCACGCAAACTTTCCTAATCACTCAACAGGGTAGCTCACTGCTCACCTTTGTCAGACACTTGGCATCCCACAGGGGCCAAGGAAAATAGAGTCATCCACAGGGAGGGGAGGCCAGTAAAGAAATTCCTATTAACTGAGATTCCGGGCTTCGGAGTGAGTTTCTTGTTTACAAACCAGCGGGCCATGTGATATAATTCCTTCACTACAGCCTTGGTGCTGATCAGTTTTCCCCTCTCAAGGCTGTGGCTAGTCACCTCTCCAGGCCAGCTAGAGGCTTGCTCTGCTCTCAGGCAGGATGGGACCAACCTGAAACCCTCTGACTGTATCACGGGCCTGCAGCCAGGGCACAGGGGCTGGTGTATTGGGTGTTATCCAGTAGGCCAGGTTGGTTTTTATCATCACCCCTGCCTTTCCTCTCTGCCTTGCTAGAATTCTCAATTCCCTTTACTTATGACTGCACTGTTTGCCTAGGGAGGCAACTATGCCACCGTGATGACCAATGGTATATAACTTGTACCATTCACCATCCATATATTATCACTCAGCAGATGATTGCGGCTAAGGCTTCAGAATAAGAAAGATATAATAACAAGTACGATAAGAATATTCCTGATTTGGAAAATAGAACAATGAGAATTGGGCAGTTGCCGACCTTGATGGCCCAAGGGAATCCCTGGAGGTGCACATCTGGCCTCTGGCATGCAGCCCCACTATTTCTGGTGTCATGCTTTACTCTTTTCTCTGTCCTTAGCCTCTTCACATTGTGAAAAATCCCGTCTTTGCTCCAGTGCATGTTAATACCACAGGCATCCATCCCAGGCACAAAGCTTAGCATCATAGTTGAGATGAAGTGTCAAAAGGGGAACCCAAATAGCCTGTGGCAATAAGAGGAAAAGAAGGGAGGATTTTTCCCTTAATGTGGAACACATGTGGGTGTTCCATAAACTACTTTTGAATGGACTTGGGAAGGTAAAATTAACGTATCTCATTTTGTTTAAAATACTCAGTATTTGACTTTTTTGAAGGTGGAATGTTGTTCACATTGTTATAGGGATTTCTGCACAGCAGGAAGGTAATGTTCCCAGGAGTAAGAGGCACAAGGAGGAGGTCAGCTTTGCATCTTAGGGCTGGGTTCCCCAAACCGTATGCTTGGGGGAAACTCTCTTTCTGCAGACACTGCTGAGTGATGAGAAAGCTCCTAGACTCAGAGCTCCGCTCTGACCAAACCTCAGTTCTGAGGCCTCTGAGACACTGATGGGAAGGACAGAAGCAGGGAAATCCAGCTAATTCAAATCGGATTCACAGGAGGTAGAAACTTGTATTCACCTTCGAGGTAGACTGTTCCTTTGCAAAAGTAAAGCTAAGGCCGTGGAAAATGAGATATTTGAGGGTCTGTTGCTCCGAGGAGGGACATGCTAGCCTGATTGTCTCCTCAGTTAGGAGGGAGAAATGTAAAAAATGCTTGAACAAGCCAAAGTGAAGCTCTACCACATTATTTACTGAAGACTGAATTAAGACTGATTCATTCCAGACTCTGAAAAAATACCGATGCTGGATTATGATGTATTTGATGGGACTGCCCCACTGGGAACCATTGGGAGGTCTGGTTTCCCTGATAAGAATTGGACATTTTTACTGCCAGGCTTAATGGGAAGCTGGCAGATTCCAGGACAGGAAGTGAAGACTTGAAGCAGGCTTAAGCAGAAAGCAACTCTCTGGGCTTTGGACTGTTGGGCCTAGAATCTGAAGACCAGAGACACACTTGAGGGAACTCCAAGGTGGTGGAGGAGAGAAGTTGACTTTTATCCCCAGAACGTGCCCTGTAGAGGCAACAGTGCAGCATCAGTGCTCTCAGGAGGGCCCATGGACCTCAACAACATATGGAGGAATAATCTCGAGCTCACTGAGGAAAGGGACGAGTAGGCAGTGGTATCTTCAGGCCCCTCCTACTTCAACCCCATTGTCTTCCTTGCCCTTATCTTGCAATGTTTGCAATACCTTAGAAAAAAGCAGAATATGTTCATCACCGACGTGTACTGTTCAGCTCCCTGGACAGACCCATCAGCAGCAGTGACGGTGAGCACGTGCTGGGCCTGGACCCGTCCCATCAAGGGTCGCAGGTGCTCCTGACTCCTAGCAGCTATCTTCCCATGACAAGGGTGGTCAGCAAAGCCAGGAACCGTGAAGGGGACCTTCTCTTGATCTCCTTCCCACACCAAGAGAGAGTGCACAGAAGCAGCGGCTGTCAGTCGCGGTCAGTCTAGTGATAATTACAACAATCATTAACAATATTCACCAGCGGTACTTATATTTGGCCACCACATTTCTTCTTTTGAAGTCCTTGCACATCTATGTCTAATGAGTAGCATTCCCAGCAGAACAGAATTCCAAGGAAAGACTGTGGGCCGGGTAAGATAAAGCCTGGAAGTCATCTTAAAGCTTATGAGTCTATCATGAATACTTTTCTTCTTGTTGTTTTGCTTTTTCTTGTGGAAATGTTCAAACACACCAGAAGTAGAGGAAATATAGTATAATGAGTCCTGATGTACCAATAACCTAGCTTCAAAAATTGGGGGCAGTTTTACAGTCTTGTTTCGTTTACATCTGCAGCTTCCGTGGGGGTGGGTGCTGGAGTATTTTAGAGCAGATCACTGATAACATGTCCTTTCACCCATGAATACTTCGGTGCCGTTAGTAAAAATCCTTAGATTAATCTATTTATTTGAAATCTACTATATAACTATGTAATGAGTAATCAGATTCTAATGAATTGCTTCTCTTGCCAGAGTTTTCCATTTGCTAGAACTAGAGGATAGTCATCAAAATAGCTGTTATAACAGAGATATACTACTTGTCCACTCACAAGACAGTATTCTTCTTAGAACAGGTACAGAGTTCTAACCTCATATCCCAATAATTTAGAGATGGTTGATGTACGGCCCACACTTTAAGGAGCAGATAGTTTAAAATGATATAGATTCATTAGTCTGATCTTTTCTCTATGGGCCACAGTTAGGAGAATTTAAGTGGCATTTGACCATTCCCAGGTTCTCTAAAATTAGAGCAGGTAGTAGTTGCCTATGTGACTGAGTCCAAAGCCAGCCTTGCAGCCACAGAGGCGAGATCTCTGTCTCCTCTGTCTCTCTCTCTTTCACACACACACAACATACACAACACTCGCGCGCACACACACACACACACACACACTCACTGCTTTAATGGGAAGAATTTAGCAGGGATGGAGAAGACATTCTCAGAGCTGGACCTACTGTACCTCAATCTTGACTCATTCTCTGTCTCTGCTCTGAGGGGTGGGACTCAAGAAGTCCCAAGGAATTGGTCAAACATTCTCAGTCATTTCTTCACACTTCTGACCCAATTACAAGATCCCTACACTGAAGTTTTGCCTTCATAAAACTAAGCAAGGAGAGGTTTTAATGATTTTTTTGAAGCGTGATTAGGAATTAAAGCTCTTCCACAGGAGGTGACCAGCAGAAACTAAAGACAGAAACTTAAAATATTAGTCTCTCAGAAGAGTGTGTGGGTACGGGGAACTGGGGGAGAAGGAGATTGCTACTCATTATACGTCCTGCATGCAATTTGATTATTTAATCTTTGCCATGTATATATATGCCAAATATATATATATATATATATATATATATATATATATATATATATATAAACCTGTCCAGAATGTGCTTGAATCACTTTGCTCACTCCTCTTCATCTCCTGACCTCTGAACCCTGGAGGTCCCTGAGCTCAGTCCCCCAAACTTTTCTCTGTGTACACTCAATGCCTTGGAACATCATCCAGCCCATAGCTTTAAACCCCATCTGTAAGCTGGTGACCCTTGAATTGATATCTGCATCACATACCTCTCTGTTGAACTTCAGACCTGCAGCTACCTAATCGAATCTCCCTCTGGTTGTCTAAAAGGCATCTCAATCTCAACACGCCCGAAAACAAACTCCTGATCTTTCCTACCAAACCTATTCCTCCCGCAAGTTTTTCATGTCCCAGTAAATGGAAACATACCAAAAATCTGCGAGTGATCGTTGACTACTCTCTTTCTCTGCAGCTGTGCATCCAATCTATGAGAAATTCTTTCAGTTCTCTCAGCCTCCTCCTACTGGCATCCCCTGCTTTCCCCCGGCCCCTCTCCACCCAGCAGCCAAAGGGATCCTTCTAAAAGGATCCTGCACTCACATCTTCCAGGGACTCCCATTTCACTCAGAATACGGAGCCAGCTCCTCTACAAGGCCCCCCAGGGCCATAGGATCCACCCAACAACCTGTCTGATTCCTGCTACCCGCTCTCTGCTCTAGTCTCCTCACTGTTCCTCCAGACGCCAAAACCTTTCCCACGTGTCTCACTCACCCCATCGCTTCCTTCAGTTGTCTGCTCACAGGTCGTTTATCAGAGAGGTCTTCCGCATCAACCCCATCACCCATTCTCTGGTCCCTCACCCTGTTTCACATTTCTTCACAGCACTTACCACTACATCATATATTATATATTCAATGGTTCATTTAAAACATTGTCTCCCTCATCCCACCCCCAACAGAATCTAAATTCCATGAGGATAGGGACTTAACTCTTGCTTGCTGCTGTTTTCCCATTACCTGGAGTAAGGTCTGGCACACAGTAGGTGCTGTGACTCAAGGCACACACTGTGTTCTATGTACCCTTATGATGGACACTACCGCAGAATGGGTAACTTTTACGAGGTTTCAGATGTTTAATTTCCAACTCCACTGCAAATTTCAGAGGCCTAAAAGGGAGGGATGTGTGGATTTTAAATAACTTAGTAATTTTGAATATATATTCTATTCTATTAATCCCTACACCACTTATGGCTCAACCGGAGCTCAGCCTCTGTAGTATGTGATTTACTGTGCTTTCAACTTGGATCCTGCCAACAAGTGCCCGAAGCACAGATGATTCAGGGTAGATGGGGCTGACGTTACAGTTGTGTGGCTAATGTATAAAGTAAATGTGTCTCCTCCATTCGCTTCTAAATTTCACCCCGTTACACCTCAGCTTGTCCCGCAATCTGGACTCCCGTCTGGACCACTGGTATTTGCCCTGGTCCGCTAATTATGCAGACTGATCATGGAGGCAGAGCAACCTGTTCCTCACATGGATGGAAGACTACCTGGCCAAATAAAATGGCTTAGTTATATAAAGATGTTGACCCTTCTCCAGTAAATATGTACAGATGACCCTTGAACAGTGCAAGGGTTGGGGCTCGACCTTCAGCATGGTCAAAAATCCACATGTAAGGGCTTCCCTTGTGGCACAGTGGTTAAGAATCTGCCTGCCAATGCAGGGGACACGGGTTCGAGCCCTGGTCCGGGAAGATCCCACATGCCGCAGAGCGGCTGGGCCCGTGAGCCATGGCTGCTGAGGCTGCGCGTCCGGAGCCTGTGCTCCGCAACGGAAGAGGCCACAACAGTGAGAGGCCCAAGTACCGCAAAAAAAAAAAAAAAAAAATCCACATGTAACTTACAGTCGGCCCTCTGTATCTGAGACTCCCCTGCATCCGTGGGTCCCCATCTGTGCTTTCAACCAACCATAGATGGTGTAGCACTGTAGTGTCTACTACTGACAACCCAGGCGTAAGTGGACTCGTGCCCTTCAAACCTGTGTTGCTTAGGGGTCAACTGTAATTCTCATGCAGTTTCAAATGAACAAAGATCACATTTTTTTGAAACTGGCTAAAATGATTTTAAATTTCACACGGAAAAATCATTGTCAAAGAAATAGCTGAAGATTTTTTAAAAAGAGTAAACAGAGAAGACTACCTCTCCTAGAAATAGAACTTTAAATTGTATGTAGAATAGGCAGGTCAGTGGTGAAGAATATATAGCTTAGTAAATATCAGTAACATTAAATATTTTAGTCTCACTTCCTATCACATATCAGTATAAACAATGAATAGATGAAGAGATCAAATGTGGAAAATCAATCATAAATAACTAGAAGAAAATAAAAGTGAAGGTTGATCAAATTTCTGGGAGGGGAACAACTTTATAAATGTCAAAGCAACGTGAGAAATCACAAAAAGAATTGATAAGCTTGATGACATAAAATTTAGAACTTCTATATTTCATAAAGCAATTAAGCAGCATTGAAACCGTACAGCAAATTGGAAGTAATATTAACAAAAATTATGACAAAAGATTAATATTCTTACTGCATAAAGAACTCATGCAAATTGATAACAATTCTTCGGACCGTGTCTTCAGACAGTGCTCTGAAGAGGAAACACAAATCACCAACATATATTTCGAAACCATGATTAGATCCAGTGACAAAACGTTAACTTAAAACAAAATGCCACGGTCATCTGACAATTGGCCAAAAAAAAAAAGATTTTAAATGGCACTATCTAATTGGGACAAGAGGGAAATGAGACCGATGCCCTTGTACACTTGGGAATCAACAATTTGGCAGTACAATCAAAACATGGATACACCTTAATCCAGTACGGCCACCTCTGGCAATCTGTCATGTCAGCAGCCTGAAGAGCTGATTGTACTTGCCCTGCCTGTCACCCCCTCATTCTAGATTTCATTTTTTGCCTGATAGCTGCCTCCCCTGCTGGGCTATAAGCTTGATGCAAAGGGATGTCTGTTTTCTTCACAGCTGGACTTGGCATAGAATAGGAACCTAGTGTTAGTTCAGAGTGAAATTTAGGCACAACAAAAAAGGGAAGAGCTTGATTGTCTAACAATGAGAATGGTTAAGTAAATACATTTCCAAACACACATACAAGAGAAAGAGTTAAAATGATGCATATAAAACTTTCTAATAGAACGGCGAACTGTTCACAGTCTGAAATTAAGGGGGAAAAAAGAATACAAAATTGATATACAGTATGCTTTCAACATGTAAACACAGAAAAGAAAAACAACTAAATCTATCATTTATTTTAAGATATACCATTATTATACCATTATTTTTACATGCCACTAAGAATAAAAAATGCCCATGATGGGGAGTCTAATATGATACCCCCTACACAACTTTGCCAAGTAAACCTCCCACGCAGAGAGGGCCAGGCAAGGAAGACTTCTTGTCTCAACTATGTCATTGGGTGCAGAGAAGAAAAAAATCTCACCTAGGAATTAAAAGGCAGGGCTCGCACTAGCTTGTATTTTGAATTCACACTACCAGCGTGGTCCAAAGAACCTCCAGCAGAGAATTTAACTCAGAGGAGTCTCTGGTTGGTGGTACCTCCAGATGGCTGACAAAAGCAAACACAAATCTCCCTTGTGAGACCCGGACCTCAGTGGGGCCGGCAGCAGTTATAAGTCGCCATAGCAATCCTAACAAGTGAGAAATTTTGCGTCCTAGAACTGATGAGATAGGATAAGCAAAATCTTCGCAGGGGCCAATTCAGCGGTGAGATGATAGATCAAAAGTACTTTTATATAATGTATTTTATGTACATTGTATTTTTATTGTAGAGATATTTATATAGTATAGATATATTTTATATGTTTTACATAATGTAGATATATTATTTGTAAAAGTGAAATAATTTTATTTTAAAATTTAGACATATGGGATTCTAGGGGAACTCGTTAAAAAAGTTAACATTACCCGAGGGTCTCTGAATGTGACCGACCTTCATTTCTTATTGCCCTTAACACTAGTTTCCCACCAGATCTATTCTAATAGCTAAGTTCAATTAATTCCCTTCCTATCATCTCATGAAATTCAGTAGACATAGAGATGATGAATCTGATGGTCAGGTACAGGGCCTCTCTCAGTCTCTGAATGTATGTCAAGCAGAGTGTCAACAGCGTCATTAACATTTTTGAACACCCACTATGTGCAAGATACTAGGTTAAGCCTGGCAGGAGGGGGCCGGTTGTGCAGAGGTTTAAGTCTCTACTTTCATTCATTTGCTTAGTTGACAAATATTTGTTGAGCACCCGTTATGGAAGGCACTAGGGTCTGAAGATTGACCTGCTTGCTGGTGAGCTAGAACACACGCTTAAATGAAGATTGGAAAAGGCACTAGGTTTAGGGTTTGGACATTTTGGTCTTCTGTTTATACAGAAAATTGATTGGGATGGAGATTATGAGTTTATTTCTTCGTATATATATACAGCTTGAGGATATTAAACTAGGGAATTCGGGGCTGGGGGGAGGCTCACACAAAAGATCAGGAAAAGGAAGTCCCTTGGAAAAAAAAGGAAAGTCAGACTAAAGCTGATGGCTTTGGAAATGGATTAAGGATTTTTTAAGAGTTCCCCATTTTATATTTAGAAGTAACATTTTGAATACTTCACCCCTTGGGGTAAATCTGGTGGTTAAGTAATCAGAGGAGGTGGGAAAAACAAATAGGAATAGCCACTAAAATAATGAGAAAGAATGAAGTGAGGAGAGAGACTTGTTCAGACACCCAATTCCTCCAAGGTTCAGGAAGGCCTGGGGTTTGCCTGCCCTCAGAAGGACACTAAGCGTTACCCGGGGGGTGTTTATGAAGAGTGATATCTGTGTACCAGACACGCAATGATGATTTAACCCCCCTTCCCAAGGAGATCATCAATGACTGCCCAAGGCTGCTGCTTCCAGACAAAAATCTATGACACAACAATAAAAGAATCTATGCAGCATTTTACCCTGAAGAATGGAAACTGCTTTCACCTTGGCTATATTTATCAACCTCTCCCCCACCCCTCAAGGGCAAGTAAGTGACCGTCGTCCACCACTCTCTGTAGAGACTAAGTCACTGAAACGGATGGGGAGCCCCAAGCAGGGTCCAAGAAGGCCAGGGCCAGGCACTATCCAGCTCATTCAAGGGCACACCGACTGGGTGCTACACACACTACTCCAGGCCGGACACCAAAGCTTCAGCTGATCAGGCCACGTCCCAAGCGCAAACAACGCGGGCAGCCGGGGCTCCCCGCTTCTGCTTCACTCCCGGCACGGCGGAAGCTCTGAACACACATCCAGGGTTATGTAACACCTATCTGTCACGGTCCATATGGCCAGGGGACTTTCAACATCATGCTGGCGTATAACAGTTCACGGTGGTACAGTCATCCCACGGAATCCTAGGTGAGAAGGCGCAGGTAGACAGCTCCAAATGGCTGCGCGCCCATGTCACCGCACTCTTCCTATCCCCGGGCGCGCAGATATATCCGTGAAGTCTCAAACCAGGCACGCAGTTCAGCGAAGCCCGTAGGGAGAACGCGTTCTCGGGCAGGATCGCAACTCCGCCTAGCTGGGTGGGA
>NW_020837949.1:12313588-12595480 GCF_003676395.1 Aethalodelphis obliquidens
GGGGGCGCGGCGCGGGGCGGGCATAGCATTCCTATGGTGGGGCGGCGCGGGGCGGGGCGGCCGGGGCAGGTGAGGGCCTGGGGCTGCGGAGGCGCGGCGTGAGCGCGGAGGCCCGGCCGGCCGCCCGCCCTCCGGCGAGAGGAGTTCCCGCAGCCCGCCCCTGCGCCCGCCCCTCGCCGCCCGCGGCTCCTCCTCGCCGCCGCGCCGCGCTTCGCCTCGCCTCACCTCGCCATGGTGGAGCGGGGAGACGCGGCGCCGCTGCTGCGTTGGGCCGAGGGCCCCGCCGTCTCCCCGCCGCTGGCCCCGGACCAGCAGGCTGGAGTCCGGGGCTGGGGCGGCGGCGGGGGCGGCCGGGCGGCCGCGGAGCCGCCGAGGAGGCGGGAGCCCGAGGAGCTGGGTCCCTCCCAGGTGCTGCTGCAGCCCGGGCGTCTGGAGCTGGGCGACGTGGAGGAGGACCAGGTGGTGGCCGTGTTCGTGGTCACCTTCGACCCCCGCTCCGGTGAGAGCCGCTCCGAGACCGCGGGCGGGGAGAGGGTCGCCGCTCACTGGGTTTCGGGGGCGGCGGGGGAGGGGCTCGCTGCGCGCGCACCCGCACACGTGCAACCCCCTCCGCGCCGACCTGGCTGCCTTGGGCGAGCCGGGTGCCCCCGGGAGGTCGGGGCGTGAGGCTTTGTTCCCTGCGCCTCTGACCCCGTCTCCGTTGCGTCCCGCTGCCTCTCAGCGGATCCCCAGCCCGCGCGCCCGTCCCCACAGTCGTGTTTGCGCTTCTCCGGTGACAGAGGATCTCGTTTGTGGCCACAGGCACGCTGGCTTTTGTTTTTGTTTCGGGCTCGGTTAAAAGATTTCTCCCTTGAAGAGGAGGAACGCCCCCCAGGTGAATTCCGTCCGAAACTGAGCGTCCTCAGCTTCCGTGTTCTCTGCTTCCCGCCCTTGCTCCGCATCCCTCCCTGCACGGTAACTTTGTGAGCGGCCAAGTTCACTCCCTCTGACGGTATTATTTTGAGGAATTGATGCTTGGAGCATTAAGGGGTGGCACGGAGGGATTAAGC
Source organism: Aethalodelphis obliquidens (assembly GCF_003676395.1). Classification (NCBI taxonomy): domain Eukaryota; kingdom Metazoa; phylum Chordata; class Mammalia; order Artiodactyla; family Delphinidae; genus Aethalodelphis; species Aethalodelphis obliquidens. The sequence goes on from NW_020837949.1 coordinate 12,314,638, forward strand.
TGGAGACCGATGAAAAGAGAAGCCTCCTCAGGTAGGCTTTACCCTGACCATCCAGTAAGGAAGTGTGCATTTTACTGGTGAGAGAATTCATGGGGTTCAAAAGTGAATGAGTAAATACCTCCCTCCGAGAGCCTTAGGTGGTCGGGGAAGGACCCTGCTCTCAGGATTGGAGGGATGAGAGCTGTAGTCTTGGTTCTAGGGTTTAAAAAAGCGCAGGTGTGTCTTTCTATCCTAACTCCACTGAGGTTGCTGGAATGTGGAGTGTCTATTAGGGGAAAAAAAACAGAACAGTTTCTTTCCGGAGTTCCTTTCCTGGTCCGGCAAGGATGAGGTATGGAAGGCATTCTGAAAAACTTGATACTGTGCGCTGGAGTGGGAGGAAAAAGGGTGAGGGTCTTGGGATGGCAGAAGATACAATCCAGGGAGGATTATAAACCAGCAAGACCCAGGAAGAAGTAGGAACAGCTGTGGGGAGACTAGGCCTTTCTGACTCCTGCCTATTCCTTGGCCCCCATCCCAGTGGGTTTCAAACATTTTTGACTGTGACCCACCATATGAAATTCATTTTACATACCAATCAGTGTGCTCACATACGTAACTGAAACAGAAGTTTCATGAAATGGTATTAACCCCTTTTACATGTAGTGCATACTGGCATTTTCTATTTTTCTTTTTTTTAATGCTCATCACATAGGCTGGTTGGCTCATGTACGGTTGGGACTCCCAGACAGAAAACCTGTTCTTTTTTTGACCAGAGTAACCTTTATTGCTAGACAAAAACAGATACTATTTTGTAACTAATAATATTCCTTATGCCCTACCCCATCACCTACATACAGTAAATAGATGTGAGCATGAGATTCATTCTGGAAAGTGTTTAAGAGTAACTAGAAGAAATGGAGAGAAAGCACTAACAGGGTCTGATTTAGCAGTGGTCGCTCTGGCGGTAGAGCCTAGAGAGGGGAAGAGGAGAAGAAAAAAAAAAAATCCTACACTAACCACAGATGGAGTTAATAACATTGAAAAGCACCACAGAATTGGAACCCTCCCCCTGCCTTGTCAATCACAGCTGGTGAGCATGATTTTGTGGGTATGTGTATACGGGGTATTTGTGTGTACGTGTGATGTGCACACACGCACAAGTATGTATTGGTAATGGTTTTCAGATTAAGGTTATTGTGGAAAGAAGGGATTTAACTGACACTTGGACACTTGCTTTGTGCAGGCGTTTTACTGTAATGGTTTTTCTTTTTTTTTTTTTTAATTTGTATTTATTTATTTTTGGCTGCGTTGGGTTTTCGTTGCTGCACACAGGCTTTCTCTAGTTGCGGCGAGCAGGGGGATACTCTTCGATGCGGTGCACGGGCTTCTCATTGTGTTGGCCTCTCTTTGTTGCAGAGCACGGGCCCTAGGCACGCGGGGCTCAGTATTGTGGCATGCGGGCTCAGCACTTGTAGCTCGCAGGCTCTAGAGCGCAGGCTCAGCAGTTGTGGCGCACGGGCCCAGTTGCTCCGTGGCATGTGGGATCTTCCCGGACCAGGGCTCGAACCCGTGTCCCCTGCATTGGCAGGTGGATTCCCAACCACTGCGCCACCAGGGAAGTCCCCTATAATGGTTTTTCATCTAATTCTCATCTCCATTGTAATTTGATGATCGTTTATAACCAAGGATGATTAAGTAACTTGGAAATATTAACTAGCCAATAAATACTTGACTCCGAGTCTGGTTGTCTTTCTAGAATATAGCACTGCCTGAAACTCTGGCCCCTAACTTTTTATCCTACTGGGTGCAGAGAGGGGAGAGGCTGAGAAGGAGTGGGGGAGGGGAGAGAGTGTGTTTTTAACTTTGGTTGATGGTTTTGTTTTGTTTTTTTTGGAAAGCTGCTGTTTCCTACCCATAACTCTCTTGTCATCTTCTCAGTCCCAATTGGCACTTTACTTCCTGTAAAAAATTGTGATAGTACCTACAGCAAGTAAAAATTATATGGTGCAGTATAATTCTAAGAGTAGAAGATGGAATGAATGAATGCTACTGGGGTTCCCAGGGCTGCAAAGGTCGACGCTAGGACAAGGGCCTCAGAGAGCCCGTGGAGGGTCCCTTGGGTGAAGGTTGAGGAAATCGCGGTCTGGAGAGGGGAGATGGAGGCCCTTGGATGCCCAGTGAGCGGGAGACGTCACTGGGGCCAGACTTACGTCTCCCAGTTTTAATAGTTCAGTGTCTTCCTCATTCTGCTACGGAGGCAGGTCTGCTATGTGTTATTATTTAATCTTGGTCCACCAAGGCTTTCGCCTTCCTTAGCCCGTGATACCCAAAGTAGTAAAGTGAATACTGGCTTCTTTACCCAAATCAGAACATATCACAGAAGTTCTTCCATGGGAGAAACTGTCTAGAGTTTCTGCGCTTACCTGTCTGCTCCCCATGTGTCTCCCAGCTGTGTCCTCAGTGTTCCCCAGGAGCTCCTCCCTTCTCCCCAAACCTCCCCAGTCACCTGCTGCCCAGGCCATGGGTATTTCATTCATCTTCCCACCTGGTATAGGGAACTGTTGGCACATGTGCCTGCGAGAGCACGAGAGGGGATGGGGGAGGAGAGAATCCACAGCCGTGGTTCATCTGTCAGGGTGTGCGTGGTCTGGGTGCTGAGAGAGGTGTGAGAGAGGAGTGGATTCTGGTTATGCACACACTCACACACTCTTGGGCAGGGATGTGCCCAGTGATCCTCAGACCGGTGAATGGGAATAAGAGTAATTCTCCTGTATTTCTGGATACTAATTTTGGGTTGGGCATCTGTAGAAAGAATCAGAGAAGAGGCTGGGGCCATAAAGAATGTTATTTTCATCAGAGTCACGGTTTGAAAATTATGGTTGTTGCATCTACCGATGTTGTGAGGTCTGTAGGGGCTTCAGGGTCAAGTGAGGCAGAGGCTCTCGCTCTCTCACACACACTCTCCTTCCCCTGTCTCTCTCTCACTCACTCCCTGACACACTCAGTCTTTATCTGGAGCAGGGAGTCCCTGGGATGGTGGTGGTGCTGGCCATGTGGGCTACAAAGCTGCTATTGAAACCAGGCCCAGATGGCGACTATGGGAGCCAAGTGGGAGAGGTTGGCAGCCAGAATCCTGCTTTTTCATTGTGTCCAACCCATTATTTAGAGCTTTGGGTTTTAATTTTGATTCTCTTCTTTGGGTCTCTGGTAAAATTTTCGTTCTTTTGTCCGCTTAATTAAGGGAAAAGTCACTGTCACACTTGGAAATCAGCCTGCTTCCCCCATCCCCTCTATGAAGGTGACATAGCTGTCTCACCATGTGACTGAGGACTTGTGTGTGGGCCTGAGGTAGCTAGAGCTCTGGATCTGCAGTGTATGACACCTGTGAATCAGCCTCACTGGACTGTTTCTTTATAAGAGATTCACTTTCAACAGCTGCATTTTCCCCTGAGTTATTTTGTGAGTGTCTGGGGGAGATTCCTATGCTGTGCGTGTTTGTGTTGGGATGGCTGAGCAGAGGAAAACCTGCTGAGGTTGGTAAGATGTCTCCTTTTCCTTTGTTCTTCCTGATTAGGGATGAATTACCTGTTCCTCCCTCAACCTCTAGCCAGTGCCTAAATTACAGCTGAGCCCCTATTTAGTGCATCAAAATGCTTCTGTGTTCCCGTTAAATGAGCGTAGTATTTAAAATCACTCACATACGCTAATTTTAACCCCCATACGTTCTGCGTATAGTCAGCAGAATACAGGCATTTTCTTTTAAACAATGGCAGTGTGGAGGCACAGCGAGACAGGGCCAGGTGTAGCATCTGAGGCATAACTTGGAGGGCTGCCCAGGTCATCTGACTCATGCAATACTAAATGGCTCCAGCCACTGGTGGGAAAGTGACAAAGCAGAATGAGAATGGAAAATTTGGAGCGCCATTTTGAGTCTCAAAGAGCAGTCCTACGAACGACCAGCTCAAAGAGGCCAAGAGAAGGCCGGTTCGAATGATTAACTCTGCCGCGTCCTTTCTCTGTAGTTTCTATCAGATGTCAGTGGAACACAACTGTGGTGAATTTCAGTAATTCCCACATTGGCAAACTCTTTCTCAGGCTGTTGGTGATTCACCTGCTTGTGGTTTTCAGGGAGAAGTCAATTGATCACCATCTGCAGGGACTTCTGTTTCTCCTCTTGAAAGTGGATGGAAACTAGAGTAGGAGTGGGAATCAAAACAACCACCACTTACTGAGTGCCCACCGTGGACCAGGAGCTAGCTAATCCTTTCAACAGTCTGCTCTGTAATGACGAGAAAAACAGAGGCACAGGGCAGTTAGGTCATATTAAGTCACAGAGCAGAGATGGGCAGAATTCCTGTGCTTCTTCCCACATCACACCACACCACTACCTGGCGCAAAACGATATGGGGCCCGTGAAATGGAAAGTTTCTTCCATGTAAAATTAATGCATTGGAATTCAGCCATGGGTTGGCATATGGCTGACTTGAAATCACCAGGATTAATTTCTTCCTGCCTCAGGTTTCTTTATACTGACTCTTCCTTTGAATATACTCTCATCCTAGGTGGTGGTAAGATAATTCAAAACTATTTAAGACCCAGAGTTGTCGACTTTTCTGGCGTTAGAGTCTGAACCATATAAGCTTCTGAGGTTTCTTCCATCTCTGGGATTTGGGGGCCTCCTGCAAAAGTGGGGACCACAAGTACACCTGGATTCTTGCCTTTATTCAGGGCTTGTGGGTATGCCAATGGGCAGAGCTGATGGAAAGAGTAAAAATCAGCGCACATGTTGGAGAGGCGAGAGCTGGTACAGAGCTCCACTCTTGAGGTCAGAGGAGCCGTAACAGGACCTTAAGCTGAGGCAGCCACTGCTTATGAAATCAAGGGCTCAGGAGGAAATTCTTGTTTGGGAACCACCCAACACGGAGGGAGAAAAGGAGGAAGGAAAGCCACGTATTTCCCACTAGACAGAGATTATTTTGGTTCAAGATCATTGCCTTCTCCATTTTAAATATTCTGAGATCAGCTTTCTTAACAGGCAGCAGCAGTAGCAGCTAATATCTATTCTCCCTGGAGAGATGGTGGTTGATGAAATCCAAATATGCTTGGGGGTGTGGTCATTTCACATTTCAACAGAAATAGAAGGCAGAGGCAGCCCTGTATGTAGATAGGACAGAGTACATCTCACCTAGCGTTGGAGCCTGTGAAACATCAGCTCTGGGAGGCCCTGGCACACAGGGCCACGAGGTTCAGACCATCTCTGCATCTACAGCCAGGCTCAGCATTGCCCTGTGGCTTCCCTGGGTACCTGAGCCGCCAACTCAGTAATCTGTTAGCCCAAGTTCCTTTGCCTGAGCCCAGAATCTGGCACTGGGCTGCCAAGTTACGTTCCACCAATATTTACTGAATGACTGACTGAGTGTACACAAAGCAGGTTGCCACGTTTGTTCCTCGTGCGGTCATGTCCATCCCTCCTAGAGGCTAGGCAGGGCCTGTGGGTACCTGTGATGGGCCCAAGGCAAGGGGGGACATGGAGATGGAAGGAGAGCAAGTCAGGAAATAAGGCACTTGTCAGTGTTGACTCCTCTCTTTGATTGCCTACCCCTGGGATGAGCCCTTCTGTTCAATCTTGCCAGGCCCCACCTCCCTGGCTGGGTTCCTAAAGTGTGGTGAGGAAATTTGGAAAACCAAAATGTCTTTGAGTGTGAAGGCTGAGCCTGAGGTAGGCAGCATTCTGTGTGAGGTTTTCCTGGCCCTAAATGGCTCACGACAAGGATTGTTATTTCTGCCAAATCACTTTCCTTTAAGCCTCTTACAAGTTTCATATATAAACGGGTTTCTAATTTTTGAGACTAGTGTACTATTTCTGTTAAAGGATGACCTTTAGCCATCATGCTGTTTCATCCCCTTAAATATAACACATTGTCTCAATTATTTTTTGCTTTTGCAAAGTCCTTTATGCTTAGCTTATGGTTTTTTGCATCTCTGTTATTTCAGTTATGTTTCTTAGTTCATATGTTGAAATTTTTAATTTTTTTTTTATATTGAGGTATAGTTGATTTCCAGTGTTGTTAGTTTCAAGTGTACAGCAAAGTGATTCTGTTATACATATATCCCTTACTTTTCAGATTCTTTTCCCATATGTGTTATTACAGAATATTGAGTAGAGTTCACTGTGCTGTACAGTAGATCCTTGTTGATTGTCTATTTATTTATTTATTTATTTTGCGGTACGCGGGCCTCTCACTGTTGTGGCCTTTCCCGTTGCGGAGCACAGGCTCCAGACGCACAGGCTCAGCGGCCATGGCTTACGGGCCTAGCCGCTCTGGGGCATGAACCCGTGTCCCCTGCATCGGCAGGTGGACTCTCAACCACTGCGCCACCAGGGAAGCCGATTGCTATTTTATATATAGTAGTAATCCCAAACTCCTGATTTATCCCCCACCCCGCACCTTCCCCCTCTGGTACCATAAATTTGTTTTCAAAGCTTGTGACTCTGTTTCTGTTTTGTAGATAAGTTCATTTGTGTCATATTTTAGATTCTACATATAAGTGATATGGTATGTGTCTTTCCCTTTTTGACTTAATTCACTTAGTATGATAATCTCTAGGTCCATCCGTGTTGCTGCAAATGGCATTATTTCATTCTTTTTTATGACTGAATAATATTCCACTGCATATATTGATATGTACCACATCTTCTTTATCCATTCATCTGTCAGTGGACATTTAGGTTGCTTCCTTGTCTTGGCTATTGTAAATAGTGCTGCAGTGAACATTGGGGTGCATGCATCTTTTTGAATTATGGTTTCCTCCAGATATATGCCCAGGAGTGGGATTGCTGGATCATATGGTAGTTTTTTAAGGAACCTCCAGATGGTTCTCCATAGTGGTTGTACCAATTTACCTTCCTACCAACAGTGTAGGAGGGTTGCCTTTTCTCCACACCCTGTCCAGCATTTATTGTTTGTAGACTTTTTGATGTTGGCCATTCTGACCAGTGTGAGGTGATATCTCATTGCAGATTTGATTTGCATTTCTCTAATGATTAGTGACGTTGAGCATCTTTTCATGTGCCTATTGCCATCTGTATGTCTTCTTTGGAGAAATGCCTGTTAAGATCTTCTGCCCACTTTTTGATTGGGCTGTTTGCTTTTTTGATATTGAACTGTATGAGCTGTTTGTACATTTTGGAGATTAATCCCTTGTCAGTCACTTTGTTTGCAAATATGTTTTCCCATTCTGTGGGTTGTCTTTTCATTTGGTTTATGGTTTCCTTTGCTGTGAAAAAGCTTTTAAGTTTCATTAGGTCCCATTTGTTTATTTTTGTTTTTATTTTCATTAGGTGGATCCAAAAAGATATTGCTGCAGTTTATGTCAAAGAGTATTCTGCCTATGTTTTCCTCTAAGAGTTTTATAGTATCTGGTCTTACAAATATTTAGGTATTTAATCCATTTTGAGTTTATTTTTGTGTATGATGTTAGAGAATGTTCTAATTTCATTCTTTTACATGTAGCTGTCCAGTTTTCCCAGCACCACTTATTGAAGAGACTGTCTTTTCTCCACTGTATATTCTTGCCTCCTTTGTCCTAAATTAATTGACCATAGGTGCATGGGTTTATTTCTGGGCTTTCTATCCTGTTCCATTGATCTATATTTCTGTTTTGTGCCAGTACCATACTGTTTTGATTAGTGTAGCTTTGTAGTATAGTTTGAAGTTAGGGCACCTGATTCCTTCAGCTCTGTTTTTCTTTCTCAAGATTGCTTTGGCTATTTGGGGTCTTTTATATTTCCATACAAATTGAAAGTTCTTTTGTTCTAGTTCTGTGAAAAATGCCATTGGTAATTTGATAGGGATTGCATTGAATCTGTAGATTGCCTTGGTTAGTATAGGCATTTTGACAATATTGAGTCTTCCAATCCAAGAACATGGTATATCTTTGCATCTGTTTGTGTCATCTTTAATTTCTTTCATCAGCATCTCATAGTTTTCAGAGTACAGGTCTTTTGCCTCCTTAGATAAGTTTATTCCTAGGTATTTTATTTTTTTGATGCGATGGTAAGTGGGATTATTTCCTTAATTTCTCTTTCTGATTTTTCGCTGTTAGTGTATAGAAATGCAAGAGGTTTCTGTGTATTAATTTTGTATCTTGCAACCTTACCAAATTCATTGATGAGCTCTAGTAGTTTTCTGGTAGCATCTTTAGGATTTTCTATGTATAGTATCATATCATCTGCAAACAGTGTCAGTTTTACTTCTTTTCCAGTTTGGATTCCTTTTATTTCTTCTTCTTCTCTGTTTGCCATGGCTAGGATTTCCAAAACTATGTTGAATAAAAGTGGTGAGAGTGGACATCCTTATCTTGTTCTTGATCTTAGAGGAAATGCTTTCAGCTTTTCACTGGTGAGTATGATGTTAGCTGTGGGTTCGTCATATATGGCCTTTATTATGTTGAGGTAGGTTCCCTCTGTGCCTACTTTTTCTGCAGAGTTTTTATCATAAATGGGTGTTGAGTTTTGTCCAAAGCTTTTCCTGCATCTATTGAGATGATCATATAGTTTTTATTCTTCAATTTGTTAACAGGGTGTATCTACTGATTGATTTGCAGATACTGAAAAATCCTTGCACTCCTGGGAAAAATCCCACTTGATCATGGTGTATGATCCTTTTAATGTATTGTTGGATTCGGTTTGCTAGTAGTTTGTTGAGGATTTTTGCGTCTATGTTCATCAGTGATGTTGGCCTGTAATTTTCTTTTTTTGTGATATCATTGTCTTCTGGTACCAGGGTGATGGTGGCCGCATAGAATGAGTTTAGGACTGTTCCTTCCTCTGCAGTTTTTTGGAAGAGTTTCAGAAGGATAGGTGTTAACTCTTCTCTAAATGTCTGATAGAAGAATTCACCTGTGAAGCCATCTGGTCTTGGACTTTTGTTTGTTGGAATCTTTTAAATCACAGTTTCAATTTCAGTACTTGGTGATTGGTCTGTTCATATTTTCTATTTCTTCCTGGTTTGGTCTTGGAAGACTGTACCTTTCTAAGAATTTGTTCATTTCTTCCAGATTTTCCATTTTATTGGCATATAGTTGCTTGTAGTAGTCTCTTATGACTCTATTTCTGTGGTGTCAGTTGTAACTTCTTTTTCATTTCTCATTTTATTGATTTGAGCCACTTCCCTTTTTTTCTTGATGAGTCTGGCTAAAGGTTTATCAATTTTGTTTATCTTTTCAAAGAACCAGCTCTTCGGTTCATTGATCTTTTCTATTTTCTTTGTCTGTTTCATTTATTTCTGCTCTGATCTTTATGATTTTTTTCCTTCTACTAACTTTGGAGTTTCTTTGTTCTTCTTTCTCTAGTTGCTTTAGGTGCAAGTTTAGGTTGTTTGAGATTTTTCTTGTTTCCTGAGGTAAGATTGCATTGCTGTAAACTTCCCTCTTAGAACTGCTTTTGCTGCCTCCCATAGGTTTTATATCTTCATGCTTTCATTTTCATTTGTCCCTAGATATTTTTTAATTTCCTCTTTGATTTCTTCATTGATGCATTGGTTTGTTGTAGCATATTGTTTAGCCTCCACGTGTATGTGTTTTTGCAATTTTTTCTTGTAGTTGATTTCTTTTTTTTTTTTTTTTTTTGCGGTACACGGGCCTCTCACTGTTGTGGCCTCTCCCGTTGCGGAGCACAGGCTCCGGACGCGCAGGCTCAGTGGCCATGGTTCATGGGCCTAGCCGCTCCGCGGCATGTGGGATCTTCCCGGACCAGGGCACGAACCCGTGTCCCCTGCATCGGCAGGCGGACTCTCAACCACTGCGCCACCAGGGAAGCCTTGATTTCTAATCTCATAGCATTGTGGTTGGAGAAGATGCTTGGTATGATTTCAGTTTTCTTTAATTTACTGAGGTTTGCTTTGTGGCCCAGCATCTGATCTGTCCTGGAGAATGTTTCATGTGCACTTGAGAAGAATGTGTATTCTGCTGCTTTTGGATGGAATGTCCTATACATATAAATTAAGTCCATTTGGTCTAATGTGTCATTTAAGGCCTGTGTTTCCTTATTGATTTTCTGTCTGGGTGATCTGTCCATTGATGTAAGTGGAGTGTTAAAGTCCCCCACTATTATTGTTTTACTGTCAGTTTCTCCTTGTATGGCTGTTAGCATTCACCTTAATATATAAGGAGCTCCCATGTTGGGTGCATATATATTTATGATTGTTATGTCTTCTCCTTGGATTGATCCCTTGATCATTATGTAGTGTCCTTCTTTGTCTCTTGTAACAGTTTTTATTTTAAAGTCTACTTTGTCTGATAAAAGTATTGCTACTCCAGCTTTCTTTTGATTTCCATTTGCATAGAATACCTTTTTCCATCCCCTCACTTTCAGTCTGTATGTGTCCCTAGATCTGAAGTGGGTCTCTTGTAGACAGCATATATACAGGTCTTGTTTTTGTATCCACTCAGCTAATCAATGTCTTTTGGTTGGAGCATTTAATCTATTTACGTTTAAGGTAATTATCAGTATGTATGTTCTTATTGCTGTTTTGTTAATTGTTTATTTGGCTGTGTTGGGTTTTAGTTGCTGCACGTGGGATCTTTATTGTGGCACGTGGGATCTTTTGTTGCAGCATGTGGGTTCTTCGTTGCAGCACGCAGGGTTCTCTCTAGTTGTGGTGCGCGGGCTCAGTAGTTGCAGCGCGCAGGCTCTCTAGTTGTGGCATGCAGGCTCCAGAGTGTGCGGGTCAGTAGTTGTGGCGCGCGGGCTCCAGAGTGCATGGGCTCAGTAGTTGCAACACATGAGCTCTCTAGTTGTGGCGCACAGGCTCTAGAGTGCATGGGCTTAGTTGCCCTGTGGCATGAGGGATTTTAGTTCCCCTACCAGGGATCGAACCCACATCCCCTGCATTGAAAGGTGGATTCTTAACCACTGGACCACCAGGGAAGTCCTGCCATTTTGTTAATTGTTTAGGTTTTGTTTTTGTAGGTCTTTTTTTCTTCCCTTCCTCTTTTGATCTCTTGTGATTTGATGACTATCGTTAGAGTTGTTTTTGGATTGATTTTTCTTTTTTGTGTGTGTATATATTATAGATTTTTGGTTTGTGGTTACCATGAGGTTTTGATATAGCAGTCTATGTATATATATAAATATGCATATAAATATGTATAAATATATATAAATAAATAAATAAATATATATATATATCCAAGATGGTTTTAAGTCTCTGGTCTCTTAATTTCAAATGCATTTCGAATATCCTGCATTTGTACTCACCTCTTTTCACAATTGCTGGTTTTGATACCATATTTGTGGATTTCTTATCTTTACTGTATGTTTGCCTTTACCATTTGTAATTTTCTTTTTTCTTATTTCATGAGCTTTCCCATTTGTAATTTTCTTATTTCTAGTTGTGGCTTTTTCTTTTCTGCCTAGAGAAGTTCGTTGAGCATTTTTTGTAAAGCTGATTTGGTGGTGCTGAATTCTCTAAGCTTCTGCTTGTCTGTAAAGCTTTTGATTTCTCTGTTGAATCTGAACAAGAGCCTTGCTGGGTAGAGTATACTTGGTTGTAGGTTTTTCCTTTTCACACTTTAAATATATCAGGCCACTCCCTTCCGGCCTGCAGTTTCTGCTGAAAAATCAGCTGATAATCGTATGGGGGTTCCCTTTCTCTGAGGTAAGATTGCATGGCTGTAAACTTCCCTCTTAGAACTGCTTTTGCTGCCTCCCATAGGTTTTATATCTTCATGCTTTCATTTTCATTTGTCCCTAGGTATTTTTTAATTTCCTCTTTGATTTCTTCATTGATCCATTGGTTTGTTGTAGCATATTGTTTAGCCTCCACGTGTTTAGCCTCCTCTGCGCTTCCTGGACTTGAGTGTTTCCTTTCCCATATTAGGGAAATTTTCGGCTATTATCTCCTCAAATATTTTCTCAGACCCTTTCTTTCTGTCTTCTTCTGGGACCCCTATAATGCAAATGTTGGTGTGATGAACATCGTCCTAGAGGTCTCTTAGATTGTCCTCATTTCTTTTCATTCTTTTTTCTTTATTCTGTTCCATGGCAGTGATTTCCACCATTCTTTCTTCCAGCTCACTTATTCGTTCTTCTGCCTCATTTATTCTGCTATTGATTCTGTCTAGTGTATTTCTCATTTCAGTTATTGTATTGTTCATCTCTGTTTGTTCTTTAAATCTTTTAGCTCTTTGTTAAACATTTCTTGTATCTTCTTGGTCAGTGCCTCCATTCTTTTTTCTAAGATCTTGGATCATCTTTACTATCATTACTCTGAATTCTTTTTCAGGCAGATTGCCTATCTCCACGTCACTTAGTTGTTCTTCTGGGGTTTTATCTTGTTCCTTCATCTGGAACATATTCCTCTGCCATCTCATTTTGTCTAACTTTCTGTGTTTGTGGTCTCCGTTTCTCAGGCTGCAGGTTTGTAGTTCCTCTTGCTTCTGGTGTCTACTCCCGTTAGGTGAGGTTGGTTCAGGGGCTTGTGCAGGCTCCCTGGTGGGAGGCACTGGTGCCTGCCCACTGGTGGATGGAGCTGGGTCTTGTCTCTCTGGTGGGCAGGGCCGTGTCAAGGGGTGTGTTTAGAGGTGGCTGTGCACTCAGGATGACTTTAGGCAACCTGTCTGCTGTTGGGTGGGGCCAGGTCTTGGTACCAAAATGGCAACTTCTGGGAGAGCTCATGCCAATGAATATTCCCTGGGGCCTCTTCCACCAGTGTCCTTGCCCCCACGGTGAGCCACAGCCAACCCCTGCATCCCCAGGAGATCCTCCACTACCCACAGGTAGGTCTAGCCCAGGCTCCTGTGGAGTCACTGCTTTGCCCTGGGTCCCAGTGCACATGAAACCTTGTGTGCACGTTCCAAGAGTGGAGTCTCTGTTTCCCCTAGTCCTGTTTAGCTCCTGCGCTCAAGCCCTGCTGGCCTTCAAAGCCAAATGCTCTGGGAGCTCCTCCTCCCAATGCCAGACCCCCAGGCTGGGGAACCTGACATGGAGTTCAGAAGTCTCACTCCTGTGGGAGGACCTCTGTGATACAATTCTTTTCCAATTTGTGGGTCACCCACCTGGTGGGTATGGGTTTTGATTATATCATGAAAACACCCCTCCTACTGTCTCGTTGTGGCTTCTTTGTCTTTGGATGTAGAATACATTTTTGGAAGTTTCCAGTCTTCTTTGTTGATGGTTGTTCAGCAGTTAGTTGTGATTTTGGTGCTTTCGTGAGAGGAGGTAAGCTCAAGTCCTTCTATTCTGCCATCTTGTCTCCCTCTCATATGTTGAAATTTTTTAAACCTCAGAAAAGTTGAAAGAATAGTACAGTGAAAATCTGTATATCCCTGACTTAGATACATGTGTCACTCTGCATTTGTTGAGATATATGTGTCACTCCGCATTTGTTGACATTTTGCCATATTTGCTTTATCTAAAGTCAGTTCCACAATAATGTGAAATACGCATTCCTAAAAACCACTGTGCTAAGCAAATCATGCAGTAAAAATCACAGGGCTTGTGGGGAAGATGGGGTGAGGGGCACAACACTCAAAGACTTTGTCAGTGACACATTAAAGAAAGATAGGAACATAATAAAAGTGGTAGGATGGTTGTACATATGTTAAATAATTAAGAAATGCATCAATACTCAAAATACGGCACTCTACCTTAAAAAAGACCTGCAGTTTGCATACGAAGGTGGGTGTTGGAAGGGTTGAGCTTGTGAATTATAATGAAGCAGAGGAAGAGGTCTTTGTGAAATTGGATGGAAAGTTGTGACACTAGAGGAGATAAGTGTGGCTCAGAACACACATGGTGAACCGAGGTAGCAGGCAGATGTTTGAGTGTTGTGTGGGGTGCGTTTTGTGTGGTGCTACAGCTGGGTGCAGTTTTCTGTGTTCACATTTTGAACCTTGAGATCAAAACCACATATCAGCAAACATGAAATTCCCTATGAATTGTTAACATATCAATTGCTTTGGAACAAATTCGGCCAGCATTATAGCAGAGCTGAGGATGTATAAATATACTTTTTTTTTCTGAACTATTTGAAAGTAACTTTCAGACATCATGACATTGCATTTCTAAATACTTCAGTTTAAATCTCCTAAGAATAAGGCCGTTTTCCTACATAGCCACAATATCATTACTACCCCTAGGATAATTAACCTAGGTTAATTAATTTATTACCCCTCTTAATTAATAAATTTTATTTTATTTTTAACAATTTTAGGTTTACAGGAAAACTGAGCAGAAAGTACAGAGTTTCCATGTACCCTCTTCCCCTACCTGCCTGCCTGGCCCCCCCGTTACCTCTATTATTGACATCGTGCATTAGCGTGGTATATTTGTTGTAATTGATGAACCAGTATTTATACATTATTGTTATCTGAAGTTCATAGTTTACATAAGGGTTCACTCTTTGTGTTGTACGTTCTCTGGGTTTTGAAAATGCACGATGTTAGGTGTCCACCATAACAGTATCATGCAGAATAGTTTTACTGCCCTAAAAATCCTCTGTGCTCTGCTTGTTCATCCCTGCTTACCGCCTGACCTTTTCTACTATCTGTAGTTTTTCCTTTCCAAAATGTCACATCGTTGGGATTTTGCAGAATATAGCTTTTTTAGACTGGCTTCTTTCACTTAGCAACATGCATTTAGGTTTCCTCCATGATTTTTCGTGGCTTGGTGGCTCATTTCTTTTTATTGCTGGATAGTAGTTTGTTATATGGATATCCCACAGGTTTTTTTAATCCATTCACCTTTTTGAAGGACATCTTGGTTGCTTCCAGTTTTTGGCAGTTATATTAACAAAGCTGCTATAAACATTAACGTGCAGGCTTTTGTGTGGACCTAAGTTTTCAGCTCATTGGATAAATATACAAAGGAGCATGATTGCTGGATCACGTGGCAGGAATGTGTTTCGTTTTGTAAGCAGCTGCCCAACTGTCCTCCAAAGCGGCTGCACCGTTTCGCACTCCCGCAAGCAGTGGGTGAGGCTTCCTGTTGCTCCACATCCTTGTCAGCATTTGGTGTTTTCAGCGTTTTGGATTTTGACCATTCTGATAGGTGTGTAGTAGGATCTTGTTGTTTTAATTGACAATTCCTTGATGATATGTGATATTGAGCATGTTTTCCTATGCACGTTTACCGTCTGTGTGTCTTCTTTGGTGAGATATCTGTTCAGATCTTTTGTCCATTTTTTAAATTGAGTTGTTTTCATTTTTTTTTTTTTTTGCGGTACGCGGGCCTCTCACTGCTGTGGCCTCTCCCGTTGCGGAGCACAGGCTCCTGACGCGCAGGCCCAGCGGCCATGGCTCACGGGCCCAGCCGCTCCGCGGCATGTGGGATCTTCCCGGACTGGGGCACGAACCCGCGTCCCCTGCATCGGCAGGCGGACTCTCAACCACTGTGCCAGCAGGGAAGCCCGAGTTGTTTTCTTAATGTTGAGTTTTAAGAGTTCTTATTTTGGATATAAGCCTTTATCGGATATGTTTTTGCAAATATTTTGCCCCATCATTAGCTTGTCTTTTTATTCTCTTAATGGTGTCTTTCACAGGTCAGAAGTTTTTAATTTTAATGAAGTATAACTTACCAATTTTTTCTTCCTGGATGATTCTTTTGGTGTTGTATCTAAAAACTCGTTGCTAAACTCAAAGTCACCTAGATTTTCTCCTATGTTATCTTCTAGAAGTTTTATAATTTTGCATTTTACATTTCGGTATACTATTCATATTGAGTTAATTTTTGTGCAAAGTGTAAGGTCTGTGCCTAGATTCATTTTTTTCCGTATGGATATCCAGTTGTTCTAACACCACTGTTGAAAAGACTATCTTTTTCCCATTGTATTACCTTAGCTCCTTTGGCAAAGATCAGTTGACTGTATTTGCGGGGGTCTATTACTGGGCTCTCTAGTCTGTTCCATTGATCTATTTGTCTAATCTTGTGCCAGTACCATACTGTCTTGTTTACTTTATAGTGAGTCTTAGAATCAGGCAGTATTAGTTCTCTTCAGTATTGTATTGGCTAACTTCGGCCTTTTGCCTTTCCATGTAAACTTTAGAATTAACTTGTCAATATCCACAAATAGCTTATTGGGATTTTTATTGAGATTGCATTGAATCCATAGCATTAGCAAATGGGAAATTCCCTATGTGCACATTGTTCTTAATATATCAATTGTGTTGGCACAAATTCAACAAGCATTGTACTAGAATTGACTGAATACAGATAAAAACTTTTTTCCTCAGCCATTTGAAAGTAAATGCAGGGCTTCCCTGGTGGCGCAGTGGTTAAGGACCCGCCTGCCAATGCAGGGGACACGGGTTCGAGCCCTGGTCTGGGAAGATCCCACATGCTGCGGAGCAACTAAGCCCATGCACCACAACTACTGAGCCTGCGCTCTAGAGCCCGCGTGCCACAACTACTGAAGCCTGTGCTCCTAGAGCCCGTGCTCCGCAACAAGAGAAGCCACCACAATGAGAAGCCCGCGCACCACAACGAAGAGTAGCCCCCGCTCACCGCAACTAGAGAAAGCCTGCGCACAGCAACAAAGACCCAATGCAACCCAAAATAAAAAATAGTAAATAAAATAAGTTAATTAAAAAAAAAAGAAAGTAAATGCAGACGTGACTTCACTCCTAAATACTTGAGTATAAACCTCGTAAGAAGAAGGACATTTTTCTACATAACCACAATATCATTACTACTAGCTTTTTAAAAACATGCATATCCTCTATAAAGCTGGGTTTTTGCTTTGTTTTTGTTTTTAATGTCCATCCTGTCTTGTGCTAAGCACTGTGCTATGTTGGGATGTAAAGATAAACAATCAGAGTTCCTGCCTTTAAGAAGTCCAGTCTCCTGGGGAGACAGACATCTAAGACAATGATTGTATTAGGCTGGGATGAGGGCCATAGTAGCTTCATCTACTCCTTTAATTCAACGAGTGTGTCAGCAGAAATGTTCTTCCTGTGGGATAAAGAACTGTTCCCAGAGTGGTGTTCTGGAGTCCATGCTCCATGCTGTGATTCACCAGCCTGACCCTGATGGACCTTTCTTCCCGACCTAGAGGGGTTTGCATCCATCTAGAAGTGAAGGATGTAACTAACAGGGTGTCATTCACTTCGTCTGATTCTTTCAGTTCCTATACAATGAGGATTGGCCAGGCACAGAGGAATAAGAGAGAAGCTTTGAGGACCAGGCTGAGGAATTGGGGGCTTTATTCTTCAGATCAGCTGTATTAAGTAAGAAGACGTATGTTTGGCCATGAATACCAGAGACCCAAATTAGCAGTGACTTAATCAAGATAAGAGTTTAGTTTTCACTTAACAGTCAGGAGATAGCCGGTCCAGGGCTGGAATGCCGGTTCATACCCATGGGGTCATCCAAGGACCTAGACTCAAGTTGGCTCTCGCGCCATCATCCCCTCCTTGATATGTGGGCTGGTGCCCTCACCTGTATGATTCAAGACGGCTTGTCACCACATCCATATGCCAGGCAGCAGGATGGAAGAAGGGACTACATACGCCTTCCCTTTAAGGCACATTTTGGAAAGACACACCTCACTTCTGCCTATATCCCACTGGCCAGAATTTACTTGTGTAGCCATACCTATTTGCAAGAAGGTACAGAGAAACATAGTCATCATTTGGAAGGCCATATGCCAGGCTAAGAATAGGAGGTCCTATTCCCTATAAGAAAGGAGGAGTGGTATGTACTAAGGGTCAACTTGCAGCCCCTAATATACTGCTATTTCTTTAAAAAAAAAAAAAAAAGCCTTCTATAAAATTTGGTCCTTAAGATGCTCCTTAAAAATAGGTCTATTGGGCTTCCCTGGTGGCGCAGTGGTTGAGAGTCCGCCTGCCGATGCAGGGGACGCGGGTTCGTGCCCCAGTCCGGGAGGATCCCATGTGCCGCGGAGCGGCTGGGCCTGTGAGCCATGGCCGCTGAGCCTGCGCGTCCGGAGCCTGTGCTCCGCAACGGGAGAGGCCACAACGGTGAGAGGCCCGCGTACCGCAAAAACAAACAAACAAATAAAAATAGGTCTATTGGCCAAATAATTTTGGAAACATTTAGCATGGTCTTGATCTCACAGAGATTCGTAATGTGGAGAAACATCAGAGGCTCTGAGAAGTTCTGCAGTAAAGGAACTTGTCTGTCTTTGTTTAACCTAAACAAAGATTGTTTGGCCAAAATCCCTTTTTACAAATTTTGTGTTTTGCAGAAGCCCTGGTCACCTAAGCTTTGGGAAACACTGCTTTGGGGATCATTAAAGTTTCCTTAGTTTGCAGTGATGCAAACATTTTTACAGCCGTTCCACTCCTAGGGATGTAGTCAACAGATATGTGTGCATATTGTGTCAGTCAAAGTCAAGGTTTAATCAAAGAAACAGAACCACTGGGAGACAAATAAAGGGATTTATTGCAGGGATTTGATCTTGTGCAATTGTGGGAGCTGGTTAGAAAGTCTGTGTAAGGCTGTTGCCTTGTGTCTGTTGGTGGAGCTTGAAGTCTCTTGAGCGGACAGTTAGGAAGCAGAGAGTAAAGTTGAGAAGAAGGAGAACAAGCTGGAACTCATGAGGGTGGGTGGGAACCCAGGTCAGCGTGTCACTGCCTCCTGTTCTAATGACGTGGTGCCCTGACCTGATGAAGCTGATGTCTTTCATTATGGAACTAAGCACACGCCTGGGGTGGGAGTCCGAGAAGCTGACAGAGGATCCAGGGAAGGTGGATCCATCGACCGCAGGCCTGGCAGCCACCCCCCAAGTGTGATGAGCCTGCAAGATAAGCAGCAACGCCCATGAGTTACCTGGTGCCCTCACACTGGCCTTCTGACATAAACACAACATGGCTACTGCTTCACTTCGCCTCCCCAGTCTCAGACGCAAGTGGGAATTCTGAGAAATGTGAATCAGCCCAGCCGGGTCATGCGTTACAAAGCTACCGCACGTGTAGTCACCAGAGGACAGGTATGGAATTGTTCACAGCAGTGCTGTTTGTGATAGCTTCAAATAAGAAGTAAGCTATATGTGCACCAACAGTCACATAGGTAAGTAAGCTGTGTTACATGCATAGGATGGAAGTAGTAAGTGAAGAAATTATTGCTACATGCATCAACATGGATGAATCTTGCAAAAAAAAAAATGGAGCCAAAGAAGACAGACGCAAACGAATACAAACTATGATTGCATTTCTATAAATTTCAAAGACAGCAAAGCTAATTTATCGTGTTCGGAGTCCGGATAATAGTCAGCCTGGAGAGAGGGGTGATGACTCGGACGGGGCAGAAGAGCGGCTTCTGTTTTGCTATTCATGTCCTGCTGCTTGGTCTGGGCTCTGCTCACACAGGTATGTTCATGCTGGGAGAACTCATTGTGCTGCAGAGCTATGATCTGTGCGCTTTTGTGAACTTATCCCTCAGCACAAAGTTTAGGTACGTTAAAGTTTTAACAAGTCATTGAGTAGTCATGGACAGGCTGGGTCAGAGGAAAGGAGCTAAGAGCAAGTTGAACCCTGCATGGAGTGGCATGGGGGCGGGGAACAAGGCAGCAGATACTAGAAGAGCAGGTAAGCGAGAGGACAGAGTCTGCCAGAGGATCCGTGGCAGGCTGTCCCTCTCCTAGGCGAGCCATCTGTTGCCATCATGAAGGGTTAGGACCGTGTGCACAGGGGGCTCATCAGCTGAAGTGCCCGTGTGGCACAGACCATGACGGTGTAGATTTGGGGGGAGGGTCAGCCCCCTTGTAAGCTTCCTGGGTGTCCTGTTGCACAACACAGGGTGAGAGCCACTGGACCGAGGAGACCGTAGACAGGGATGCTAGTGGAAAGACAGGAACGTGGGGGAAGTCGGTGTGCGAAACCTTACCTTTCTCCCCACGTTCGCCCCTCTTTCAGCGTGCAGCATGCTTTTGCTCGTCTTTAACCCTGACAGATACAACATTGTTCTGGCCTCTCTGTTGTGTGAAATCTTAATTCCTTTTTTCATGCTTTCTCTTTTAGCCCATTGATTAGTTGTTTGAGTTTAAGAGTCCTCTTTTGAAAATAAACTACTTGAAAGTGCCTTAGGCTGCTGAATATGGGATAGGCTGATCCCCCGTGATGCCCACCCCATTCAGAGACTGGGTCGTGTCCGGGTAGACTTGATATGCGGTACCTCTGATGCCCCGAACAATTATCTGAAAGCATTGGTTGTCTGGGATTATTAATGATGTTTCTAATGCTTGGGCAATTAGGGTTTGAGGTGTTGATGAGAAGTTTGTTCTAAAGTGAAATCTTACAAGTATCTTAGTATTTTTATTTGGAAAATTTTTGAATATGCAAGAAAACAGTAGGGCATGTCCTGTAGCATCCTCTCAAGCCTCGAGGAAACACTGCTCTTGTGAACTTCTCTGATTCCCTCAATCTTATGGCTGCTTGTGATTGCTACGTTCTAAAATCCCACGTTATCCTCTGTCATCGAATTTACCACATACCACCACCCTCAGCCTCCAGAACTGTAATCGCTGGTCTCCTTGTTTATCTCCGTATCTGTCCCTGGAATCTAGTCTGTTTGAGGTCAGGGACTGTGTCTTATTTGACTTTGTAGCTCCAGCATCTAGCTCAGTAGAAGCGCAGTAATTAGGGATAAGTGAATGAGCTCTTAAATTCTGCAGGCAAAGAACTGGTGTCTGGACCTTGGAGAAGAGCCTCATTTTGAGGAGAGAGGAGAAAGAGTTAGGGAAGGAAGCAGAGCTACGTTTGATCAGAGAAGAAGGAAAAGAACCAAAATAGTATTCTGTCACGGGAGTCAAGGGAAAAAGGGGAGATATTTTTGAGGAATTATCAAATGCCACAAAGAGATCAATGAAAATTAAATTAAAAATTAATTTAAAAATTAAAAAGAGTGTGGGGGTTTGTCAGTTATTAGTGGCCATAAAAAGGCAAGATGGAAGCAGGATCTCGAGGGGTTAAGGAGAGAGTACAAGATGAGGAAATGGGGGCGGAGGGTCAAAACATGCGCTTCGAAGTGAGGCTGCAAAAGGAAGGAGATTGGAGGTGGCCAAGCAGAATGGGAGAACCAAAGCCAGCAGCCTCGCTGGGAAGAACTGTGCTCATTTGAAGGCAGAGATTGGAGGTGCCTTCAGCACCCATCTCCTGGCCCTCGGGATGCCTCAGGGACTCTGCTGGCGTGTAGGCGATGGAGGGATGAGCCACCGGAGCATGCCGGTGGTCAAGTCAGTAGGACATTTACTCCGAAGCCATGTGCACTTAGCCCTGCACTAAGCCCTTTGAATGATTTTGTCTCTTTTAAACTTGTATCCTCCCTTCTTCCCCACAGGAAACATGGTGGAATGGTGCTTACCTCAAGATATTGACCTTGAAGGCGTTGAGTTCAAGTCTATGGCCAGTGGGTCCCATAAAATTCAGTCTGATTTCATGTAAGTACTGCCGATTGCAAGTCTTCTCTGTACCATTTCCTCTCGCTCTGTGCTTTCCCCCAGAGAATAAGGGCTCTCCTTGGGGCATTTTCAGGAAGTGTGTGTAAATACCCTGAAAATATATACTGGTTTGTGTTTTTGTATCAGTTTTCTAGCAAGAGGTTCCCAAGCTTTCATGAGGTTCTCGATGAGTTTCATGATCCAAAAATGTTAAGAACTCCTGCCCTAGAGGTTCTCTCTCCTTTCCTAAGAAATGATTGGGCCTTGCTTGGGGTTTGGCTTTAATAAAGGAATAGAGTTTCGGTCGCATTTGGGTTAACTTAAGGCACGTATGTGCTAAAGCTTGCAATTCCAGCTTTAAGTAAGGCCAGTCTGTAGTCCTGTGTAATTAAGGTTCTTGTGAGGAGCAATGAGAGAATGTCAGGGCGACGGAGTAGCTCTCATCTTCTCATTGGGCTGAAACCATGACAGACATAAGTGTGAGAAACGGGAAGGAAACAAAGTGAAAGCTCTGGTCAAATATTCTATTTAAAATATCAGAGACTCAGGAAGCGAGGAGAGAATCAACACAGTTTATGCTAATAAAACAGAGGTCCCCCCATCAGGTCAGTTTTTATGCAGGAGGAGAAAGGCTGTATCCATGGTCGTGGGCGACTGAGTAGCAGGCTTTGCAGAGATCAAGTCCTGGCTCCGGCGGGATGACCCTTGGCGGGTTCCACAGTTTCTTTGAGCCTTGGTTGTCCCATCTGTGAGGTTGAGGGGCTTGGGCTGATAGTCCCGCTGAGGTTCTAAAAAAGGTTTTTCTCAGGCTGAGTTTTCTCACGTAGAGCCCTGGACGCAGTTATGTCTTTTGTTCGCGACTGCATCTCAAAGGCAAAACACAGAGTAAAATGAAATTTCTCTCTCTGATTTCGAGCCACGCTACACATTGGGTCTATTTTAGCTATTTCCGAAAGGGGCCCTTCTTTGGCCTGGCCTGCTTCGCCAACATGCCTGTGGAAAGCGAGCTGGAGCGTGGCGCCCGGATGAAATCCGTGGGCATCCTCTCTCCATCCTACACCCTGCTGTACCGGTACATGCACTTCCTGGAGAACCAAGTTCGGTATGTGGCTTACATACGGGGTGGGGTGCAGGGAGGGCAGAGGCAGCAGGGCTCTGCCAGGTGGTGTGCTGTGATGAGCCCTCAGCGGTAAAGGCTGTCCATCAGAACAGCAGATTCCTCACCAAGAACATCCATGGCTGTGTCTCACACCTCGGGTGGTGGTCTTCGTGTTTCAACCAGCGTCCTGCATAAATGATTCTTCATCCTCGAATGAAAGTTGGGGTAGATTTTGCTTTCAGCTTATATTAATATTGTCATCAATTTTTTTTTTTTTTTTGCGGTACACGGGCCAATCACTGTTGTGGCCTCTCCCATTGCGGAGCACAGGCTCCGGACGCGCAGGCTCAGCGGCCATGGCTCACAGGCCCAGCCGCTCCGCGGCACATGGGATCTTCTCGGACCAGGGCACGAACCCGTGTCCCCTGCATCGGCAGGCGGACTCTCAACCACTGCGCCACCAGGGAAGCCCTGTCATCAATTTTGTTGAATTAATTTGTTGACATTGACGTGATCTTTGCTTTACCTTAAACCACAATAATTATCTCCTTGCCCCAGGCAAGTAGACTCTCAACTTTTTTTTTTTAAGCCTAATCATTTATTATTGGAGGTAATTATTATCATTGGGGGTAATAGGAAGGGAATTTTTAACAGAAGCTGCAGAACTATTAATTACTTCATATTTTTTTCATCCTGTGAGTAACCTAATTTTATTTCATATTTTGAAGGGAAAATCTACCCCTAAGCCCTGAAGCACTGTTAAAATTTTAGTACATTTGCCTCTCCTCTGGTATGCATGTGTGTGTACTTTATTTATTTATTTTAAAATATTTATTTATTTATTTGGTTGTGTCAGGTCTTAGTTGTGGCAGGCGGGCTCCTTAGTTGTGCCATGTGAACTCTTAGTTGTGGCATGCATGTGTGATCTAGTTCCCTGGCCTGGGATCGAAGCCGGGCCCCCTGCATTGGGAGTGTGGAATCTTAACCACTGTGCCGCCAGGGAAGTCCCATGTGTGTGTACTTCAATATATACATACTTGGCACCATACGACATACATACTTTTATGTCATATGCGTTTAAAAGTTATTTTAATTTTTGATATAATCTATCTTGATCATCATCTTTGAAAGAATATGAAATTGTGGGGAAAAAAATGTTTATTATTGAAAAATTCATGTGAACGTACAAATGAATTTTAACAATTCTTCCAAATCTTAACACCCAGTGAGATATCCATTGTCAGTGTTCAGCGAATGCCATTCTAAAATGACATACTTTTACAAAAATAGGATTAATATTTTATGAAGATTTAATTTTATCAGATAGACTAGTTTGAAATATATTTTATTTATTTGTAAATATCAGAAAAAGAGTAAGTGAAACTGAAGGAATTGTCAAACTTTAATTTTTTTTCACAGTAAGATATGTTATTTCTTAGAATGTTCTTCCAGAGTTAAGAAAAAAGACTGCAAAACATGAAGATACAGTGTCATTCTTACTGAGAAATAATGTATATATAATAAAGTGCACGAATCTTTGTATAGGTATCATTGGTGCTTTTAGGTTGTGTTTTTTTAGTTGTAGACAGTCAGGTATCTTATACTTCTTCCCAGAACCCCTCCCCGACTTGACTTCTCAACTTTCATATACTGTGAGATTTATTACATTTAGTTCTGTAATCACAATTCCCATGATTCTTAAGTCTCAGTTGTATGTTTACGACCACATCCAAGGCTTAACTGTGGCTTGCTACGTTCCAGAGCTCGTGATTTATTTCTTGGTTGGTTAGATTTTGCCATCAGGCATCTTCTGTTTCTTTTTTTTTTTCATGAAAGGATCATGGGTGCTGCCTTCTCTGAAATCTTGCACGCTTGATAGTATTGGTCTTTTACCTTTACTCTTGGCTGGGTATAAGATCCTAAAATCTTTTCTTTCTTCCTCAGGATGCTATAAATATTGCGCAGCAGTATTCTGATATTGGTTGTTTCAGAGAAGTCTCTTTTGTCTAGATCCCTATAGATTCTTTATCTGTGATGTTTCTGAACAGTTTTTTTCTGGGGTAGTTTGTCCCTTTTTATCTATAGATATGACATTTATTTTTAATTTCAGGAACCTTTTTTTCTACAATAAAATACTAAACTTTTCCTCTGCATTTTCCCTTCTTCAGGAACACGAGTTATGTGTATGTTTTCTCCCCATTGTCCTCCATATTTTTCATTTTGATGATTTTTTTTTCTGCTTTTGTGATACACGGGCCTCTCACTGTTGTGGCCCCTCCCGTTGCAGAGCACAGGCTCCGGACGTGCAGGCTCAGCGGCCATGGCTCACGGGCCCAGCCGCTCCATGGCATGTGGGATCTTCTCGGACCGGGGCACGAACCCGCGTCCCCTGCATCGGCAGGCGGACTCTCAACCACTGCGCCACCAGGGAAACCCTTGATGATTATTTTAATAGCTCTATAGTGCTAGAGCTGTCCCATTAGTTTACTCGATTATTCCCTATGGTTAAGCAGTTAGCATGCTTCTAATTGTTTTAACTGCTGCTCTACATTTTGGAGCTGTGATACATATTTTTCTGTATTTGAAACATTTCCTCAGTTTTGTGTCTCAGAAGTAACATTGAATTTAAAATAAAAAACATTTTTATTGGGATCTTGACACTTTAAAAAAATTATTACTGCTTTTGAAAAATTAATTTCCCAAGGAGGCAATACATTCTCATCGTTCAAAAGCCAGAAGTTATAAGGAGGTATTATATTAGAGTCCTGGCTAAATGGTGATAACGGAGGCCCCAAAATACACTGGCTCAAATAAGACAGAAGATTCTGCCCCATGTAATGTTCTAGAAGTAGCAGGGTGGTCAGGGTGCGCAGCCTCCTGTCCCCACAATTCAGGGCCCACGCTGCTTCTCTTATTATTCTGCCGTATCCTAAGAGTGATTTTGTGTTCTAAGGTGTTCTTCTCACCTGTTGGAAGCTGCTCACCACTATTATGTCTGCATTCCAGCCCGTAGGGAGGAATGAAGGACCCGGAAGTTGCATACATCACTTCTCATATCCCATTGTCAAGTCCTCAATCACAAAGACACACCTGACAGCACAGGACACTGGGAAAGGTAGTCTCTAGTTGGGTGACCTTGTGACCGGTTAAAATTCGGGGACTCCTGTTGCAAACAGGAAGAAGAGAAGAATGGATTTGGAGGAAATTTTAGCAGCCTCTGCTTCAGTTTGCCCCCCTGGCGACCTAGGTATCCGTGTGTACTCTTCTTCCCAGACATAGAGGACATTCCTCCCACCCCGAGACATCATAGAGTCTCATGTGGTTAATGTTTCTAGTCTAAAATCCAGGGTTTCTGTGTGATTTGAGGCAATCAGGACATGGTTCTCTTATCCTGGAAAGCTATGAAAGAACAGTCACGTCCTCCATTCCCACTTCCTAAATGCAATACAGAAGTAGAGAAGGAACCACAATGCAAGCTCCCATTTGGAAAAGAAGAATCAGAAATAATATGAGGGGTCGTTAGTCCATAATCATAATGAAATTTGCTGAGTAGGGATGGCAGAGACCCCTTGTCCTCACAGAGCGGTATGCTCCTGGCTACACCTTGGTTCTGCTCACTAGAATCCCCTTGTCCATGTTCCTCCATGGCTCCTGGCTTTGCCTTCTGAGGGTTCTTTATCCATTTTGTCCCATAACCACTTTTTTTTTTTTTTTTTTTGTGGTACGTGGGCCTCTCACTGTTGTGGCCTCTCCCGTTGTGGAGCACAGGCTCCGGCCATGGCTCACGGGCCTAGCTGCTCCGCGGCATGTGGGATCTTCCCGGACTGGGGCACGAACCCATGTCCCCTGCATCGGCAGGTGGACTCTCAACCACTGCGCCACCAGGGAAGCCCCCATAACCACTTTTGAAACAGGCATTGGTGAACATTGGAGAAAGCTGCATGGCTTTGGAACATGTTTCCTGCTGGTGTGGATTTGGGGGTCTAGTGATTTCTTTAAGGGTTGAGAAGTCAGCGGCTTAGATAGGCCAAGAACATGACAATACAGATGAGATCCGGCGATTTCAGGGTGGCATGGCCGTAGACAAGAATGTGACAGTACAGATCCCTCAGAAACTGAATAGGCTTCTTGGTCTGTTTGCTTCCACTCAATTCCATGTAAAAATATCCACTGCCGAAGATGATCTCTGGGTCTTAGTTTTTAAGTCAGTAGATGGTGGCCTAGTTACTGATCACTGTTCTTGGCCTGTCTATCTTTCCCTGGTTTTAATGGCAACTACCTTGAGACTTTAGCCTAAATCTGGGCTTTATAAATGGGCAGACTCCCACGTCTGGGAGAGTTTCTTAGAGGCTTTGAGAGAAATTCTTATCTCCTGCATTTTTTTTTCTTTTTCTTTTTTTTTTTAACATCTTTATTGGAGTATAATTCACAATGTTGTGTTTAGTGTCTCCTGTATAACAAAGTGAATCAGCTGTAAGTATACATATATCCCCATATCTCCTCCCTCTTGCGTCTCCCTCCCACCCTCCCTATCCCACCCCTCTAGGTGGTCACAAAGCACCGAGCTGATCTCCCTGTGCTATGTGGCTGCTTCCCACTAGCTATCTATTTTCCATTTGGTAGTGTATATATGTCCATGTCACTCTCTCACTTCGTCCCAGCTTACCCTTCCGCCTCCCCATGTCCTCAAGTCCATTCTCTACATCTGCGTCTTTATTCCTGTCCTGCTGCTAGGTTCTTCAGAACCTGTTTTTTTTTTTAGATTCCGTACATATGTGTTAGCATACAGTATTTGTTTTTCTCTTTCTGACTTCACTCTGTATGACAGACTCTAGGTCCATCCACCTCACTACAAATAACTCAATTTCGTTTCTTTTTATGGCTGAGTAATATTCCATTGTATATATGTGCCACATCTTCTTTATCCGTTCATCTGTCCATGGACACTTAGGTTGCTTCCATGTCCTGGCTATTGTAAATAGTGCTGCAGTGAACATTGTGGTACATGACTCTTTTTGAATTATGGTTTTCTCAGGGTTTATGCCCAGTAGTGGGATTGCTGGGTCTTTTAAGGAACCTCCATACTGTTCTCCATAGTGGCCATATCAACTTACATTCCCACCAACAGTGCAAGAGGGTTCCCTTTTCTCCACACCCTCTCCAGCATTTATTGTTTGTATATTTTTTGATGATGGCCATTCTGACTGGTGTGAGGTGATACCTCATTGTGGATTTGATTTGTATTTCTCTAATTATTAGTGATGTTGAGCATCTTTTCATGTGTTTGTTTGTTGGTAATCTGTATATCTTCTTTGGAGAAATGTCTATTTAGGTCTTCTGGCCGTTTTTGGATTGGGTTGTTTGTTTTTTTTTTGATATTGAGCTGCATGAGCTGCTTGTATATTTTGGAGATTAATCCTTTGTCAGTTGCTTCATTTGCAAATATTTTCTCCCATTCTGAGGGTTGTCTTTTTGTCTTGTTTATAGTTTCCTTTGCTGTGCAAAAGCTTTTAAGTTTCATTAGGTCCCATTTGTCTATTTTTGTTTTTATTTCCATTTCTCTAGGTTATCTCCTGCTTTTGGGGTACAGAGGAATTGTTTTTTTCAGTCCCGTGGGGTCCCAAATATTTCAAGCCTCAATTAATTTATATTGCAGAACTCAGAATGTACACCCTTATGCTGCTGTATATCCCACCATTTCTGCTTGCGAACTGACCAAGTCTTGCATATTTTCATCTTGCTGTTGTAGTAGTAAGATGAAAACTACTAAAAACTAAAAACATCAAGGAGCTATCGGTGCTCTGTTTCTCACTGCTTCCCTTAAAGTTACAAGTTCAGATGGTACAAGGCCTGTCTTCCAAGTTATTGAAGTTCTAGCGAAGTTTTTGTTTGTTTTTTTAGCGATCTTCCCTTTCTAGCTACTAAGCCAATGCTACAATGTGGTTTTTGATACTATGGTAAATCATTCCTAAATATCATTTTCTGCTTTAGCTCAAATCCAGGCTAAGTTGCTATAACAAAGAAACCCAGAATACAGTGACTCAAACAAGGTAGAAGTACAGCTTTTCTAGGATGACAATCCCAGAGGAAGGGAAGTAGTCCAGTGTGGTAGATGGCTTTGTCCCACTGGGTCATTTCTGGGACCCAAGTCTTTCTGTTTTGTGTCCTGCCATCTGCTAGAGTATTGTCCTCACCCACATGGTAAAAGTTGATTCACCATTACTAGGTCTTGCAGGAAGGGGAAACCCACAGGAATCCCAGAAATCGGACACATTGCTCCTGCCCACGTTTCATTGACTTATGCTTAGTTTCTAGCCACACCTATAGCAGCAAGACAGTCTAGGAAATGGGGTCCTTAACTGGGTGGCCACGTGACCAGCTAAATTTTGGAAGTTTCTATTACTAAGGGAAGAAGAGAGTGGCAGTCTCAACCACTGGCATGAAATGAAGTCTTCACCCAGTTCCCATATCTATCCAATAATCCCAGTAATCACTGCTGATTTCCCATGTATCTTTCCAAAGTTTGTCTATATACAAATACAAGTGTATATTCTTATTTTCCCTCTTTTCATACAAAAGGTGGCATGTTATACATGTTGTTTGCACCTTGCCTTTTTCATTCAACAGTATATCTATATCTTCTCATTAGTACATGGAGAGCTTCTTCATTGTTCCTCACAGTTGTATTACGTGCCCTGTGTAGAGGAACCATGCTTGTTTTATCAGGTTGCTTACTGATAGACATTCGGTTGTTTCCAGCCTTTTGCTGTTATGAGGCTGCACTGAATACCTATGAGCAAGTATAATTTCACACATGAGTAGTATATGTGTACATTAAATTTCTAGAAATGAAATTGGTGATTCAAAGAGCATATGTGTTTGTAATTTTAATAGATATTGTCAAATTGCTTTACATAGAGATTGTACCATTTTACACGCCCAGCAGTAATGCAAGAGAATGCTGTTTCCTCACAGCATTGTCCACACAAAAATACAGCTTGTGGATTTTTGGCATTCTGATTGGTAAAACATGGTACGTGAGTATAATTTTAATTCACAGTTTTCTTAGGAGTGAGGACGAGCACCTTCATACATGTTTGAGTCATATATATTTCCTCTTCTGTGAACCGTTCCGAGCCTTTGCTACATTATTATTATTATTATTTTTCGATACGCGGGCCTCTCACTGTTGTGGCCTCTCCCGTTGCGGAGCACAGGCTCCGGACGCGCAGGCTCAGCGGCCATGGCTCACGGGCCCAGCCGCTCCGCGGCATGTGGGATCTTCCCGGACCGGGGCACGAACCCGTGTCCCCTGCATCGGCAGGCGGACTCTCAACCACTGCGCCACCAGGGAAGCTCTGCTACATTATTTTTTGATCGTTGGTTTTTTCTTATTAATTTCTAGGAGTTCTGTGTGTAATATGGAGATTTGTTCTTTGTGATATTTTTTCCATTTTGTCGTTTGTCTTTTAACATTACTTTTTGTCATGCAGATGTTCTTCTTCCTTGAGTTCGATGATATTTCTATGGCTTCTAGATTTTGAGTCATAGCTAGGATGGTTTTGCAGTTTGGTGATTAAAGAGGGCTCAGGATAACATGAGAGAAGGACTTGCATGAGAAGGTATGGGGAAGAGAAAGAAGCACAGTGATGTAAGCCCAGGTCTAGGCAGGGGTGATACTTGACGGCAGCAATGACTTTTATGTAAATTAACTAGACTTGATTTTTGAAAACACTGAATCCATGTTTTATATTTATTCTTATGATATCCTAACGTTATTTGTTAGTATTTCATCCATAACTCTTGGCTTTGATATCTCACTAGTTAGTGTTTTCTATGACTATTTCTTATTAATCAGAAGATATTGGAGAACTACTATATAATTTTAAAGGATTAATTTTAAACCACATTTTTGACCTTGCTTAGATCATGTTCAAACAACCTACTGTAAAAGAACATTTCAGGGACAGTTGGTATAATTTGAAAGTGGACTGGGTATTAGTTTGGATTAAGACCCATTATTTTGTTAGGCAAGATAATGCCGTGGTGGTTGTTATTTTTTAAATAGACTGTATTAGTTAGAGATGTATGCTGACATACTTATGGGTAAAATGTTATAAGGGATTTGCTTTACAACATTTCAGGAAAAAGAGTGGCGGGTGGGCAGGCGGAGAGGGTATAGATGTAACCATATTGATAAAATATTGTTGAAACTAAGTGGTGGATAATGGGGTCTATTATTCTCTTCTTTCTACTTTATGTTTGAAATTTTCCATATTGAAAAGTTTAAAAAGACTAAATATAAAATTAACATAGAGTTATTGCAGAAAACTGAAAAATGGACAAAGACTAATGGGAAGAAAAGAACGTTGGGCTTCCCTGGTGGCGCAGTGGTTGGGAGTCCGCCTGCCGATGCAGGGGACACGGGTTCGTGCCCCGGTCCGGGAAGATCCCACATGCCGCAGAGCGGCTGGGCCCGTGAGCCATGGCCGCTGAGCCTGCACTCCGCAATGGGAGAGGCCATGACAGTGAGAGGCCCACGTACTGCAAAAAAAAAAAAAAAAAGAACACAATCCCACTAGCCAGACATATCTGCTGTTAACATTTATATCCTTCTGGTCTTTTTACCAGGTATAAATGTGTGCATACACATTAATTAAAAAAAAAAAAAAGAATGTTGAAGTCGTTCAGTATCTAAATTTTCTAACCAAAAGGTACGTTAACGTTTCACTGATCGTGACTAATGATAGTCCTCGTCGTCATTTTGCTGGTTCCGTAGCATCTCAGTATACAGACGGATTACAGGTTATTCAGTTGTTTCACTGTTATTGGGCTTTTAAGGGGTTTCTTATTTTTCACCACCGTGAACATGAGTATCCTTACGGGTAAATGATTGTTCATATCCACATACAGATCTTTAGGCCTCGTTCCTAGAAATGGAATCATTGGGTTTCAGGGTATATACAGGGTACAATTGGATACAGATTTCAAGTGACCCTTCAGAAAGGTGGTACCATGTTGTACCTGCACCAGCAGCAAGTGGGAATGCCTGTTCTTCTGTACTTGCAAGGCCAGAAGACAGACTGGTGCAGAGCAGTAACGAGTACACAGGAGTGATGAAGTGTAATTGCTGTACAGGGGCATCTCTGATACTTACATTGGGTGCATTATTGCCTGCTGTGGTGGGGAAGGGAGGGTTAGTTGCGGTGGGCATCAGCATGGACACATAGCTTATGTTGTATCAGTGAAGGGGCTGCGGGCTTACCTAACACCCCAGTGTCTCTGGTCCTTCAGGGGAATCCTTGATCTGGCCCGTGGCTTCAGGTCAGTAGCGCACATTGTGCCGGTTACTCTCTCATTTCTACATTGTCATGTCTCTTGGGCACTTTCCATAGATACCTGGGCTCTGTTCCTTAATCCATGTATCTGTGTAGGTAAGATCACCAGGAAGGCCTCCTCCTGAATCATCTTTGAAGCCCAGCTTATCTTCCAACGCTTCTCAGGCTTGTTTCAGTACCTTTGGGTTTATCTTGGTGTTACACTTTGATAATCAATCTTGTTTATTGCAAAATCTATATCGTGTTTAAAATTTGAGGCTTTCATAAAACGGTTGCTTAACATTTATCCGGGAACTACCAATTTATATTTATGTCTGAGTTCGTGTTCTGTATTCCATATGATTGCCTTGTTCTGTCCCATCAGCCAGTGGTATAGGCTGTCAGAGGACAGGATCCTGAAACTAGCTTTTTGTGTAAGAGACCCTAACTTAATAGTGAGCTGTTCTTTAGAATCTTGGTTCAAGTATAGAGTTTAATGTAGTCAAACAGGTAAGACAGTTAATTCAGAAGCAAATCAACAAGGAACCTAGAAAATAGTAGCCAAAACATAGTATTAGAAATACAATAAAGTGCTTCCCACAGTTCTTTTTAAGGAAATTAGGTCCTAATGAAAACAGCTTTGAACTTAATTGTCTATCTGTTATTTTGTAGTAATCAAGCTTTCATCCCTTTGACACATCCCTGAAGGGTGTCTGAAGTCAGCCATCAGAATTGTCAGACACAGCTTAGCCCCCATGGATTTCCCATCTAGCATGTGAACGTTTGTAAGAGTGAAAGAAATGATTATAAGCACACATACCCCCAAGGTCATTTGTTATTACATCACACGACTGCCTCCTTTTGCAAAGCTTAAAACAAAATGTATAGGAACCCCCAAATTAGAGAGCTATCACTCAGAGGAGAGTTTATTTTTGTAATCTTTTTTTGGGTGTAGTTGATGATTCTTTTTTTCTTTTTAAAAATGTAAATTTGGGACTTCCCTGGTGGCGCAGTGGTTAAGAATCTGCCTGCCAATGCAGGGGACATGGGTTCAAGCCCTGGTCTGGGAAGATCCCACATGCTGCAGAGCAACTAAGCCCCTGTGCCACAACTACTGAGCCTGTGCTCTAGAGCCCGCGAGCCACAACTACTGAGCCCATGCGCCACAACTGCTGAAGCCCGCGTGCCTAGAGCCTGTGCTCCGCAACAAGAGAGGCCACCGCAATGAGAAGCCCGCACAACGCAAGGAAGAGTAGCCCCGGCTCAACGCAACTAGAGAAAGCTCGTGCGCAGCAACGAAGACCCAATGCAGCCAAAAATAAATTAATTAATTTTTTAAAAAAATGTAAATTTGCCCTAAGTTCTCTTCCGGGGCTTGGCCTGAATCTTCCCCATTTACCCACTGTTTCCAAACCCTCCCTGTGCACCTGGCTAGACTCTGCCCCGTGTGCTAGGGAGGAAGGAACCTAGTGTTCTGTGAGGGACTGAGATATATGAAGCCCATTTTCTGCTTAACTCCATTTACACCTCAAAATGATATCGCGGTGTTACTAGTATCTGTGTTTTTAAGGAGGGGAAAAAAAGCAGATTTTGCAAAGTTCAGTAGCTTGACCGAGATCTCACAGGGAAGAAGTGGCAGCCGTGGCCTTGACATGAGGAGCTGTACGTCCCCCTGGAGCAGAGATGTTTGGCGAGCAACTGGGTACCGGTTGGATTGTGCAAATCTTGAATCTGAGTTTGTGTCAGTGTTTGGAGGAAGCCGGCAGTGGCAGGTTGGGGGCATCATTGCCTTTCAGCCATCATTGTACCAGGGCCAACCGTCATTGGCGATGCCTCCCCTTGCTCAGTAAAGCTGTATTTTGATTCTTTTTCAGTGTAAGAGAATAGAAATTATAGGGTTCTAAAGAAATTTAAATGGACTAAAAAGGTTTTAGTGCCTTTTATTTCTCCCTGTATTAGTTTCCTAACGCTGCTCTAACAAAGTACCAAAAACTAGGTGACTGAGAACAACAGAAATGTATTATCTTACAGTTCTGGAGGCTAGAAGTCTAAAATCAAGGTGTCAGCAGGCTTGGCTTCTCCCCAGGGCTCCGAGAGAGAATCTGTTCATTGCCTCTCTCCTACCTTCTGCAGTCTTTGCTCTTCCCTGGCTTGTAGATGCGCCACTCTGATCTCTGCCTTCATTTTCACATGATGTTCTTGTGTGTGTGTGTGTGTGTGTGTGTGCGCGCGCATGCACGCGCACGTCGAAATTTCCCCTTTTCACAAAGACACCAGTGATACTGGATTATGGCCTCATTTAAAATTCAGCCCATTGTGCTGTCAGTAATCATAGTGCCAATATGGTACCCACGGTCCTCCTGTGCTTGACCTGAAGACAGGATTGGATTCTCCATTGCCCAGATGCTCCAAGGCCTCCATGTTGCTTTCTTGATTTGGGGGTTAGTTGACAGAACTACCCACAGCCGAGTCTCTGCCACCCGAGCAGACTAGGTTGGGGAATAAAAGAGATTCTGAGCTTTTTATTACTTTATTACTTGGTGCAAAAATTATAAGCCCTTCGTGACATCCAGTCATTGTTTTCCGTTATTTGAGACATTGAGGGGTACTCTTCCGTCTTATTCTTTTGTATCAGCAAAGCAAGAACACGAGCATGCTTTCTCAACAAAGAGCAGCTTTCAAGCAGGGAATTCATGGTCTTCCAAGTTACCCCTTCTCTGGGAAGCATCCTTTGCTCGAGAACCATAGACATTAGTTACAGACTGTTAATTCCTCCTCTTTCCCAGGAGGAGGAGATTGCGTCCACAGCACTGTTGGGGAGTTTCAGAGCCTACGTTAGAGTTTTTCATAAGGAGCTTCTGTAACACCAAAGGAGGCGTTCTAGGCGACCTCAAGAAGGGGGTCTTTTAGTTTATCTAGGCCTTTGCCCTCCCCACCCCCACCAAAGTAGTACTTCCCTTGGGGCCAGGGGGTGAGTGGCAGGTCTGTGGGAAGAGCCATTCTTACTGTGCGTGTGTGTCGTGCAGACACCAGCTGGAGACACCGGGACATTACTCTCGTCTGGCTGCATTCTACGAGGACAAGAAGGGGGTGCTCCATGCCAGTCCGGGGAGAGGTGGCAGCCTGCCCCCTGTCTACTGGCTGCCTTCCATCCACCGGTACATGTACCCCGAGATGAAGGTAGGTCAGCCCCGGACTTAGGTCTGGGGACAGCAGTTGTTGATTATTGTTTTCATGAATAAGGAAATTGTGTCTTGGGCTGATGCCCAAAGTCTGCTTTTGATAGAATAGGATTGTAACCTAAGCATTTGATGCTTTTAAAACATAAAGCAAGTTATCTTAAACTAACATGCTTTCTAATACTTCTGTAATCATGGTGCAGAGCCGTACTGATAGGCCAGCAGTGGTGGACTCCTGGTTCTAGCGATTGCCTCAGGTAGTTTAAAGGCAGACATTTGAACTAAAGATGAAGCGTTTGCGCAGTTAAGATATTTCTTAGTTACAGTAGTTTCGGTATTCCTTTATTGTGTATTTTCGTCCTGAAGTACTTTGTAAATACTAGAATGTGTTTATTTACCATTAACGAAACACCCAGCCAAGTGTTAGGCGTTGGGAGGGTACAAAGATCACCCCTCCTCCTTCTTTTTCCCCCATCCCCCCATCTCCATCCTGCACTTCCCCCTTCCCATCTCCCGCCACCTACAGGTGGTCACAAGATACTTCAGTGGAAATTTCAGGCTCCCTGGTAGAGAAATTATGCCATGAGTTCTAGAGAACTCTGGGAAGGCATCTTGCAAGAGGAGTTGGTCCTTGAAGTATTTGTCTGGGGGAAAGTGAGGGGAGCTAATTCCAGACTGAGGGAAGGCATGAGCGACAGTGGGGACCACGGTCCGTCACTTTGTCAGCACCTTCTGTGAGTTAGACATTCTGCTAGCTATTTATCAGTACCTGCTGCAGCACTCTTTAAAGTAGATTTTTTTTTTTTAAATCCATGTTTTACAGATAAACCAGTTGAGGTTTATAAAGGTTCAGTGACTTGGTTAAGGCCTTATAGCTAGTAGGAGATAGAGCCAGGATGTAAACACAGGCCTGATGCCAAGGCCAGCGCTCACTTAGCCCACTCCACTGCCTTTGTGAGGTCGTGGGCGTGAGAAAGCCCAGGGCAAGTTCGTGGGATGTGAGCAGAATGGTTTGACTGGGATTGAATTTCAATGTCAGCCGGCCAGGAGAGAAAGGATTGGAAAAATAGGTTGGAATCAGATTGTAGAGAATCTTAAATACTAGACCATGGAATATGAACCTGAATGAGTACCAGTTAGGGTCTTGTTAGGAAAACACAAACTATGTCAGATATTTCGAACTAATTCAATACAGGGAATTGGTAATACAGGAATTGGAAAACCAGAGGCACGGAAAGGTAACAAGATAACCTAAACACTAGAGATACAGACAGCGGCACCACCCTATATTAGTTATCTGTTGCTGCATCACAGATTGCCCCCAAATTAATGGTTTAAAACAGTACATATTTGTTTCTGTGAGTCAGGGATCCAGGCGTGGCTTAGCTGGGTCCCCTCTTCATGGTCTCTCATGAGATTGCAGTCAAGGTTGGGGTCTTATCTGAAGGCTTGACTGGGGAAATAGCCACTTCTGAGCTCACGTGGTTGTTGGGAGGATTGAGTTCCTTGAGGGCTGTTGGACTGAGCGCCTTGCGGACTGTTTGTTGCCCCCAGTGGGTCTCTCCGCAACATGATGGCTTGCTTCATCAAAGCCAACAAGTGAAAAAGACTGTTGGCGAGATGGAAGTCATAATCCTTTGTACCTAACCGTGGAAAGTCACAGCCCTGCAATGTTGCCGTATTCTCGTGGTTAAAAGCAAGTTCCTCAAGAGGAAGAGGGGGTTGCATAAGGCCATAAACACCAATAGGTGGGGACATCCCTGGGGGTTTGGAGGCTGCCTGCCACGTGCTCCCTGCCACGTGCTCCCTCTTTGGAGTAACAAAGAGGGAAAAGTGACGTTATCAAAACCACAGGAGCTGGAGAAGGGGCGCTGCACAGCTGGCGCTCAGACCGCTGGCACTGTGCACCTGCGACGTGTTAAGACATTTTAAGTATACAGTTTGGTGAATTTTTTACAAAGCGAACACATACATAAAGAAAAATTTTAAATAAGCTTATAAAGTAGAGGTCAGATTTAAGACTGTTACAGAGGGAAAAAAAAAAAAAACCTGGAAAGTGAGAGGAAGGCAGGATCGCAGTCTCTCTGAGGCCCAATGGTGGCTGGTCAATGTTCCCCCAGGGAAATGGGAAAGTGGGAGAGAGAAATGGGGGGAGTGAGCCGCAGGAGCAGATGCATTTCCTAGGGGGCTGCAGGTGAAACGTGAGGGATGAAGCATGAACCCCGAGGGGCTTGCCAGCAATGGTGAAAGAACAGGAAGTGGAGAGCGTACCTGGCATGAAAGGGCAGAGGGAAGACAGGTGGGAACTGGGCAAGTCAGGAGAAGCAGCTGCAAGGCCACGAGGAGGGAAACGGCTTGGAGCAAAAGCAGGAGAAATGTGGGTGGCGCCGTGCAGCTGGGCCGGAGATGGGTCGAGGCGCCGTCTGCGGGGCCGCCTCTCTCCGAAGTGAGGAGGACCGCTCGCCGGGCCCAGGAGGGGCAGCCTCCGCACGCCCTCCTGCAGTCCCCCGCCCTCCCGCCATCGTGGCTCGCATCAGCCTGGCCTTTAAGGGCTTGGCCTCCCGCCTCTGCCGCCAGCCTGTACCCTGTGCCAGGGCAGGGCCTGGCCTCCTGTTCATCGTGGGAGCCAGACTGCTTAGCTCAGGGCACAAAGCGAGCACGTGGGAAGTGCTTCTTGCCAGAAGGTACACGTGTCCATGAATGAATGAATAAATAAGTACAGGCAGAATTGAGGACTGCTGGTTTACTCTAGGATTCTAGGGCTCAGGACACATTTGGACAAAACCCTGCCAGACCTTCGTGCAGGAGAGGCACACGTTTAGGGCGTGAAGATAAGCAGAGTGGGCGCTGAGAAGAACCTGAGGGGCTTTGGCTCTGTTCTGTCTGGTTGGCGGGTGGAGGCCGGCGGGGGCTGAGCGGAAGAGTCAGGAGAAGGGAGGGAAGCAGAGGATGCGCGATTTCACGAGAGCGACTGGACGCAGTGCGCAGCCGTGGTCGCGCGCTGCCCCTCCTCCCGGAGAGCTGGGACGTGGTGGCAAAGGAGTGGCAGAGGGCAGGCGGGGCCCCTCGGGGGACAGCCCTTCCGCAGGCACGGGGCGGGGGGTGGCTGTGGTGCGGGGCGATGCCTTGGGTGGGGAAGCCCTCTCCCGGGTGGTCCGGAGGAGGGGGCCTGGCGGAGCGCTGCGGCCACCCCGGGGCTCGGGTGGCGGGTGCCCCAGGGGGCTGGCAGGTGTCACACCCAGCGCGCGGCCTTGGTGCCGGTGGCACCTGCCTCCAGAAGTGCTCTCACCTGCGTCCCGAACGGGTGAAGAGCAGTGTCCCTTCTGACGCTTTAGCATGAAAGTGACCTTCCAGAAGGCTCACAGAGCACCTGGCTTGAAGCCTCACGTCTCGTCGGCGACAGTTGTGGCTGCTGCATGTGGCTTTTCCCACGTGCTAAGGGTTCCACACGGTTTTTCTCAAATGGTCCTTCTAGCCAGATGAAGGATGTGACAGTGGTCTCCCGATTTTACAGATGAGGAAAGAGAGCCCGAAATGTTGGCTGGCTTTCCCGAGGCTTCCCTGTGAGTAGAGGGCAGAGCAGGACAGGCCCCCAGCTTTCCCTGGGTCAGAGCTCGAGCTCCTGACGCCGGGATGTGCCTTGGCGGCAGGGTCCCGGGAGGCGACCCTCAGGGTTGAGGGTCCTCGCATCCAGCACTGAGAGGAGGCGGAGGTGGGCTTAGGTGCGGGGGCTTGTGTCAGGGAGCCCCGTGGGGTAACCTGTCATCTGTGCCCACACGTCACCTCGCACGGGAGCCGGGTCCCTGTACGCTTGGGGTCTCACCCGGCACTGTCAGCGCATCCTTTTCTTCCTTCCGGTGCTCAGTCGTGTTGGGAGCTGAACGTTCTCACTGAGGTGTCCGTCACCTCGGAGAGACTCTCAGAAGTTACGCCCAGCTTCGCTTCCTCTGCACCGCTTCCCCCAGTTGAAGTAGTTTATAAGATCCCTAAACTCACACTTTGGTGTATCAGGGGAGCTGTTGAATGATGGACCTCTAGTTTAAAGATAAGACTTTGAACGTGAAAAATACCATTTTACGTGGAAGTAACCGTCCCTTATTGAATCTGTTTGGTGGTACCTTGTTTTTTTTGTTGTTGTTGGCAGGGGAAGGGGTGGTTAGCATACACCTGTATTGAATATTTTTTGCAATATTTCTAACAAGCTATTCCCCTCCCACCCCCTTTTAATTTTTTCAGATCACACACCCAGCTGGCTGCATGTCTCAGTTTATTAAGTTCTTTGGGGAACAGATACTCATCCTTTGGAAATTTGCCTTACTTCGAAAGCGCATTTTGATCTTTTCTCCCCCTCCAGTGGGCGTCGTGTGCTATAGAGGTAACTAGAAGCCAAAGTCAGGGACTCTTCCCAAGTTCTCTGCAACAGAAACTGCCCCAGTCTTTCCAGTGTTGACCAAGGCCAGAAGGGATTGAGCCATATCAGGGCTTCAGGGGTTTTAAGCCTGGGAGTGACACGGTTGGATTAGTATTGTAGAATGTGGACTCTGGCGGTACGGAAGATGGATCGGGTAACACATCAGTGGTCTGGTGAGGGAGAAGGGTCTGGGTTAAAGCAGAGAGGATGGATGCTTGATATGTTTAAGAGAGAAACCTGGCAAAGCCTGGCGTCTGGGTTGTGAGGTTCTGATGTATGTGACGTAACAGAGGCAGGATCCAGGATGCTGAGGACGGTGAGGCCACCGGGGGGGGACCAAGGAGGAGCAGGTGGGGGGCAGTGTGACAGTTACCTTGGACGTGACGAGTGTGTGCTGCTCTGAGGCCTTCTCGAGCGGTACTCTAGGCACTGCTACAGTTGGGTCAGGACCTTGGGGGACAGGCTGGGCCACAGAGACAGACCTGGGGGTGGCACAGAGGCCGAGCTGATAGCCGGGGGGTGGGTGCCGTCGTTTGGGGAGGATGTGAGTGAGGAGGGACGTGCCAGCGTGTAAGGTGCAGGCCTGGGAGGTGAGCCAGCGAAGGCGGAAGGCAGAGTGGGGGTTGGCGTGCAGTCAGAAGAGGGGAGGGGACCAGGAGATGCGGGGGTCGCGGTGGGTAAGAGTTCTGAGAAGGGAGAGGGTCACCAGCGCCAAATGCTAAGCAGGGCCTCGTGAGACGCAGACTGAAACATGTCCGTTGGGTTTGAGCGCCTTGGTGGAGCTGACAGCTCCGAGAAGGTGGCCGCAGGCTGGGAGGGAGGGGCCGGAGGGGCCCGGGCGGCCTCACCTCCACCGTCTCCCCGCAGTGTACTGCTGCTGCTGCCTAGCCAACGTCTCCCTGCCCGGCATCGGGGGCACCGTTCCCGAGTCCAAGCCTTTCTTCTACGTGAACGTGGCCGACATCGAGAGCCTGGAGGTAGAGGTGTCCTACGTGGCCTGTGAGTATGGGGCCCGCCCCATCCTGCCCGCACATCCCTGGCGGGGTCGCCCGGGGCCCTCCTTTTCCCGGCAGCGTCGGGCTGGTTCCCTGTAGGGCCGTCCTCCGGGGTCCTGCCGCCTGAAGCCCAGCTCCCGCAGGCACCACCGAGAAGATTTTTGAGGAGAAGCGGGAGCTGTACGACGTCTACGTGGACAACCAGAATGTGAAGACGCACCACGAGCACCTGCAGCCGCTGCTGAAGATCAACAGTGCCGACCGGGAGAAGTACCGGCGGCTCAGTGAGCAGAGGTAGCTCAGAGCCCGGGGCTGCGGCGGGGGGTGGGGGTGGGGGTGGGCTCCCGTCAAGCCCGCCTGCCGCCCCTTCCCTCTGGGCACCTTTCTGCCCCTCTGCCGGGACCCGGGGTTGAGGAAGCTCCCAGCACATACCGATGGGCAGCAGGCATGTGAGGGGAGACTCCTTTCTGGCGGCCTCTGGAATCTGTGAGGCCCGAGGAAGCGTGTTGGTATCAGTGGCGAAATAAATGGTCTCATCACCTCATCCCTATTTTATGACAGTTAGGAAAGGTGGTCACTTGAGTGGGATGACACACGGGCAGAACCAGCCCTGGACTCCAAGCCCCGTTTATCTTTGCTGCTCTCCCTGCCTTTGGACGGGGGCCAGGGTGCGTGTGTCGCTCTGGATCAGCCTCCTTCCTGAGAGGCGGTGGCCCACGCAGATGCCTGGCCGGTGACCTAGCCCATCGCTGGGGTCCTCGTAGCTGCGCCAGAGGCTGACGGGCGTCTCCTCCCCGACAGGCAGATGCTGTTGTATTCCCAGGAGGTAGAAGGAGATTATAACCCCTGTGAAGAGGACCTCTTTGTGCTGTAAGTCAGCCCAGGCGGCGGCT
The DNA here is from genome assembly GCF_003676395.1 of Aethalodelphis obliquidens. Lineage (NCBI taxonomy): Eukaryota > Metazoa > Chordata > Mammalia > Artiodactyla > Delphinidae > Aethalodelphis > Aethalodelphis obliquidens. The sequence goes on from NW_020837949.1 coordinate 12,355,912, forward strand.
GTGGGCCTCCCCGTGGGTCCCTTAGCACTAACGGCTTTAGCCTGGATCCCTCCCGTGTTACCTGCTGCAGCCCAAGGATGCCCTTTATTGCCACCAAGGGCACTTAGAGCTGGGCTCCACACAGAGTCAACCTGAGCCCCAAAATGCTGTTAGGGGGACCCAGAAAAGTTAAAGCAGCAGGGGAAGGTTTTTAAGAGAAAATGGGAGTCCCCGCAGCTGTCTTCCTGTTGGGCATCTACATCCAGATGTCTGCTGCGTAGGAGCTCTGTGTGTCCCTCGGGATGCAGGGGCTTTTCATTCCATTGCTTCCTTTGCATGGAGCAGTTCCTTGAACTGAGTATTATGGGCTAATCAGAAACTTAACTCTTGAATCGAAGGACATTTCTTTCCTTCAGAGCTGTTGGTGGTCAGGGTGGGAGCCATGGCCTTTATACCTCGTAGCACTGATCCCATTCATAAGCAGCTGTGTGAAATAGTGCTCAGTGTTAAGAACAGAATTGTAATTGAACCAGAAACAATCTTCCCAGCTTCCGGCTTGGTCTTCCTACCCCGCCTCCCAGGATGGGGGTGGGGAATAGCACTTGAGTTAGAACTGTTTCTGGCTTTGATATTGGCTTTGATAATTCAACAAAGGTGCAGTACTTTGATTCTAATAAAGTGTACTTTCTAATGCATACATGCTGTTTAGCTGTAAAAGTATCTGGGAACTGAGCAGAGAAGCAGCAGACTCATCAAGGCTTGACACGGTCTATTGAATCAGACATTCCAGAGCGCCCGGAGCTGCTTTGGGCACTAGGCACCTTGCTCTGTGGAACACAGCTGAAAAGTCTAGACAGTTAATGCCTTTTCTGACTACAGTTCATATATTCATACAGTACTGTTAAGTTTGTGACATTCAAATCATGCTCTGTGCATAATTAAAAAAAGCAATCGAAAGCACACAGCTGCGTACAGATGGTGGTGAGCTGTGGCGATACCGGTACCTCCAGGCTGACTCCCCTTCCGCCTTCACTGCCCGCTCCAGCAGGGCTGGCTTCAGGTTGCCTCGTGCCCGCCGCAGCACCCCTGAGCTCCACCTTTTCTGTGTGGGTGCCTCAGGGCCTGGAGAGCCAATTCAGAGCCCTTCTCTGCCTCTAGGAAGGCTCACCTCCTGCTGCGGGCTCTACTTACCCAGCCAGGGCTTTGAAGGTGAATTTCACTTTCTCACATTAAGTCTTGACCTCAGAACTGCATTATCAGTTTTTTTGGTTTTGTCTTCTGTCCTTCTCTTCCCTTTATGACTAAGCAGAAAGAGGGGAACCAAGTTTACGGGGCCTCTCCCTGCAGCTGTGTTTAAACCCCTAGTGACCTCCCTCTCAACCGGAAAAGAAATTGTTGGCAGTCAGACCATCAGTTGCTTAGAGATTTTGCTCGTCGTACCACGGTTAACGCCAGTTTTTTGCTGACCTTAGCGGCACTTGAATAACCGTTTAACTTCTATCCTGTTTTCTTCTTTTAAAAGATAGTCTGAGATTTGAAACCATTTAAAAGTATATCAAGCAAAGCAGTGTAGTTTTGGTTCCCCACGTGCGGCTTACTTGGTGAGCTTTCGTGTCTTTTCTGCCCTCCCTTTCCCACGTCTTGTCTTGTGAATGCAGGTTTTTCCTAGAGCAAAACAATCGGATATTTCAGACTTTACTGGAGGTATCTGCCAGTCAAGACAAAACTCTGACGGCTGAGCATGCCCGGGGCATGGGTCTAGACCCTCAAGGAGACCGGAGCTTTCTCATGGACCTGCTGGAGGCCTACGGCATCGATGTCATGTTGGTCATTGACAACCCCTGTTGCCCATAGGAAGGATGAGTTCACCCAGGCCCCAGATGGCCTGATTTTTAATTAAGTTGACACAAAGGAATACTGTTTATACTTCCAACAAATGTAACTTTTGCATCGCCTTCCCTCCCTTCCTCCCTCCCAAGAGGTAAGATGAGAGCACCTTGGTTTTGTAGGTCGTTGAAAGCTACCGCCTTCAGAGCTGCCGCCGGTTTGGTCTTAGGAGTTATCAGAGCAGATTCTCTCATTGCCTTGTTGAGGGACTTGAGGAGATGGGGCAAAGGCCGCGTATCACCAGGCGCGGGCTGAGCTCTGGAAACGTGGGGCTGGACTGTTGAGAAAGTCTGTCTGGTCCTTGTCGCTTGACATATCAAGAATAAGACAGCTGTCCATCCAGTGTGGCGTTGGATGTCCACCTGCCTGAAGCAGAAGCTAGACCAGGTGGCCTTTCAAGGTTATTTTAATCAGTTCTGGGAGTCTAGTCTTGGGATCAAATCCCTTTTCCTGTTTATTAGAGTCAATCTGTGTTTTCTCTGTTCACATAGGTAAGAGACTTCAAAGAGGGACAAAGGATATTTCTGTCACCAAGTGTGAGCTTCTCTAAGGACAGATGACAGGGAGAGGTTGCTTCTCAGTCACCTGAGAGCTAAAATTGTAGAATGAAGCCTTGAAACCTTTCTCTGAGTAAGTTAATGGTGGCCACTCCACGTAATCGTCCTTTTTCTCTGAATCCCCTCCTCTTGGGGACGGGCTGGCAGATTCCTTCGGGCCGATGTTAACAAGAGTGTGTACCAGTTTGGAGCCCTGATAAACGAACTTCTCTTTAGCAGAGACGACATTTGTCGAACTGAGTAATTGGGACCAGAGAGGTACAGGTTTGTTAGAGAGCAAACGTGGCAGTCCCTCCACCCAGGAAAGTAGTTGGGAACCCTGAGAGTGAGCTCCTCTGCTTTGCTCCAGAGTGTTCTGCCCTGGGACAGCTCCTGTCAGCCCTGCCTGTTCTCTTTGGCTGGGGCATTCGGTGGATGCCAGCTTAGGTGAGACAGTCAGTCTGTTAGCCAGAGAAGCGAGCTCCTGGAGCAGCGTTTAGGTCTTTTGGGGTCTGTTTAGGATTTTGACTTGGGATCCTGGGTTGTTGGTGACAAATAACTTCTTGCCCTTCACCATTCCTGCCTGGCTCTGTTATTGGAATAGCCATCCGTATGTCCATGTCTGGGACCAAGTTCCAGCCAGGCAAATGTCCACAGAGATGACTTCCAAATAGATGGGTCACATGTCTTATCTGAAGACTAGCTTTATAGGGCTTATTGCTTTATTTAAAAATATTTTCACTGTAGCCCCTTGACATGGAATTGAAGACTAAAGAAATTCGCATGTGGAAATGCACAGACACTGATTAATCAAGGTAGCATCTTTTATGTAAGTATATAAATCACTTTGGGCATTGAATTGTAAACTGTACATTTTTCTCCCCTGTGGCTTTAGCCTTTATTTCAGTAATACATATGTTTACAAACGAAAAAAAGAATCTGTGTTTAGAAGCTGAAGCTTCACTGCCTTTTTCCTGGAAGAGTGACTGGAGAAGAAGTGGCCTTTCTAACTTGGGTCAAGTTATGGTTACTTTTATATACTTTTAGTGGTATCCGAAGGCTCAGGGCTTTCTCTGTTGGGGGTGGGTGGTCAGAAGTAGGGGCGGGCGTAAAAGGGAAGGTCAGATTCTCGTGGAGGACACAGGCAGACCCTCTTTCTGTGCAGCTGGGGAATTTGCTGGGAGAATACTCTATTTAAGCACTTCTGCTCCAGAGGCCTTCTGCGTGAGAACGCTTTTGTTTTTGTGGTATTGTAACTCCAAGCTCAGACGTGCTGATGTAAAGGTAGTAGGATGAAGATGAGATTCCTGTATCTCCCTTTGAATGGTGGGCCCAGGCTTCTGTGCTCCTTTTAGCTCCCTGCCGTCCTAGGCAGCTGTCCATCTGGCATCTCTGTGTGTCCCCCCGATGCTCACGCAGAGGTCTGGGCTGGGGGTGGCCCTGGGAGGGGTGCACCCATGAGGCAGTGCCACTCTGAGGTCATACGCACCCTGGGCTCGGCCGACCTTGAAGAGGAAACCCAAGCATTGGTTCTTCCCTGCATTGCCAGCTTCCTGCGGGGGGGCCAGGAGTCTAGTGCAGCGCCCTCTGCTGGGCCGGCCGGCGCACCGTTGCCCTGTGGTTACCCTCGTCACTGCCTGTCGTCCCCCGGGAATGCAGATGTGGCACCTCTTGCTCCCGAGGTCACAGGTCACCGTTTGAAGGCTCTCTCAGGTGGGCAGCACCCACGGCGTCGCTTGCTGCCAGGTCCCTGAGAGGGGAGTTCGTAGGTGAGGTACCAGGCAAGACTCCCTGCGCAGGGACGGCAGAAGCTCGAGGCCACACAGACCTGCTTGTGTGTCGCTGTGGAAATATTTTCTGAGAACCCCCCTGCTTTTGTTTGGAAGCTTTGGAGAATGTCCCTTTCCCTGTCCCCAGAAGGGACAGGGGTTACTGTTGCTACTGTGGCCTTCTGGAGCAGGTCGGGGGCCTCCTGTCCCTCTAGACCCTTGGACCACCCCCCTCCCTCCCCACTGTACCAGCTGGCGTGGTCCTGCTGGGGGACTTTAAGCCTGATCTAACGCCAAGCTGCGAGCCACGTCCTAACTTGGAAACACTGCTGACCTGAGACACGGGGGCTGCCAGGTCACCCCTGAGTCAAGTTAGAAGAAACTCTCGGTGGCGAGAGTCCTTGTGGGACCTAGAACCCAGGCTTGGGGTTTGTTGATGTCTGTAAGGTACGACAGAGTTCTGGTGAAATGGACTTTTCACTTATGCAGGCTGGGCAGATGGTACCATTCAGCCTTTGGGACAATGTCCAGTTGTCCTCTGGATTAGGACTCTTCAGGAGTCAGAAATGGTAGGACTTATCTTTCACCAGACCGAAAAGTATGGGCCAAATAAGAGTTTAGAATTAGCTTTGGCTTTTACTAAGCCTGAAGCACTCCGTAGGCCTGGTGTAGATCCCTGCTAGCGGAAGTGCCTGTACAGCCCCCGGTGAGTTAGGATTGCTGTGGGTCAGCAGGCATCTGTCTCCCGGAGCCATCCTTCATCCTGGCATCATATCTTCCATTTGGCTGAGGGAGGGACGCTAACTTCATTGATATAGCGATAGAAATAATTTAGCATAGGAATTTGCATTTATAACTTACCTTGTTTTGTCCCACGTGAAAATCAAGATGGGAAATTTAAGTATAGCACAGGGTGCAGATAATTCTCAGTGCCACGTGTGAAGGTTCATTTATCAGTGTAACTCCTGTATTTTAGCTAGAAGGTAAAGATAAGTGCAATCATGGCTGAATCACTGTTTTTCATTCTGGTGGTTCTGAGGATGAACTTGCTATTTGTCTTGATACACTGAAAGCCCTTCAAACGCAATAAAAAGGTAAGATTATTCACCTTTAAACCGAGGCCTTTGGGGAACCTTTTGTAAAGGGCAGTGAAGAGTTAACCTTTTAACGGCAGTTAAAGGAAGAGGCGGGGACCTCAGGGACTGTTTGTTTTGTTTTGTTTTGTTTTAAATGAAACTGCAGAGCCCAGGGAATGAGCTGAGGTGCTTCCTCCACTCCCAGGACGGATCATACTTGCAGAGGTAGAGGAGGGGGAGGGCGCTGCTGAATAGAATAAGACAGTGAACTTGCTTTGGTGTGATGACAGTTCTCCAACAGGCAAGGTTAGTATGGGGACTGGCGTGTCTCACACGGGCTTTCATCTCCCCGTTAGGTTCCTGGCTGGTGGGCTCAGACTCTGCGAAAGGGCCAGTCCTCGGGTCTTTTCCCTGAATTCCTGCTGTACTTAGTGCCCTGCAGTGAGGATCCTGCAGACCTGGGGCTCACTCCAGCAGGCCAGTCCGTCCCCTCTCATTTCAGGAAAGCCCTTTTGTGATTCAGGTAGGGGAAGAGGAGTTCAGGGCTCCTTTTACTCCCAAGTCATGGATTTTTAATATTCCATTTGTATTACCAGTATACCTCTGTTCCCCGGAGCTACTGGGGTGGAGTGCTGTGGAAAAAGGCTAACTGTGAATTTAGTTCATGTTTTTCTTATAAGAAATGGAAGTTTATTTTTATATCGATATTACTATGTGATGAATTGAGTATGCAGATGTTGGAAGGAAATTTCAAAACTATAATCCTAGAAGAAACGGGCAGTATTGCAATTTGGAAGCAGCTGAGACCCCATAAGAGTTTTGTTATTTAAATGTTTGGGTGAGTGAATAAGGACTGTCCTGTGAAATCTAACACAGCCTCTCGAGGAGATAAAGTTGACAGTCCGATGGAGGATGACAGACATTCACCAACCTTAAGTAAGATTCTTGTATGAAAGGGGGTGAATGTGATCATGCTGGAGGCAGGTGAGAGGCAGGGGTAGTTTTATAACTGGCACTTTGACTCATTTGTGGAGCTGGAACACAGGGGCCACTTGGTGAAACTGCACATTTAGAAAGGAAGTAAGAATTTTCCAGAGCTAGAGAAATGATGACGGAGAAGTAAAGCCCTGCATTCATCTCTTTAGCATTTATTCTAGAAGCTCAGCGTAGTGGGCTTTTAGAGGTAATAGGGTCTAAATTCAGAACATTTATTTAACTACCATGGAAGGCTAGGTATGAATGACCTCTGTTTGCTGTGGAATGCCTCTTTAGACTCATGGTACATGTACTTTGCTTTCTGAGGACCGCTGGGGGATGCAGGGGTGGGGTGTAGGGTATTATGAACTAGCTGGAGATGATCCACGAAATGACAAATCCACGCACGGGTCACTGAGTTCACTGGCTGTTAACATATACCATTGACGTTGGAGTGAAAACTCCTTCCTTTGGCCAAATCAAGCAAAGATAAAAGTCTCAAAACATTTTGAAGGCAGCATCAGGAAATGAGTTTCGGTCTAGCCCTCCAAGACCAGTGAGGAAAGCTGTAGATTCTGTGCTTTTGAACAGACGGGGTAGGAGACTTTAGGGGTACAGAGTAGAGGAAGAACAAAACTAACCTCCTTGTTTATCCCAAGCTTGTTGGCTAAATTTTTTATAGGTCTGAGAGAGAAACCTTTTTTGAAAAAGAAACAGTTGTAAGCCTCGGGAAAAGTTCTGTTTTTGCCAAGTTAGGATCAGCATAGTCTCCCTGTCGCCTTAAACGTCAAACCCCTACTTTGATTAATACCCCAGTGCAAGAGTTACAGCAATAAGAGAAACGGAATCTGTTTTTGTTTCAAGTGTTTACCTCATAGTATGAAATTAGTAAGACAGTTCATAGATCTCACCCTGAATATACTGCATCTGGGTGTGTTGTTCTCTCTCTTCAATGGTGATCATTTTAAAGGCCTAAAGGAAGCTGGGGTTCATCCCGAAGAGTAAATGTTTCTTGAATCGATTTTGTTCTGTGGTACAAATAACATCTGTGTGTATCATATGTGTATATATCTGAACCAAGTTGTATGCAGAGAGGTTGATATAACTATATTTACAGAAGACAGTTTTTACAATTAAAATTCACATTTTAACATGAACATGTGTGCTGCAGTCCTTCACTTGGTCCAAGAAATACGGCTTGTGGTAGGAAGCAGCAACAGCCCAGGGCACGAGCAGAATCCGTGGCGCGCAGCACTGACCTCGCTTACGGTGATGATGGAAGAAACCAGAGCTGGTGCCTGTCCTCCTTGAGGCCACGGTCTGGATACACATTCTCCAGGTAATGGAAACCGAAGTTGGAAATAACCGTCCCCGTTCCATCAGAAAAGCCAGGACTGTGCACCCTCCATCGTATCAGACAACTTCTGGAGAAGGACCCCACAGAGACCAAAGCTTTTTTGTTTCACATCTTCCTTCTACTTAAGTTTACTTTAAAACAAACATCATATACTGACACACACACACACACACACACTTTATTTTTACCCTTCTGGGGAGTGAGTTATTTTAAGGCAGTAGAGACTCAGTTCCTAACATTGTTAGCTCTGTGTTCCAAGCCAGGTTCCTACCTTCCAAGTGACATGACCACGTATTACCTATTTCCTAGGGTTGTGGGAACACAGACAGCTAAGCAGTCGCACGTGTAAAGCACTGGCACATAGTAATTACACCCATGCATACGAATTGGCCGTGGGGTTAAGCAAAAGGCTTTATACTGAACTATATTTAATATAAAATATCTGCTCTGTTTTTAATAGAAATACTCTTGGTTTTTGAGTGAAATTAGTCTGACAAAAGGTTTGTACTAAACAGGAAGGGGGGACTCGGCTTCTCCTCACACCCCTCAGCATTCCAGGTCTAGCTGACGAGGGTCTCTCATAGCTGCTGAAACATCCTGTACGTGGCCCTTATATGGAAGGACAACAGAAAGAAGGCAATAGATGGTAAGGCAACCATGTTCTCAGTAAATAGTCTGAATCAAGAAAACAAAATTTGAACTAGGACATATTTACATTTAAAAATGAATAAAAACTCATCTGAATTAAATCTCCTTCCCCAATCATATGTTCCATTATTTCTATGGAAAAATTAGAATCACTAAAACACATACATGCTGGTAGCCAAGATTCTGTGCTGGTCTGTTGCACTCTCTTATAGAACCAATGTATGCCGGATTCTCTCGGCTCATGTAGACCATATTTTCCTGCACCACAGCACCCCCTCTCCCCTCCACGGGCAGTATGGAGCAGCTGCTCCTTAGACTGCATGCTTGGACCTGCCTGCTTTTTGTTGTTTTTGCAAAAGCACAGCTTTTAACACCACTCTGAAGAACACAGAGGTAAACAGGTAAGCATTATTTTATGGGCTTTTCAGTCATGGTCTTTTCATAGCTGCTTTATAATCCTTTAAGCATTGATCTTCACTCTCCAAGGGGTTCGTGGGTGCCGGCACATGCACTGCCCTAAAACTGATCTACCCGAGGGTGAGCCAGCCAGTTCTCCTTTCCCTCTTCCCCCTTGTGCAATTTTCCTTCCTCTTTACAAAAAGAAAACCTTACGTCTCATCCAGCTTACTGTGGTGCACTGCCCTCTGGAATATAAAAACCTCAGGGGCGCCAAGGTGATTATCATGCCTAGCTACTGAATCCTTAGCAAGGTGGGTAAGTTTCTGGTTCTCGGTCTTCAGCAAACTAAAGGGGGATCTAATCAAGCTGTTGATAGGTCACTGTGATTTTTGATATGCAACTCAAGAGAACTGCATGACATTGTCGTGATAACAGAATTTTTTCTATCCCATCTGCTTACTTATGTATTTACATCTATAAGGTTAAGCCTTGTTTCACCTTAGCTGTAAATAACATGTGCTTTTGGGAGAAGACAGAATGGTGGAATAGAATGACGTGAGCTCACCTCTTCTTACGGAAACAGAATCACAACTAACTGCTGAACAACCGTTGACCAAAAAAAACCACTGGAACCTACCAGAAAAGATACCCTATATCCAAAGACAAAGAAGCAGCCACAATGAGATTGTAGGAGGGGTGCAATCGTGATAAAATCAAACCCCGTACATGCCAGGTGGGCAGCCCACAAACTGGAAGATAATTATACCACAGAACTTCTCCCACAGGAGTAAAAGTTCTGAGCCCCATGTCAGGCTCCCCAGCCTGGGGGTCTGGCAACAGGAGGAGGAGTGCCCAGAGAAGCTGGCTTTGAAGGCCCATGAGGTTTGATTGCAGGAATTCCACAGGACTGGAGGAAACAGAAACTCCACTCTTGGAAGGGCACACACAGGGTCTCATGTGCACCACGATCCAGGGAAAAAGCAGAGACCTTGTAACTTACCTGCTAGTATTGGAGGGTCTCCTGCAGAGGTGGGAGGCGGCTGTGGCTCACTGTTGGGACAAGGACACTGGCAGCAGTCGTTCTGGAGAGTATTCATTGGTATGAGCCCTCTTGGAGGCCACCATTTTCTCACCAAGACCTCGCCCCACCCAACAGCCAGTGCTAGGACGCCTCAGGCCAAACAACAACAGGGTGGGGAACACAGCCCCACCCATCAACAGGTAGGCTACTTAAAGTCCTGCTGAGAACACAGCTGCCCGATAAACACAACCCCTGACACTGGCCTTGCCCACCAGAGGGACAAGACCCAGGTCCACCCACAAGTGGGCAGGCACCAGTCCCTCCCACGAGGAAGCCTGCACAAGCCTCTTAGACAGCCTCAGCCACCAGGGGGCAGACCGCACAAGGAAGAACTACAACTCTGCAGCCTGCAGAATGGAAACCGCAGTCACAAAGTTAGACAAAATGAGATGGCAGAGGAATATGTCCCAGATGAAGGAACAAGATAAAACCCCAGAAAAACAACTAAGAGGCAGTTCACCTGAAGAATTCGTAGTAATGATAGTAAAGATGACCCAAGATCTCAGCAAAGAATGGAGGCACAAGAAGGTACAAGAAATCAAGAAGGTACAAGAAATGTTTAACAAAGAGCTAAAAGATTAAAAGAACAAATAGAGATGAACAATACAATAACTGAAATGAAAAATACACTAGAAGGAATCAATAGCAGAATAAATGAGGCAGAAGAACGAATAAGTGAACTGGAAGACAGAATGGTGGAAATCACTGCCATGGAACAAAACAAAGAGAAAAGAATGAAAAGAAATGAGGAGAATCCAGGAGACCTCTAGGACAACATTAAACACACCAACATTTGCATTATAAGGATCCCAGAAGGAGCAGAGAGAGAGAACCTGAGAAAATATTTGAAGAGATAATAGCTGAAAACTTCCCTAGTATGGGAAAGGAAACAGTCACCCAAGTCCAGGAAGCACAGAGTCCCAGGCAGGATAAACCCAAGGAGGAATATGCTGAGACACATAGCAATCAAATTGGCAAAAATTGAAGACAAAGTATTAAAAGCAACAAGGGAAAAGCAACATATAATGTACAAGGGAATTCCCATAAGGTTATCAGCTGGTTTCTCAGCAGAAACTCTGTAGGCCAGAAGGGAGTGGCACGATATACTTAAAGTGATGAAAGGGAAGAACCTACAACCAAGAATACTCTACCCCACAAGGCTCTCATTCATATTTGATGGAGAAATCAAAAGCTTTACAGACGAGCAAAAGCTAAGAGAATTCAGCACCACCAAATCAGCTTTGCAACAAATGCTAAAGGAACTCCTCTAGGCAGAAAAGAAAAGGCCACAACTAGAAACAAGACAATTATGAATGGAAAAGCTCACCAGTAAAGGCAAACATACAGAAAAGGGAGGAAATCATCTGCACACAAATATATCAAAACCAGCAACTCTAAGAAGACAGCACAAATGCAGGATATTGGAAATACATTTGAAATTAAAAGACCAACTTATAGCAGTCAGATATATAAACAAGATTGTTTTATCAAAACCTCATGGTAACTGCAAACCAAAAATCTACAATAGATACACACACAGAAAGGAAAAAGGGATCCAAACACTAAAAGTCTGTCATGAAATCACAAGAGAACAAAATAGGAAGGAGAGACATAAACAAAATGAAAAGACAACCCACAGAGTGGGAGAAAATCTCTGCAAACGATGTGACTGATAAGGGATTAATCTCCAAACAGCTCATGCGACTCAATATCAAAAAAAACAACCCAATCCAAAAATGGGTAGAAGACCTAAATAGACATTTCTCCAAAGAAGACATACAGACACATGAAAAGATGCTTAACATCACTAATTATTAGAGAAATGCAAATCAAACCTACAATGAGGTATCACCTCACACCAGTCAGAATGGCCATCATCAAAAAGTCTACAAACAATGAATGCTGGAGAGGGTGTGGAGAAAAGGGAACCCTCTTGCACTGTTCGTGGGAACGTAAACTGGTGCAGCCACTATGGAGAACAGTATGGAGGTTCATCAAAAAAACTAAAAACAGAGCTACCATATGATCCAGCAATCCCACTCCTGGGCATATTATCTGGAGAAAAACATGGTTTGAAAGGATACATGCACCCCAGTGTTCACTGCAGTGCTGTTTACAATAGCCAAGACACGGAAGCAACCTAAATGTCCATCAACAGAGGAATGCATAAAGAAAATGTGGTGCATATGTACAATGGAATGAATGAAATAATGCCATTTGCAGAAACATGGGTGGACCTGGAGATTATCATACTAAATGATATAAGTCAGAGAAAGACATATCATGTGATAGCGCTTATATGCAGAATCTAAAAAAAAATGATACAAATGAACTTATTTACAAAACAGAGACAGACTTAGAGAAGGAACTTATAGTTACTAGGGGGAAAGACGGGGAAAGATTGGGAGTTTGGGATTGACATGTACACACTGCTATATTTAAAATAGATAACCAACAAGGACCTGCTTGTATAGCACAGGGAGCTCTACTCAGTACTCTGTAATAAACTAATGGGAAAAGAATCTGAAAAAGAATAGATACATGTATACGTATAACTGAATCACTTTGCTGTACACCTGAAACTAACCTCCAATACAAAAATTTTAAAAAAACTTGAATAAACAACACAGAAAAACTGCTTTTTGATAAATGAACTCTAGGATAAAGAGCATTCTAATAAAATGTTGATTTTTTAATTATCAAAAATTTATAATATTCATCAATTGTATTTCAATAATTTATAACATTTATTCTGTACTGAGTTAACACTTGAAGAACTAAAAAAAAGTTACTTCCACTTACATTTTTTGGTGGCAAGAAGACAGGTCCAATGGAAAGAAAATTTCAAGCATAAAAACATTACATTATGATAGTATTTGCTGAAAGTGGTTTGGAGATAACCATACAAGGATAATCGACATTTTCAATGACAAAAAACTTACTTTTGTAAATGGAGGATGACTGTTAAATTGTTATGTATTTCAATTACACTGAATATGTTTAAGACAGTGATGTCAGTTTTATTTTAAAATATCAATATTTACATGACACCAGAAAGTACATACTTTGGCAACTAACTTCCATGAAAAATTTTAGCTGTCAACTTAAAACTGAGGGGATACATGATTTTTCAGAATACTTTTAGGAAATACCTAAGCAGAGTAGTGTGTGGACCGCTGCTTTACAAGACTGTGTCCTGTTCAGTTTGGGGGACACCTCTTGTAGTAGAACCACCTGGGGAAGGTGGACACCTTTTTAAAAATGCAGATTCCTGGGCTCCAGCCCCAGACTGAGTTATTAGATTTGGGTTGGGCCCCAAGTGAGTCAGTTTTCAACATGCACCCCAGGTGGTTCTCATGCAAACCAACATTTAAGAAGCACTACTTCAGGGGAAAAAACGTATTTTACAGTATTTCAGCCATGGCTGAAGAGGGAAACACCTCAGGTATGTTTTTGATTAAGGAGAGAACTGAAAGACGCTAAGAATTGGAGCTCACAGAGTAGCAGCACCCGTGGAGGAGCCTGGGGAACGGGACGAGGCCGCAGAGGGCAGGTGCTTCCCTAGACTTCCCAGGGCGGCCACAGAGCCCACCAGGAGAGGACGAGCCACTCAGCCCAGGACCCTGCTTCCCACTCAGGGGAGCGAACAAGGTCTAGCCCTTCTCCATCCACTGAGGGTGGGGATTTCCTGGAACTAGCCTGAGGAAAAGCAGTATGTGGAAGGGACGGGCTGTCACAGCAGAGTCAAAGCATGCGCTGCTGGGAAGCTGGCTGCAAAGCTGGGAAGCACTAGAGAGGAGGGTGGAGGGTACTTGCCATGAACGGGCCCTTGGGATCCTCTGACAGCGCTGCAGGGACGGGGAGGCCTTGGTTGCCTTTTGGTCCCAGGGTAGCCTAAAGTGCAGTCTCGGGCGCCCACTTGCAGCCCGCTCACTGGGCCGTGCTTTGCAGCAGCTGCTCCCTCTTCCGAGGGTCACAGAAGAACTGTAGTTTCCTGGGGAGCAGTTTCACCTGCACGGGCATCGCCTCGTATTCCTCGCTGTCGATGCTGAAGGAGCCGCCTGTTCCCTGTGGAGAAGAGAATATTCACAACAGCTCACGCCCACGCTGGCTGGAATTCGTCATCACTAGAGCACCGGAGCAGGTTGTTAGGGAAAAGGTCCTCCTCTCTGAGGCTCTGGTCTAATGTTCTTTGAAAAGAGTATTTCGGTGCCTGTGTCAGACACGGGGCTGGTTCTGGAAATAGCCCTATTCTACCACCATGAAAAAGGTTTCAGTGGCCTCTGTCTCCTCCCAGAGTATTCTGGGATTTGTGAAACAAGGTTATCATTTTCAAATGCTTACTGTAAGACAGGGTCCTGTCACGTCTTTAAGGAAGTCATAGAACATACGTGTATGTCCTCAGCCCTAATCTTTCTCAAATGAAAAGCGAGAAACACAGCCAATTCTCGGAGGAAAGCCATTACAGCCACTTGATGATTCTCATGGTTCTTTAGGACTCGCTTAGCTTTATACCTAAGGTATAGCAACATTAATATTACAGATTCTATAAAACCCTTCTGTAACTCATGCATTTAATTCAACATTTGCTGTGTTGAAACTATGGTGCCAGCCACTGGGGACACCTGCCTTTTTGAACACCTTAGTTTAAGAGCCACAGGTCTTCAGAAGCCACCTGTAGTAAGTGTTTTTCCACTTATAGGTTATTCTACTAAGCTTGGTATTTCCCAGTACAGAAAAATTTACTGCCATCCTGAAAACTGCTTCCAGATCCTTTTTTAAAAATGTGAAGCTAGGACTTCCGTGGTGGCACAGTGGTTAAGAATCTGCCTGCCAATGCAGGGGATGGGTTCAAGCCCTGGTCTGGGAAGATCCCACATGCCACAGAGCAACTAAGACCGTGTGCCACAGCTACTGAACCTGCGCTCTAGAACCCCCGAGCCACAACTACTGAGCCCCCGTGCCACAGCTACTGAAGCCCCTGCGCCTAGAGCCCATGCTCCACAACAAGAGAAGCCACTGCAGTGAGAAGCCTGTGCACCACAATGAAGAGTAGCCCCCGCTCACAGCAACTAGAGAAAGCCCGCACACAGCAACAAAGACCCAACGCAGCTAAAAATAAATAAATAAACTAAATAAATTTTTAAAAAAAAGTGAAGCCATAATCCACTATTAACATTTGCTAACTGGAGAACTTTGTGGGTATAGTATCTATCTGCATAATTTACATTCAGAAAAATAAAAGCTCGGGAGACCTAAGGGTCACTTTACAGAACCTTGGCTTGACAACACCGGAAGTCTTCAGGAGTCCAACTCTAAACCCGTGGCTCAGAAGGGGCTTCCGTCATCTTTTCAGGTCTCCCTTAATGTAGCCCAGAGCCTGGCACAGTGCTCAGCACGTATAAGGTACCTAAAAAAGGGTCTGTTTATAGGAAGGAGGGGGAAGAAAACAGGAAGAAAGACAGACCGGGAAAGAACCACAAGCTCTGGGACAGCTCACCCCCGCTCACCTCAGGAAGAAGCAAAGTGCAGCGGCTGGCCTGAAGACACTCGGTGCCGTCAGCACGCACCTTGGGGTCTCTCACCTTTTTACTTCTGTTGGTACAGGAAAAAGCAAGCTTGGAAACCAGTGCTGGCAGCTGCATTCAACTGCAAGAACATAGCAAGTTCTGCCTGTCTTTTGATGATATGAAATAGATGGACTCAAGATCTCTTGAACCATGGGGTTCTGTGAATAATTTTCCCCCCAGTGATTCTTGCTTAGTGTTGAGATCCATTCTAGTTTGAGCAGGTTTATTTACTGCAGAGAGCTGTGCTTGAAGTTAAGACTGATTTTTCTCTGAATTGTGTTTCATTTTTAAATAGTTCCATGTATACCTAATTCTTGGGCTATTTAAAAAACTCAAATTTAAAAATTGGAATGAAATGAAATTCTTTAGAAAAAAGTACTAAACTTTTGATATTTGGTACTTCTTGTGAGTCTGTTACTTAAAGGAGAAAATTTTTTATTCTAATTTAAACTAGTTATTTATAGGAACAACCAGTCTTAGTTGAATGATTCTCCATATTGATATAAACAGTCTACTTAGCACAGTGCATCTTTACTTTGACTACATGGCTTTAGAGTAGAATTATCAGCCTGTCCGCGCGCGCACACACGCACACACACACACACACACACACTCCCCCTCGTGTATATACCCTTCAGCCAGTTAGCGTCAGTGGAAAAGGGGTAAAAGCTAATCTCAGTCCATTCTTTATCATTAATTAACAAGAGTAATTCCTTCATCTATGAAACTTCATCCATTTTCTAAAGCAGCTTTACAATGTTCTTATCAGATACCCAGAGGAAACGGACATTACTTGATTTCACTTCCTGTAGAGACCAAAAGGAAACCATGTTATTTCTGCTGCTGAAGATGACGACAGCAACAACGCAGAACATAATGACTTCGTCTAATTTAAGCAGTATCACCGGTTTTTCTTCCTATTTTTGGATGTCAGTATTATGAAGGAGATTCAAATATAGCTGGTCCCACTGGCCAGACTTTCAGTTAAGACACTGTGTGGTTTGTGGACCCTTCCTAGGAGAAGAAAGACGTTTCCCTTCTTCCTTATACTACAGTTAAGTAAATCAAAGGCTGCAGAAGCAGCTATTCAGCAACTGAAGAATTGGTACCAAAGGCAAGAATAACACAAACTGATGAAAGACGTTGTACTGCCGGTGCTGGTGCAGAGAATGAAGTAGCCATGGAGACCCGGCCGCGGCAGCAGAAATGTCTGATCCTTAGATGGGCGCCAGAGGGAGCTCTGAGACAGAGCTCATAAAAAGCTGAGAAGATTCCCAGTTGGCATGGTAACACACAGCCTCCTCAGATGCTTTGAAGGCTGGCAGAGGGTTGAGAGCATCCTTAACCAATAAAATTCTGGCAGAGGTAGGGCTTAATAAATCAGACAGGACCTGGAAGGGTATTTTGTAGTGGAAAAGGGAAAGAAGCCTGGAAAATGTCCAAGGTACTCAACACCTTTCCATCAATGCCCTGGGAAGAGGGCAAGGTGGGCTGACATGAATGCTAACGGATGCTGTGAAGTGCTTCACACTGAAAAAGAGTTTTCCCACACAGTCCCTTGTATGAGACTCAAGAACAATCCTGATGGAGGTGATTCTACCACACCATTCTATACACAGGGAAGAGGATTCAGAGAAGGTGAAGGGTTTGTCCAAGTCATAAGGCCAGTGAGTAGCAAAATCAAGATTTGTACCCAGTAGTTCCGACCCTGAAGCCAAAATTCTGGGCATGATACCACACTACCCTGAATCCTGTCACTTCGGTCGAAAGACAAAGATGGCTCCCATGCTCTGATCTTCCCGAAATGAATGGGGGAGGCCAAGCAGGAGAGGTGCACTACACATGCCAGCTCAGATGACAAGGGGGTGCTGTGGTTCCCAGAGCAGACAAGTCCTCGGTTGGATCTCCTCTTGGAGCGCATGGGCACTCAGATTGGTGAGTCTGAACACAAACTACTTAAAGCCTCACAGCCTGCAAACCCCCGTCCACTTACCCTATAGTTATGAAGTCTCCTTTGCTGACCGTGTTGGGTTCCATGCAGATATTCATAAAGTCTTCTTTGCTCTAAAAAGGTTAGAAAACGAAAATTAATGCTCTAAATTTTGGCTCATGCAGCCTGTTGCCCATAAACCTTAGAGGGTCGCGGTTGGAGCTGCGTATTACGGAGGGGACTTTACTTTCAATGACTTTATCCTGAATATTATCCTCAGTCCTTTATTTTTACATTAAGACCTTTATTGAAGTGGTATTTACATACCATAAAATCCATCTCTATTGCTTGCTTGTTTTTTTACTACATACATAAGCTAGGGAAACACTCAGGCTTGGAGGGTTGTCAGGTTCTGTCACTCACTAATAATCGTAGCTATTACAGTCTCTAGGGCCCCCTCCCTGGCAGGCCAAGCTTTCAGCCCCTCTCTCCCAGCAAGTCTCCACCCTCACTGTACGTCGTCATCATGCCACACTGGCTGGACCAGCTTCTTGATGTGGAGAGCCCCCAAGTATCTGTGTTTTTTTTAAATGCTCTACATGCAAACTTGGTATGTGACCAGAGTTGAAGAGCAGCAATCCTTTTATGCCACGGCAATGTTTTTAAAACTCTACATTCCCAACCACAGAACGTTCTGGAAGAATTGAGCTACAAGGAAGTGGCTACAAAAACAGACTTGGTTTCCGTGCCACTCCCCACCCTCCCCCCGTCTCCCCACAATTTACCACCAGTTGGTGGCTAGCAGTACAAACCTGGCCCTCTGTAAATCAATCCCAACACTTCTGTGTCTGCTTCAAATAGAGGTTTGTTTATTTTTGGACAGCTTCAAAATCTGTAGCCCCAGGATCACCCCCAGGCCTCTGAGAGCTGACAGCCTGTGCCTGAGATTAAAGGGCACTATCAAAGCACAACTTTACACCTCAACATAGAGGAATGACTCTGCTCCAGGGTCACCTTTTGTTAAATGACTTATTGTCACCTATGTACCATGAACTCTTCTAAGTGCCAGGGTTGTGTCAATGAATGAAAAAAACAATTTCTGCCTACAAAGAACTTACATTCTACCGGAGAGAGTGGAAGGGATAAACAAAACACAACCATGATAAAATAATAAACTTCATGTATATTAGAAGTATGTTAGCGTATATCCGTATAAAAATAGTAAATTGTGGACTGTGTATGTATATTAGCATAAACGGCAAATTATAGAGTATATTAGAAGTATTACAGTATATTATAAAAATGAGATAAAAGGTGGTATTGGTGGCATTTTCAGTATATGTGCTACCGAAGCAAGCACGATTGGTGGCGTTTTTAAAGAGGGGTCCAGGTAGGCCTCACTGGCAAGGTAACCTCTGAGCAGACACCTGAAGGAGGTGAGGGCATTGTGGAAATCCAGGGCAAACTCTAGCAAACGTCACCTGGAGGGCCTGTTAAAACACAGGTCAGAGCTTATGGTTCAGTAGATCTAGAGCGAGTCCCAAGGATCTTCATTTCTAACAAGGTCCCAAGCGATGCTACTGCTGCAGACCCAAGGCCCACACTTTGAGAACCACCGGTCTAGGGACGCGCAGGCCCCACAAAGGGCACTGCCAGGGCAGGGGCCTTAGGTGGGAGCGGGCCTGACATGGGAAAGAACAGCGAGGAGGCCAGTATGGCTGGAGCAGAGTGAGAAAAGGGGATGAGAGGAGATGGAATCAGAGGGTTCAGGCACTGCAGCAGTAGGGCCTTGTGCACCCCTACGAGGAAGTTGGCCGTTAGGCTGAGTGAAGTGTGGAGCCACTGGAAGGTTCTAAGCAGAGAAATATGATTTGGCTTTTTTTTAATCAGGGTCTCTCTGGCTACTGTGTTTAAAGGAGGAGAAAAGGGGCAAGGGCGGGGAGACCCCTTAGGAGCATATTGTAATAATCGGGCTGAAAGACGATGGTGGCAAGGGCGGGGAGACCCCTTAGGAACATATTGTAATAATCGGACTGAAAGACGATGGGGCAAGGGCGGGGAGACCCCTTAGGAGCACATTGTAATAATCGGGCTGAAAGACGATGGTGGCTTGGACCAGCTGGCAGCGGACACTGAGATGCGCTGGCAGTATTTAGAAGGTGAAGCCGCCAGGACTTCCTCTGAGATCTGATGCCACGAGAAAGAGGAGCCAGATGTTTGGCCTGAACAATGAAAAGGGTGGAATTACAATCGACTGCGCTGCAGGAAGATGGAGGAGAAGGCAGGTTTCGGGGGTGGAAGGGAAGACCAGTAGCTCAGTTTTGGACATACCAAGACTGAAATGTATCTTAGACATGGAAGGGGCTAAGTAGATATACATGCAAGTCAAGGATTTGACTTTTGTTGAGAGTGCAAGTGCGAAAATCAATGTGTTATGCTACAATGACAGGTTCAGCGAGAAAAAGCCTTATCTCAGTAGTGGCTGGAAAGGTACTTGATAAAATTAAAGATCCACTCATGATAAAAACTCTGAGCAAAGTAGGATAGGAGTGGAAGGGGACTTCCTTAATCTGATAAAGGGTATCTACAAAAAACCCCATCAAACTCAAGAATGAAGCAGTGAAGCCTTTCTCTCTCAATCAGGAATGAGACAGGGATGCCTGCCATCACTGCTTCTGTTCAACACTGTACCGAGGCCCTAGCCTATGCAATAAGACAAAAGATTAGAAGAAGGTTAAGTATTTGAAAGGAAAAAATCATATCAACTGCACTATTTGCAGTTGATATGACTGAATCTATAGAAGATCTAAAAGAATCCATAAACTTAACATAACAATTGTTAGGTTGCTGATGCAGCATCAATATAAAAAATCATTACATGTCCATCAACTAAATCAGATAGTTAAAAAAATAACAATTTAAGAGATAACTGTTTACAACAGTATCAAAAATTAAGATAACTAGGAATCTACCCAGCAAGACAAAATCTTATAGAGAAAACTGTAAAACTTCATTGAAAGACATTAAAAACCTAAATAAATGAAGATACGCCGTATGCATATGATAGAAGAGTCAATATTGTAGAAATGTCATTTCTCCGCAGATTGATCTACAGGTTCAATGTAATGCTGAGCAATATTATAACAGATTTCTATGCGGAACTTAATAAACATTCTAAAGGATTTATAGAAGTCGGAGAACCAAGAACAGCCAAGAGACTCTTTAAGAAGAAAAACGTAGAAGGACTTACTATAAAACCATAGTAATTAAGAGAAACATAGTATTAGTACAAATATAGAAAAATAGAGCAAAAGAATAGACTAGAAACATCTCCATGTATACAGATACTTGACGTGTGACAGAGGTTTACTGCAGATCAGTGGGGTGTGGGGGGGAAGGACATTTCAATAAATGGTGCTTGGACAACTGGCTTTCTATATAGAAAGAATATAAAACTGGAGCCTTACCTCCATCATTCACAAAACTCAATTATAGGTGGGAGTACCTCTTTTTTAAGTAAATATGAAATCATTTGCTGCAAATCACGTTAACCTGGTTTTTCATTTAAAAAGATACAATGAACATCTTCCCATGTCAATAAATAGAGAACATTTTAAATACATGTACCAAAATGTATTTCTCATCAGTGGCCTGATTAGTTTGTTTCACATATTTTGCTATTATAAATACAGTGAACATAGCTCTACAAGAGATCCTAATTTTCAAGCATTCCACACCCCTCAGGCCTCTTTCAGACTCTGAATGGACTTTTTTTTAATGATAAATGAACATTTTGAGCTATTACATGGCAGCTTCACTGTCTTTGAATATTTTATTGCATTTGCTTTTATTTTTACAAAGAGGATAGAAAAAAAATGAATGTGCTGCTGCTGCTAGTGATAAGCAGCACAGGATCATATATTTTTATAATTGTCACAAAGATAAAAAGCTCTCGGCACTCTGAATGGGGCTAATCTCGAGCCACGATCACATACATACTCACTGAACTCAATCCATTCATTGGTATTCAGTCATCAGAGCGAAGAACAAGGTTAAAGAACATGAACAAAACACTGGAAGTACATATCATCAGAGATTGAGTATAAAGGAAATGTATAATTAGAAATCTTATCTTTCTTTTTAAGATTCCTCTTTTTAACAGAGTATTTTTTTAACCTTAATACATTCACTTTCACCAACATTTTCAGACTCTCTACATTATGTATCATCTGATTATTTCTGAAGGATAAATTTCTAGAAATATGCTTAATAGGGCCAAGGGTATGCTTACATTTCAGATGCTTAATATATACTGCCAAAATGCCTTGGAGAAAAAGTGTTCCGATTTCCCTTTCCCTCAGGAAAACCTGACAGCCCGTTTCCCTGTCCACACCAACAGTGAACACTAGCAGGCTTTTTAATCTATGGCAATTCAATATTTAATATTTTAATTTGTATTTCTTTGATACTGAGCACTTTTTCTGTTTCTTTACCTGTGAAATTCAGATAGAAGTTATATCTACCTGATAGTGTAGTTATGAGGATTACATGAGCTGACACTGTGTAAAATTCTTAGGACAGTGCTTATCATGTAGTAAATATAAGCGATTGTTTTCATGTTTATTTCCTTTGTGAATTTCTAATTATGCGGCCTGCCTGTTGTTTATATTAGTCCTTTGCCCACTTCTTATTGATTATCCTAACAGTTAAGTATAAAGGAAAGCTATTAACTCCTGGTATATCACATCCTAATATTTTTCCCAATTTGTCATTAAAACAAATTTTTTTAAAGGTTGATAAATTTTAAAGGAAATCTAAAAATGAGTATCATTAAAATTTTTGTTTATAGTTTCTTTTTTATTAGAAGTAAATGCATCAATATGATTTTTGGTTAGATGCCAGTCTTGGAAAGGCCTTGTCCTCCCAAGTTTATATTGATAATCACTTAAGATTTCACTCTAGTGTTTTGTTTTGTTTTTTAATGCAAACAAAACACCGCGGGCCTCTCACTGTTGTGGCCTCTCCCATTGCGGAGCACAGGCTCCAGACGCACAGGCTCAGCGGCCATGGCTCACCGGCCCAGCCGCTCCGCGGCATGTGGGATCTTCCCGGACCGGGGCACGAACCCACGTCCCCTGCATCGGCAGGCGGGCTCTCAACCACTGCGCCACCAGGGAAGCCCTCTAGTGTTTTTAATAGTTTAATTTTCTTACATTTAACCTTTTAATCCAACCAGAATCAATTCAGAAGGTGAAAAGAGCTATGTGATCCAAATGTTATACAATGGACATGCATTACCTTTATAATTAAAAAGCAATCCAATACTCTGAATATTAATATTGAAATCAAACTTCTCACTACACTTGTCCCCCTCATTCATCTTACTACATTCATATGTTCAACTCCATGTGCCAGTTTTCAGACTGACCAGGTTAGTTGTGAACATACTACTTGATTCACATAAAAGCTGAACATGATATTAGTCCATGGTTAAGGATAGCTTTCCTACTGGCATTCTCATTAACATAAACTACTAAAGTTTTCTCTAGACCAGGGGTCAGTAAACCCTTACTGTGAATGGCCAGATAGTAAGTGTTTTAGGCTTTGGGGCCATTCAGTCTCTGTCACAACAACTCAGCTCTGCCGCTGCCACATGAGTGGCCACAGACAACATGGGTATGGATGAATACGGCTATGTTCCAATAAAACTTTACTTGTGGATGTTGAAACTTGAATTTCGTATACTTTTACCCATCACAAAATATAATCCTTCTTTTGACTTTACTCTATCCATTTAAAAACGTAAAATCAATTCTCAGCTTGCAGTCTATAGTAAAACAGGTGGCAGACCAGTTTGCTAACCTCTGCTTTATTTCAAAAACTTTTTAGCGTATTATCTACATCAGTACTATCCAGGAGAGCTTTTTGCACTATGGAAGTGTTTTATATTTGTGCCTTTCAATAGGGTCGCTACTAGCTACATACGGTTATTGAGCGCTTGTCATGTGGCACAAGTAATAAGTTTTAAATTTTATTTGTATTAATTTAAATTTAAGCAGCTACCTGTGACTAGTGGCTACCATACATACTGGTCAGTGCATGTCAACAGATTGGACTCAATATGTAAAATAGAGATGTTTGTGTGTATACATATATACATCTATATAAATGTAGATGTATATATGGTTTTCTCTCCTAGAGGCCTAAATCTACATATTTAATATAGTCACAAAAATAATGGCTATTTACTCAAGTAAAAGTTCCACACAGTTTTATTCCTGTGGCGGATGGGATTAGGCTAACTCATCTCTAAAGGCCTTTTGCCCTCAGTTCTCTCAGGCAGAAGGCTTGGCGACAGATGCTCGATCAGAGCCCCTTAAGCTTTTAGGCACTTCACTCGCTGTTTCTTCTCACTGCTTATTCCTCAAAGGCACCCCACATCCTCCTGCCCTGATCCTTCCCTCTCCATCCCCACAGGGTAAAAATAAAAAAGTTAGTGGAAGAGCATGTAGCCTTTGTCACTTTTTCCCAAATGCTTTTCTACTTAAAAAAAAAAAAAAAAAAAAAAGGCACACTTACTGCCAGGTCAAGCTGACTGTTCCGGGTCGTGATGGACAGTTCAAGGGTGGACAGCTGCACTTCTTTCCAGACCTCTGGGCTCACCTCTTGGGGGGCTGTGTGAATGCATTCGATACAGGTCAGTGTCTCCCATGAACATCTCAGCACCACCACCACGGCCAGCTACCAGTGGCTCAGATGGCCTCCCGAGCCCATCTGCTGACCGCCCCCCCCAACCCTGCTTAGTTTTCTTTATCTCATACTTTTGATACACAGGTTAAAGGGCCAGGCTCAAAATGGAATCTCTATGCCTGAGACATCCCTATAAAAGTAGCCACAATAACATAAAGGTTGGTGACAGAAAGAGGGAGTCACTGAGAGTCACAACTGACACAGGCTGTTCCCATTGATGGGACACTGCTGCTGCCGTTTGGGGCCTGCAGCTGTGCACACAGAGGGCTGAGTTCAGTGATGCTGGAAAGGCTTCCCCTGCTCTAGGAGAGTCAAACACTGAGGTGGGGTCTGCTTCAGGCAGGCCTGAGCTGACCAGGGCTTTCCAATCGTCAGTCCCCACGCTGCTCACCGTCCTGCGGCTGTACCCAGTAGGATGCGAGCCTTCGTAATATTCTCCTGTACAAAGAGGGCCGTGGAGGGGTCTCTTCTGCTCCACTGGGAGGTCGCTCCGCAGGTCCCGTGTATGAGAGAGAGGCTTGATGAGTCTGAGGCCACTCCTTTCAACGTAAAGAGACAAAAACCTTTATCGTGCAGCACGATTCCAAACTCTTGGGGTTTCTCTCTACAAAGGATAGTATTCCACCCATATCTGCTTGAAAGCTAACTAGTAATCTCCTCTCATGGGATGAAATTATCTCTAATTTGGAGTGTGGAATCCTCAAGCTTTCTTTTCCTATTGAAGGCCTATAGGAACCCAGTGACTGCGGCCTCCATTGCTCTCCTGACACAGAGCAGAGAGGAGATCAAAGTGGACCAGCAACCAACCACTGCTTACACTTGTCCAAGAAAACCTCAGTATGAACACGCGCAGAGTCATCCGATACTTTGACTTAGAGACGGTGACACAAACATGAAATCCAGTTGTATCACATACCTTCTTCGCTTCTGTCATCATATTCCACTCAGAGACCAGGCTGGTTTAGTCCAGCCTCGAAATCCAGCCCAAGGCCTCTCATTCCTGCTTCAAAGGCCATCACTCTCAACTCTAGATTTGTCTTCTTCCTGGCACCGAGTCCAGTGCCATCCTGGGTCCCATCAGTGTCCCCAGGGATGATGAAAACAACACCCTAGCCTCTCAGCCCTTGACGTCACCTCTAACCCACCACAGCCACCGATTTCCATGGCCACGTCCCGGTCCTTAGCGGTACCCGGAGCCACTCCATCTTAGAAATCTAAAGCCCTGATATCCTACCATCTAATCACTTCCCATATTCTTTTGTGCCCAGTGGCTCTTAGGGTGAACTGCTCCCTTGTTCTCCTGTTTCCATGGGGTGAATTACAAAAGAGTAACAGTTCCAACTCCTCTCACTCCACCTCTTACTCCTTCCCAAGTCCAGAAAGACCCAACCCCTTCTCTTCTCACTCTGGAAGTGGCCGTCCTGCGGACTCAGGCGTCCACTGCTTCCTCACGCAGTGAGCTTACTTAGCAGTCTCTGCCCCGAAGGAGATGTTTTAAGTGGATAAATTCAATCTGGAGTGTTAGGAAATCAGATTGTGACCGCGTATCCAAGCTGTGTCCTTCACTCCTGCTGACATTTATAAAGCTGGCATGTTGATTTCCATATGCTTTGTTCCTGCATTTGGTTAGTCAGAGGAGGAAGAGAGGGGTGTGATGTGGGGGCCCGTGGAGACCCTAACCACACCAAGCTCTCAGTCGCACTGAGAATCCCAGCCCCTGACCACGCCATTTGTCCTCAGGCCAACCAGATGAACAGTGGGTTACTTTACAGCACTCTCTTTTCCCATTGCTTTTGGCCCTCGTGTCTTCTTTCTTCCATAATGTTTGCCCTGAAAAGCCCCTATTCTTAATCAATCTGTCACTAGGTGTCTGTACTTCTACATCGTGGCTCAATATTATTAGAAGGGGAAATAAAACACTCCTGCTGAGTACTGACACAGGGAAAACAATCACCCAAACGAGCATATCCACGTCAACAAATTCTTGGTCTAAGGTTGTCTATGCCACTTGATAATCCTTCTAAACCTATTTTCATCTTGCTTCAAAACTCCCCGTACTACCATCACCGTCACCACCACCACCACCATCACCATCACCACCATCACCATCATCACCATCACCACCACCACCACCTCACTTTCAAAAGATCACTTGCTTCCTGCACTTCAGTGAGAATATCAAGACATCAGTGAGAACCGCCTTACCTCTTTATAAATATGTTTTCATCTGTACCTCTCCTTTATTTCTCTCCTGTCTCAAGGAAAAAGGCGTCCCTCCCCCGTCCAAGGCTAGTCCAGGACTCTGGATCCCACTCCCTTCCATGCGCTCATGGAACTAGCTGAGTCAGTCATGCTTTTTGTGTCCTTTCTCTCTTCTCCTCCCATTCTTTTTCACTTCTGCTTCAGGAAATAAAGACACAGATATCTCTCCAATTAAAAAAAACAGAACACTCCAGTGGCCCCATATTTTTCACTAGCTTTTGTCTTTTTATGTCCTTCTTTTCAGAGTCGAGATCCTTGAGGGAGTGGCTCTACTGCCTCTACTTTTTGCTCCCATTTACCCCTGACCTTTCTTCAGTGCGGCTTCAGCTCTTCCACCCACAGGCTACTGAACCTTCAGAGGGCACTCACTTGCCTGCCTCTATTTAGACTCTGCCGTTGCTTCTTGAAATCTCACTCTCTTCTTGAAATTCTCTCTTCCATCGGCTTCTATGTCGGTACTTCCTCCTGGAGTCTCTCTTGGCGGTTCCCAGGCACCGTCTCTGCCTCTTTAAATGAAGGCTGTTCCTGGCCATCTATTCTCGACAGTAACTTTATCAAATCCATAGCTCAATGCCACTCATACACTTATGACATTTACATCTATTTCTTTAGCTCAGATCTCTCTGAATTCCAGACCGAAGTCACGACTGTATCGCCACCTGTCTGCACCACAGTATGTTAAGCTCAGTGTGTGCCAAACTGAAAATTTCATCTTTCTTCACAAACTTCATTCTACTCTAATATTATCAGCATTAAGGGAAAACTCTAGTTACCAAACTCCAGTCCCTCAAACCAGAAATCTGGGACTACTACAAGCTCCTTCCAACTTCTGAGGGCTGTACCTCTTTAATCCATCCTCTGTGGTCAATATTCACTGTTACCATCTTATCTCCTTTCAACTGGATTACGTTAACAATCTTCTACCTGATGCCTTTGCCTTAAACTACCCGTGTCCAATCTCCTGCCCACACTGTTGCCAAACAATTTTTCTAGAGGCAAAATCTGCTCTTGCCACTCCCCTGCTTAAGACTCAATAACCCTCTAGTGCTTTAGTGATAAATGTCAGATCCCACATCAAAACCTGCCAAAAGTGGTCCTGACCTGACCCTCAAAGTCCCCTTCCCGCCATGCTACTGCATTGGCCATAATTAAAGACCGTGTTACACCACTGTGACTTCACACATCCTCACCGCTCCACTTGGAATGCCATTTATCTAGTCCTGTATGTATTTCAAAATCTGGCAAAAGTGTCACCTTCCCTGGGCTGACTTTACCAACCTTCAGTCAGGGGTAAAGGCCCCTCCTCTCTGCTTCCATCTTATTCTCTCCATATTTCTCTCTTAGCACTTGCCAAACTGCTGATTTACCTGGACCTCACCCCCAGCACTTGAATACCTGGACCTCACCCCCAGCACTTGAATACCTGGACCTCACCCCCAGCACTTGAATACTTCTTGAGGGCAGGAAACCTGTCTTATTTGACTTTGCATTCCAAATATATAGCAGGGCTTGCCACACAACAGGTATGCAGTAATTGTTTGCTGAAGAAATGATGGAAACAGTTTACATGCTCCCAGATTCTACAACTTAAATATGTAGTTACTCTATTTCTTCCTGAATGCAATCCCTACTCCACCAATGTAATTATCCCCTCAATCAACAGCAGTCATGCATTTTACTCACACAATTTGCCTTAGGTATAGAAAGTCCTTGGTGCCCCTCAAGTTCATTTTAATAATCGTGTAGATTGGTCACCCCTAGTACTTTAATGGTTTTGTTATCCATCTGGAATTTATTTAGAAGGTAAAGGGAGCTATGTTTTCCAAACATTTTGCAATGGACATATATTACTTTTGTAATTCGAAAAACACTCGATACTCTGAATGTTAACATTAAAACCAAACTTTTCACTACATTCAAACTTCATCTGCCAATTTTCAGATTGGTCGAATTGCAAATATACTACCTTGATTTGCGTAAAAGTGGAACACAGTATATAGTACACAGATTAAGTGTGACTTTCCTATTAGCATTTTCATTAATATGCATTGTTGAGCTGTTCTCTATGCCAGTATTTTTCACTGTATAGTCTACAGCAGCATGGCCCGATAGAACTTTCTCTGATGATGGCAACTGTCTCTATACCTGTGCTGTCCAATACAGCAACCACTACCCACATCTGGCTAGTTTGAAAAAGCACAGTTGGAAGCACGAAGCATAGTTTGAAACCTCCTATATTATACACAAGCCTGTATGATTAGATACACAACTTCAGTTCATTTCCAGATGCTAATATAGACACACCTGCAAATAGTTAATGAGATACAGGTCATTGTGTTCAAGGTTTGTCTGGTAAGAGTGAGTAAATGAATAGACAAAGGGAAGTAAAATATAAAATGAAATGAAATCTGGGCTTGGTAATGGAGAGGGTAAGTTGGTAGATGAGAGGAATCACAACAGGAATGCTTTCTGCATTTGTATATAAGTAAATATGCCCCATTTCAGTGCCGGAGCACGCTATATACATCTGTAGCAAGAAATTTTTAAGGGTTCCAAATACACACATCACAGAGGAACAACAAAATACCAGAAGTCAAGCTTCTACACTGTAAACTGTATTTACCTTAAGAGTGCTGAAAAAGTGGGCTACTTTGGTCTTCAGAGGCCCAAGATACCAGTACCTGAGAAAGAACGAGATAAAAATGTAATTAGAATATTAAAAGAACTGTCAATGTGCTAGATACCATTCATGACGGATAATGCATTAGAATTACACCTTTACCATGAGTGTCTGCTCTGGAGGCTTGGAGACTGGTTTAGTATTTTAAAAAAGTATTGCAGTTAAGTTTTTAATCTGCATTTGAATACCATGTCAAACCGTACATAATTAGTTATACAGCAGCTAGATCCTTGCAATCTACAAGGGATATATAATCAGAGTCTCCTTGAATCTCTAAATTCACAGGTATCACCATAATATATACTTTCCACCATGGAATACAGTTGAGTATACATTCCAAATGAGTGGAGAGGGATAAAGCCACAATGAGACGCAGTTGCTGGGTGCTGATGTATTACTCATGAGCTAAATGGCTGCATTCTGTACACCGTGTTCTCTCTCACACACAAACATACAATTAAAATCTGTAAATCAGCATAATTTCGCATTACTTATGTTATGCAGCTTGAAAATGGCAAATGTGAAATCTGGGAATGAAGAGGGTCTGCTTCATATTGCTAAATACCTAAAAGCTACTGAAGAGAAAAAGATGCCTAGTTGGAATTAGGAAAGTGGCGTAAAGTAGATTTCTCTCTTAAAACTCATCTCTGTCACCTACCAGCCCATCTTAACTGCTCCCCATTTGTTTTGGATCAATATGTATTTATTTAGCACTTACTATGTATATGGAGGAAACGAAGCAATATAAAGAATATAAAATTCTTGCCTTTGAGGGTTCCTAATTTGAGAAAATAAGGCCCCCCAAAGTAACAGAAAACAACAAATAAATAAACATTTACATGACATGGTATAAACTGATCACGATTCATTGGTAAGGAGAGTCAAGAAGGCACAAGAAATCACTAAGGGCCTAAAATCACCGAAGCAGCCAAATTTGCATAATGAATGACACAAGAACAAAGTAAGGGCATGAGACCTAGAAACATGGGTTGGATTTAGATACATAAAAGAGGGAAGGAGATCATTCTAGGCAGAAGGAGTAGTAAAAGTACGGGAAACACTGAGAGTAATAGCCAGGGCAAAAGCTTTATTTAAAGCAAAGATACACAACTCTGTAGTTAGGGGTGCTGACGGATTAAGTTGGGCCTTGAATGCCCAAATAAGGAGTTTAGCTATCCAACGAGCAATGCGGAACCACTCTATTACCCAGGTAAGTACCGCGATGCTATTCATGAGGGCTTGGACCAACTAATTTTTTTGTTTTTGTTCTTTTGTTTCAAAGGTTACTCAATGATTTGCTTCTTTTCCCAGTTAGCCAGACAGAAACACATCCCATCCAAGGCAGTTTATTTCTACACTGCCTGCAGTTCCCTCCATCTGTATCAATAGCAAGTTCTGACACTGCGCTTGCAGTCTTCCCGAGGCCAGCTAGGAATTGGTTTCTCGCATCCCGATTGTTTCTCTCATGACACACAGAGCGACTCAGTGCGCGGTCCTAGTCCAGGTATAACAACAACCAGAATTTTAAAATTCACTGCTCAGAAATCAAACAGAATGTGGGCCCGCGTGTGATATTCCTAAAGGGCTGACCTATGCTTGTGCTCAATACATTTAGAAAGCAATTTGCTGTCATCAGATTTTCTCAGGGGAAACCAAGCAATTCCTCTTGGTAAATTGCTGGCATTTGAGATTACAGATCAGACACAAAGATAACTTGTGGAATCAAGATAACCACGGCATACTTGCAAATAAAAGCTGTGAAATATTAAAGAACACAGTGTGTGATATAACGTAGTGATATCTCTCTTTTGACAGTCCACTGTCAGGAACTTCATTAGCAGGAATAACCAGTGAAACAAAAGAGAGACATTTCTGTAGGCACCTCCCTGGCAGTCCAATGGTTAAAAGACTTCACCTTCCAATGCAGGGGGTGCGGGTTCGATCGCTGGTCGGGGAACTAAGATCCCACAGGCCACACGGCCAAAAAAAACAAAACATAAAACAGGAGCAATATTATAACAAAAATTCAATAAAGTTAAAAATGGTCCACATCAAAAAAAACCCCAAAACTTAGAAATTTCTGTAAAGAAAATAAGCAGGAATGCCTACAGTGTGAAAGGGGTTTCTTGATAAAAGCTGTGTGTGAGATCAATCCTAATTCATTTAAACCATACTAAAATTGTAAGCCCGTTTTCAAGAAGAGGTAAAGAAAAACTAAAACGCCCACCAGCGAGGAGGGAACCTCACGCCGCGTCTGCTCAGCCCCACCACAGGAAGCCCTGCCCAAGCAGCCTCTCCCTGCAACAGAACAGGACACACCCTCTTTCCGAGCCAGGAGCCTATTCTACACGATGAATTCTCCAAAAATAAGCCCGCTCGCATGAAAAGCCAGCAGCGGCCCTCTAATCACCTCCTCCACAGGCCTGTTTCTTTCATCTCCCAACATAGCCAGGCATCTGCCTTTCTTCCTCCTCTGAAAGAGGTGGCCTGGGCTCTGTGGATCTGCTAGGCTTTCAGAAAGAACACCTCTCGTCGGGGGGTCTTCCAACCAGGGTTGTGAAAGCTCCACGAGGCTGTGGCCCCAGCGGTGCCTCTGACTTCGTACCCAGCTAAGGAGGCCGCAGGAGGAGAGGCCATCCAGTGCCCCTCCGGGCTAGCGTGGCCTCACCCACGCTCAAATACGACGTCTAGAAAGAAAGATGCACGCTGCTCGTCTTGATCTTCCGCCAAGCTAGCGTGGAGGAAACCGGAACTCTCTGCAGCCTCTCTGCACGTAAGAACTTAAACCTCTACCTCTGTTATTCACACATAATTCAACCGCACTAACTCCTAGATCACTACATATTGAAACCGCAAAGACAGGGACAGAATAAGAAGGTGTCTTAAAATCACCACACGTTAATACAGTGCCCCTTTACTTGCTAACTGAGACGCCAGCATCTCGGAAGGATCCCCATCGGAGGCCGGTCAGTGCAAACACTGGCTGTTCCTTTTCACCCTGGAAGTTAAACACATTTAATTTAAATTAATGACGACAATAACTTGGAACTCTCTACAGGTAAGTAACCAGCAAACGTTCATGGCCTACGTTTCATCAAACCAAAATTCTAAATGGAATGTTCCAAATTTAAGAAATTAATTCTGTGAGTGCTCAAAGTACTTAAATAAACTGTCCTGTAAAATGAAGCTAACTTTTGTGTATCAGCCCTCATGAATCCGCTGGCAAGAAAACACAGTATCATACTTCAGACTGTCATCATTAGGCTGATTCTTGGACCAGTTAGTCGGGTCAGCCAGAATTTCTTCTCTCTCTTCTGCTTGTCCAAGGCAAAGATAATTTAAGCCTGCGTTCTCTTTGGAGGGCCAAGAGCTATCAAGGAAGATCAGCGTCCTGGTATGTACTCCAGAATGTTTCACTTGGATATCTGAAAATACAGCCAGATATCTGTCATAACAAATCGGGATGAAAAGTGACTTGGATTGAGTCCAGTGCTTTATGGCCAAATACTGCATATTATAATCAGCAATTACAATTGCTGAGTGAGTTTATTTAGCAATATATAGAAAACACACAATTGAGCCACTGCCTTCAAGAGTTTACACTTCCTGATGGGCTTTCCTATATGAAAATATATACAACAGGATTCTGAAAGGGACTTTCCCGGTAGCTCAGAATTGCAGCTAAAGCCCAAGGGTACCCACATTCTAAAGACAGCTGCCAAATGCCAGACACAACTCCACAGAATTTGCTAAACAGGCACAGAACCAGCTCGGTTTCCACCATGCCATCATTAGAACCAGTGTAAGCAGAAGATTAGGAACTGGAGGAGAATCCTTGGCACTGTAAGTTGTTGGCCTAGAGAAAGCGTCTAAGTCTTCTTAGGAGAGGTAGTCCTTCCCCGCTCAGTCCCACTTTCACTCCTGTTCCCGCTACCCTGAAACAAGTGAGGGTTTTCTAGGCAAATCATACATGAATAGGGCCAGCCTACCAGTAAAAGACACTGGCCTCTCATTCCTTGGTTGTGTATCTGTTGAAGCAGATTTCCTTTTCTGCTCTCTCCACCTGCTTAAGCAACAGAAGAAGGAGCTAGAGGGAAATGGCAGAGCAAAGAGGTGATGGTAAGGTAACCCACTACTGGCACAGCAAGGATGTATTAGTCTCCTGGGTGCCTAGTGCATACTGTGGAAGACAGCAGGGCTTGAGCCATCCTGACTATACTAAGCTAATCATTCATTCATTCTTTTTTTTTTCATGAATCATCATTAACGAATATATATTATATATTAGGAACTAGTGATAAAAAAATGTCCTCAAAGAGCTCAAGGTATAATAGAGGGTAGAAAGACACAGACAATAACAACACAATGCAGTAGGTTCAAAGAACAGAGATGTGTATCAAGTATTATGAAAGTACAGAGCAGGTGCAACTGTACAGTGAGTGAGGGAGCCAAGGAGATGGATGGTCAGGGAAAACACAATGTAAGTTTTAAGACAAACCATAAATTTTAAAGAATAAGGTAAAATCTGAACAGACTGATTACTAGTAAGGAGACTGAATCAGTAGGAACCTCTCAACAAACAAAAGTCCAGGACCAGACAGTTTTACTGGTAGATTTTACCAAACATTCAAAGGAGAATTAATACCAATCCTTTTCATACTCTTCCAAAAAACAGAAGAGGAAGGAATTCTTCCAAACTGGTTTTTTGAGGCCAGCATTACCCTGATACCAAAACCAGACAAGGACAAATACAAGAAAACAAAATTAAAGGCCAATATTCCTGATGAACATAGATGCAAAAACCCTCAACAAAATATTAGCAAACCAAACTCAACCATACATTAAAAGGATGAGACACCATAAATCAAGTAAGACTTATTCCACGGATGCAAGGATGGTTCAACATCTTCAAATCAGTCAGTATGATATGCTACATCAACAAAGTGAAGGATGAAAATCATATGATCATTTCACTAGATGCAGAAAAAGTATGTGATAAACTTCAACACTGATTTATGATAAAAACTCTCAACAAAGTGGGTATAGAGGGAACATACCTCAACATAATAAAAGGCCATATATGACAAGACCATAGCTTACATCCTACTCAACAGTAAAAAGCCTTTCCTCTAAGATCTTGAACAAGAAAGATGCCTACCCTTACCACTTTTATTCAACATAGTATTGGAAGTGTTAGAGCAATTAGGTAAGAAAAAGAAAGGCATCCAAATTGGAAAGGAAGAAGTAAAACTGTCATGACTTACAGATGACATGACAGAACTAATGAATTCAGGAAAGTTGCAGGATACAAAATCAATACGCAATAATCTGTGGCATTTCTATACACTAATAACAAACTATCAGAAAGAGAAATAAAGAAAACAATCCCATTTACAATTGCATCAAAAAGAATAAAATATCTAGGAGTAAATTTAACCAAGGAGGTGAAATTGAAAACTACAAGACATTAATGAAAGAAATTGAAAATGAGATGATATTCTATGCTCCTGGATTGGAAAAATTAATGATGTTCAAATGTCCATACTACCAAAAGCAATCTACAGATTCACTGCAATCCCTACCAAAATTCCAAAGACATTTTTCGAAGACATAGAACATATAATCCTAAAATTTGTATGGACCCACAAAGAAACCCCAAACAGCCAAAGCAATCCTGAGAAAGAAGAACAAAGCTGGAGGTATCACACTCCCTGATTTCAAACTATATTACAAAGCTATAGTGATTAAAACTGCATGGTACTGTCATAAAAACAGACACATAAATCGACAGAACAAAGAGCCCAGAAATAAACCCACACATATATGGTAAATTAATTTATGACAAAGGAACCAAGAATACACAATGGGGAAAGGACAGTCTCTTCAATAAATGATGCTAGGCAAACTGGACAGTCACATGCAAAAGAATGAAACTGGACCACTATATTACACCACATAAAAAGATTAATTCAAAATGGATTAAAGACTTCAGTATAAGATCTAAAACAATAAAACTCCTAGAAGAAAACATATGGGGTAAGCTTCCTGACATAAGTCTTGGCAATGATTTTTAATCTGACACCAAAAGCAAAAGCAACTAAAGCAAAAATAAATAAGTGGGGCTACATCATACTAAAAACCTTCTGTTCAGCAAAGGAAACCATCAATAAAATAAAAAGGCAACCTACTGAATGGGAGAAAATGTTTGCAAATCATATATCTGATAAGGGGTTAATATCCAAAATATATAAAGAACTCATATAACTCAACAGAAAACAAACAAACAAAAAAAAGCAATCCACTTGAAAAATGGGCAAAGCATAGAAACAGACATACTGATGCCCAGCATCATTAATCATCAGAGAAAGGCAAATGAAAACCACAATGAGATAACACTTCACACCTATTAGAATGGCTATCATCCAAAAGACAAGAAAAAACAAGCGTTGTTGAGAATATGGAGAAAAGGGAAACTTTGGGCATGCTGGTGGGAATGTAAATTGGTGCAGCCACTATGGAAAACAGGATGGAAGTTCCTCAAAGAATTAAAAATAGAGCTACCATGTGATCCAGCAATTCCACTTCTAGGTATTTATCCAAAGAAAACACAAACGTTAACTCAAAAGATATATGCAACAGACACCGCAGAAATACAAAGCATCGTAAGAGACTACTACAAGCAACTCTATGCCAATATAAAATGGACAACCTGGAAGAAATGCACAAATTCTTAGAAAGGTATAACCTTCCAAGACTGAACCAGGAAGAAATAGAAAATATGAACAGACCAATCACAAGTAATGAAATTGAAACTGTGATTAAAAATCTTCCAATAAACAAAAGTCCAGGAGCAGATGGCTTCACAGGTGAATTCTGTCAAACATTTAGAGAAGAGCTAACACCCATCCTTCTCAAACTCTTCCAAAAAATTGCAGAGGAGGGAACACTCCCAAACTCATTCTATGAGGCTACCATCACCCTGATACCAAAACTAGACAAATATACTACAAAAAAAGAAAATGACAGACCAATATCACTGATGAATATAGATACAAAAGTCCTCAACAAACTACTACAAACAGAATCCAACAACACATTAAAAGGATCATACACCATGATCAAGTGGGATTTATCCCAGGGATGCAAGGATTCTTCAATATATGCAAATCAAGCAATGTGATACACCATATTAACAAACTGAAGAATAAAAACCATATGATCATCTCAATAGATGGAGAAAAAGCTTCTGACAAAATTCAACACCCATTTATGATAAAAACTCTCCAGAAAGTGGGCATAGAGGGAACCTACCTCAACATAATAAAGGCCATATATGACAAACCCACAGCCAATATCATTCTCAATGGTGAAAAGCTGAAAGCATTCCCTCTAAGATCAGGAACAAGCCACTATTATTCATCATAGTTTTGGAAGTCCTAGCTATGGCATTCAGAGAAGAAAAAGAATAAAAGGAATACAAATTGGAAAAGAAGTAAAACTGTCACTGTTTGCAGATGACATGATACTATACATAGAGAATCCTAAAGATGTCACCAGAAAACTACTAGAGCTAATCAATGAATTTGGTAAAGTTGCAGGATACAAAATTAACGCACAGAAATCCCTTGCATTCCTATACACTAACAATGAAAGATCAGAAAGAGGAATTAAGGAAACACTCCCATTCACCATTGCAACCAAAAGAATAAAACACCTAGGAATAAACCTGCCTAAGGAGGTAAAAGACCTGTACTCAGAAAACTATAAGACACTGATGAAAGAAATCAAAGATGACACAAGCAGATGGAGAGACATACCACGTTCTTGGATTGGAAGAATCAATATTGTGAAAATGACTATACTACCCAAAGCAATCTACAGATTCAATGCAATCCCTATCAAATTACCAGTGGCATTTTTTACAGAACTAGACCAAAAAATCTTAAAATTTGTATGGAGACACAAAAGACCCCGAATAGCCAAAGCAGTCTTGAGGGAAAAAAACGGAACTGGAAGAATCAGACTCCCTGACTTTAGACTATACTACAAAGCTACAGTAATCAAGACAATATGGTACTGGCACAAAAACAGAAATACAGATCAATGGAACAGGATAGTAAGGCCAGAGATAAACCCACACACCTACGGTCAACTAATCTATGACAAAGGAGGCAAGGATATACAATGGAGGAAAGACAGTCTCTTCAATAAGTGGTGCTGGGAAAACTGGACAGCTACATGTAAAAGAATGAAGTTAGAACACTCCTTAACACCATACACAAAAATAAACTCAAAATGGATTAAAGACCTAAATGTAAGACCGAACACTATAAAACTCGTAGAGGAAAACATAGGAAGAACACTCTTTGACATAAATCACAGCAAGATCTTTTTTGATCCACCTCCTAGAGTAATGGAAATAAAAACAAAAACAAACAAATGGGACCTAATGAAACTTAAAAGTTTTTGCACAGCAAAGGAAACTGCAAACAAGACAAAAAGACAACCCTCAGAATGGGAGAAAATATTTGCAAAGAATCAACGGACAAAGGATTAATCTACAAAATATATAAACAGTTCATGCAGCTCAATATTAAAAAAACAAACAACCCAATCCAAAGATGGGCAGAAGATTTAAATAGACATTTCTCTAAAGAAGACATACAGATGGCCAAGAAGCACAAGAAAAGCTGCTCAGCATCACTAATTATTAGAGAAATGCAAATCAAAACTACAATGAGGGGCTTCCCTGGTGGCGCAGTGGTTGAGAGTCCGCCTGCCGATGCAGGGGACACGGGTTCGTGCCCCAGTCTGGGAAGATCACACATGCCGTGGAGCGGCTGGGCCCATGAGTCATGGCTGCTAAGCCTGCGCGTAAAACTACAATGAGGTATCACCTCACACCAGTTAGAATGGGCATCATCAGAAAACCTACAAACAACAAATGCTGGAGAGGCTGTGGAGAAGAGGGAACCCTCTTGCACTGTTGGTGGGAATGTAAATTGATACAGCCACTATGGAGAACAGTATGGAGGTTCCTTAAAAAACTAAAAATAGAATTACCATATGACCCAGCAATCCCACTACTGGACATATACTCTGAGAAAACCATAATTCAAAAAGACACATGCCCCCCAATGTTCACTGCAGCACTATTTACAATATCCAACTCATGGAAGCAACCTAAATATCCATCAACAGACGAATGGATAAAGATGTGGTATATATATACAATGGAATATTATTCAGCCCCAAAAAGGAATGAAATTGGGTCATTTGTAGAGACGTGGATGGACCTATAGACTGTCATACAGAGTGAAGTAAGTCAGAAAGAGAAAAACAAATATATTAATGCATATATGTGGAACCTAGAAAAATGGTACAGGTGAACCGGTTTGCAGGGCAGAAATAGAGACCCAGATGTAGAGAACAACCTATAGACACCAAGGGGGGGAAAGTGGTGGTGGGGGGGTGGTGGTAGGATGAATTGGGGGATTGATTTTGACATATATACACTAATATGTATAAAATGGATAACTAATAAGAACTTGCTGTATAAAAAATTTTTTAAATAAAAAGATACATGCACCCCCATGTTCACTGCAGCATTAACTACAATAGCCAAGATACGGAAACAACTTAAGTGTCCATCGACAGATGAATGGATAAAGAAACTGTGGCATGCACACACACACGCATGCACACACACAGAGACTCAGGAATATTATTTAGCCATAAAATAGAATGGAAACTTGCCATTTGGGACAACATGGATGGCCCTTGAGGGCACTGTGCTAAGTGAAGTAAGTCAGAGGAAGACAAATACTGTATGATCTCTCTTACATGTGAAATCTAAAAAAACAAAGAATAACAACAAAGAAAACAAGCTTATAGATGATACAGAAAACAGATTGGTGGTTGACAGAGGCAGGGAATAGGGGGTGGGAGGAATTTTTTATTGCAATCTAACTATGTTTTTTGATCCAGCATTTATATGTATGTGTATGTATATCTATATCTGTATCTGTATAATTCCTGGATTCGTTCTTTTATTTATTCATTATAATTTTTTCAGATCTACCTAGGAGGTTCCCAAGAGTGAGCTAAGCACTATATAGTATTGAAAGAGAAGGAACAAGGCTGAATCATACAGTACTGGACTAGGGAAGATGCATGCTAATTAGAAAAAAAGAGAGAGAGAAATCAGGTCCCTTGAGGAAGGACACTATATTACAGTAATAAGTGCATACTACAGTGATTTCCCCAGTCCTTTCCCAAAAAGGAAAACTAAATAAAGCACCTAGATTGGGGAGGGTGGGAAGAAAGTAGAGAGAAAGAAAAGAAACGAGGAGAAAGGGCGCTCTAACCTAAGGGAGAGAATTAACACTATGTGAATAGTTTGCTGTATCAATGGGAACATTTCCCAAATGTTTCTTAAGATGTTAAGTGTTACAGCTGATGATGATGATGATATGATGATGATGATAGAAGATTCCATGTTGAAATAAGTTGGGAAATATCAAACTTATTTGGTTTGAAAGAAGTTATGTTTACTGCAATTCTTTTTAGAGTCTTTAATATGTTAATGTACATTATAAATGTCCAAAAGAAGAAATACAATATACAGCTTTCCTGAGTTGTTAACTGTTCAGCCCTTCTCTGGGAAGACATCTTGCATAAGTAATATTCCTTAGGGAAATGCTGTTCTAAAGCATGTAGTGGAAGCGAGAAGTGCTGAGCTAAGTACTCAAGATTTCCTGACTGGTGCTCTAAAACCATTTTCCCTTTCTTCATGTAGGGGGAAGAATTTTGGGACTCTTCTGTTAAGATTAACTGAAAAGCCTTGCAACCTTAAGGTTCCACAGAATTGAGTTGCTATGTTCCAGCAAGGGGTAGGAAAGGAGTGTGAAGAATGTGAAGAGTGTAGAAAAGCAGATGGGCACAGAGCCCTCAGGATTCAGCAGAGGCCAGTAGTGGAGACACTGGTCCCAGTTGGAGGACACACAAGCACAGGAAAAATAAGCAAGGTCAGCTGAACAGAGTGGAAGCCAACAGACAAAGCACCACTGTATCTTAGGCCAGTGAAGTTCTGGGCAATAGTCAGATTATGAGATGGAGAGATGAGAAAACAAGAACAGATACTGTACAGAAAGACAGGCATGCAGCCAGACCTTAGCAGCAAAGGAGACAAGCTGCTCCAAGTCAGAGGCTCCCCTGGACAGAGCAAATCCCTGCGGGGAAATGACCTCATGCTCTGCAGAGGAAAACAACTGGGAGAGCTGGGTGCAACAGAATTTAAGGAACAGTGACGAGAAAACGATCCTGGTCAACTAGACAACTGCCCGACCTATGGATTTTAGGGATTCTAGATGAAGAAAAAGAGTCAAGGCAGAAGGAGCTCAGGAGCAGCTCTAAGCATCGTCGTATGAGAATGATCAGAGCCCACTGGGGCTTTAACAGAAGGAATCCAGGAATGAAAGACAGGGGAAAGGGGGAGAGTCTCACTCTCACCACCTCCCCTATCTTTCTCATTTGGTTCTGGGTTGGCAGGGTCCGAGTCGAACTGAGAGACCAAAAAGAAAGAACTAGGAAGAATTCCATAAATCTTTACAGTAGTTACTTTAAAGTCAACTTCCGGGCATTGTAGATGTCCACATGGGAAAACTGCCCTTTAAAAATCATGTGACAGGCCAAGAGTGATCCCACCTAGACAAAGCAGTGAAGGAAAAAGCAATGGACTGTAAGACAGAAAATCCTTATTCTTCTTCTGTCTACAGCACAACTAGTCATATGATCAGATAACCCTTTTTAAAAAATCTGTCCAATGAAGATACTAATACACATCTTGCCTCCCTCACTGAGTCAGAAGTCCTAAGGAGAAGCGAACTCACACTATACAATGAAAACATAAAGCACTATTATAGATTCCAAGGACTATTTCTTTTATTTTTGGAGAATCTTCCATTATATGTTTAATTGTGTTTCAGTTTGTTTTTTAAAAGAAGAGGAATCTGGTATCAGGCTTCATCTGCAATGCTTTTCACCACATTCTGAAAGCAATTTCCAGAAATAAAGAAAAAAGAGAAGACAAATTCAGCCTAGCTGGGTGCCTCAGAAACTACCGTAGAGGCTACCGTACTGTGTTTTCTAGGAATTGATTTTAAAAGGTTTCTGCTTCCTGGGGTGTGTTACCAATATACAGAGCCTGTGTTAACTCTGACACTGGTTTCATCAATTCACAGAATCAGTATATTTGAAAGAAAAAGATAAAGGAGACAAGAGACATTTAAATGCAAGCACAGTCAAGAATGTTCAGTTAAATCCTCATTACTCTAGAATGTATTACTTCTCACACATAAATAAGAAGCAGTAAATCACTCCGTCATTAAGAGACCTACCCTGATTCACTCCTTTGACAGCAACAATAAAATAATGCTGATCTGTAGTCTCTTCTCTAGGTTAACATTCCTTTCAGCACATTTTGTGAAAACGATTAAGCTTTATTAGATGCTAAAGAATCAACTGCAACTTAAATCGCTTTTACCCTGACCAACAAGGTCATGGTGGAGAGTCCAGATATCACTGCATAAAGCACAAAGGAAAATAAAAGGGAAATGGGTTGCAAGCTCACGGGTTCATCAACCGTAAACGTGCATATAGCAAATGCCATATAACTAGGAACGACATTTTAGGATTGAAGTTTGGAATCATGACACGGTACGGAGGCTTCTTCCACAGATACTAGGAAACTTGCATGCATGTAAAATGTGCATAGCCTTTGGAGGACAGCCTGAATGCAGCTGGTACATTCTGAGGCTAAACCTGAGAAAAGTATGCAGGATTCGCTGTTTATAGGATTATTTGGCTTTATGGCTCAGCCTTCTTACGAACCTGCCTTTTCCAGGGGGAAAAAGAAGAAATTTAGATGAAGGAGGAATAGATACTTAACTACCATCAAGCGAGAATATCTTTTCCCTAGGAATTAAACCCTTTTTAGAGAGAAGATTCTGATCAGGAATCAGGAATGGCTATTGGGTCTTCTTCCCTCCAAAATTTTAATATTGGTAAGATGTCAAACCAAAAAACCTTTTATACGTGCAATGAACACCATATTTACCCCTCACCCAGCTTCACCAGGCCAACATTTCCCCACATTAGCTTTATCTCTCTGTGTATAGTTTGTAGTATTGTTAAATCATTTGCAAATAAATTGCAGGCTTCATGACCTTTCACTCCTAACTATTTCAGCATGTATCTCCCAAGAACAAGGACATACACGGACATAACCACAACACCACTGTCACTCTCAAGAAATCTCACACTGGCATATAACATCTAATATATCATCCATATTAAAATATCTCTGATATCTTTTACGGCTGACACTGTTTTTCATTTTTCCAGTCCAGGATCTCGTACTGGACTTCATTATGATATTTCTTTAGTTTCCCTTAATCTTGAACAGACTATCTTCTTTTAGATTTCGTGACACTGACATTTTTGAAGAAGCCAAATCAATGGTTGTTTTTAGAATGTCCTACAATTTGGATTTGATTGTTTTCTCATTATTAGAGTCAGTTAGATTAAGACTAATGTTTGGGGCAGAAAACTACGTAGGTGATGTTGTACCCTTCTCAATACATCACATCCGGAGGCAGATAATGTCCATCTGTCCCATGATTGGTGATGCTGTTTGATCACCTGGTTAAGGTGGTGTATGCTAGATCTCTCTACTATAAAGGTACTTTTTCCCTTTGTAATTAAGTAACTTGCGATCATTTGAGACTGTGTGGATATTTGTTTGTCAACGACCTTTTATCCAATGTGTGTAGCATGCATTGATGATCCCTGTTTGAATTAGTGACTTCATTAGTGATTGCCCAATGGTAATTCTCTAACTCTGTCGTATCTTATACATTTACGATTTGGCAATTCTTCTGTAACATAACTATAGATTCATCATTCTTATTTAATGTATTATAATCCACTAGCATTATTCTTTTTGATGTTCAAACCAGCCCAAAATTGGCCAATAGGGTACCATCAGGCTGCCTCCTATTTTGCGTTGTCTTCATCAGTTTTTGAGTAGTTCTTTGCCTTATTCTTGCCCTGCCTCTGAAGGACATCTTTTCACAGAATCCTGTGAAGTTTTATTAGGGAATGGTACTTAGAGACCAAAATCTGGATGCCAGATATGCTCGTTGTTGTTGGGTGTCACTGCCTTTAGGCCCCTTCAGTGGGCAAAGCGAGCGAATGTCTTTCTAGAGTAATTCATGAGCTCATCTACAAATCAGTAAGAAAATGTTAGACAACCCAATAGAAAAATGGGAAGTTCTGCTCCTCTCTAGGATGTAGGAAGCAACAAAGAACATTGTTCCCACCCTAAAAATGAGGAAAAGCCTGATAATCTACAGAATCATAATTATTCTCAAGCCCATCAGAGAGCTGACAATGCAAGACAACCAAGTAACCTGAATCCCAAAGAGAAGGCCCTCAAAAAGACAGATGGGTCACGAGAAAGGCAGAACCTTTGGCAGGGCATGAGATAGAGAGGTGGCCACCATGCAAACAGGTGAGATGAAATCGGGTGCTGTCCTAAGTGCGTTATATTTATTAGTTCTTTTAATACTCAAAACAACTATAAAACAGAAAAATTACTTGTGGGCCAAAGGTAATCAGAGGAACTAAAAATCATGATACAACTATACTGAGAGGTGATACAGAGGACTTCTGATAAGAGGCCAAGAGAGAAGGTCTAAAACTGATAAACCAAAAAGTAGTATAATATACTTAAACTGAATTATACACCTAAAAATGGTTCTGATCGTAAATTTCATGTTTTGTGGGTTTTTTTTTTTTTTACCACAGTTTTTAAAAGTAGCATCACGGGCATACTAATTAGTGATAACTAGAACAAACAGGTAAAACTATCTTCTCTGGGGGGTTATACTTCACATAGGAAAAGGTAAGAAGAAGAACAGTTGTTTTCCTTACAATCTTATTTGAACTACTACATGTTTTTTAAAGTGTGTATTACTTTGTTAATTTTTTCAAACTCTGATGAAAAGATCTTACCTTGATCTGCAAGACATCAAGTGGAACTGTCTCTCCTTTCACAATGGCAAGTGTAGCATCTGTAATATGTCTAAAAGATAACAAGAAGGAAATGATCATGTTGTGAAAAATAAGCAACATCTCCCCCAACACACACACACACACACACACACACACACACACACACACACACACACACACACAACCACACTCCTACCCAGAGAACTAACAGCTGGGTCAAGAAAAAGACAAATTCTTTCAAAATACTCCAAGAAAGCAGAACAAAGGTGTATAAAATAATTACTGATACAAATCTAGTGGAAGGCTCTGATACAGACTTAAAGAGAAGGCTTTGGCAAAGAGAAGTTTATACAAGGCACCAATCATTTATTTACCTCACATTTATTGAGTCTCTACATTGTGTCTGACTTTTATCACTGGAAAATATGAT
This sequence comes from Aethalodelphis obliquidens, assembly GCF_003676395.1. Classification (NCBI taxonomy): domain Eukaryota; kingdom Metazoa; phylum Chordata; class Mammalia; order Artiodactyla; family Delphinidae; genus Aethalodelphis; species Aethalodelphis obliquidens. The sequence goes on from NW_020837949.1 coordinate 12,400,316, forward strand.
AAATAAATAATAATACATCTTTCATTCACTGTAAGAGAATGAAAGTCAAGTACTTCAAAAACCATATTCCTTTTTACTCTAATAATCTGAAGGATAGCTAAAGGACAGGATTTGCTGGAGTTATCTTAGCAAAATATAATAAATCCCCAAAATATACACATTAACTCCAATGCTTGGATTACATTCTGGGTTCCCTAGGAAGCAAGTGGAAACTTAAGAAACAGCCTACTTTACTTTCTCATATTTCTCTATCAACATATCTTTATCCCATTTTCCCTCCAATACTGTTGCTATCTGGGAAGTAGGTAGCAGTTTAGAAAATGAGATTCAATTTAGGAGAAAGCAAGACACATGTTCACCAGTTTAGATTAATTTGATATAAATACATTAATTTCAAAGGAAGTTATTAGAAAGAATCCTAAAGCTGTGTGCTCGCTCTGAGTAGTACCTAGCACATTAAGAGGTTTAAGAAGTGCTTTTGAGAGGCTGACCTTTAAAAAATGTTCCAACTGAAAAATGCCTTTTTCTATTAATTTTTTTTCAAAATTCCTTGGCAGAAGATGGTTAAAATGCAACCTTAAATTTATCATTCTCCAGCAATAATTGAAAGTTCTAAATAAAGCAGCACTGTAGCACGAAACAGCTATTTTTTAGGATTATTTATCTGCAACATTCCAAATTCAAAATTCCTTTTTCTTCTGTAGTAATTATGGTACAACAAATCTCGACAGCAATGCAAAAAGCAAAGCCTTGTTCTTTTAGGTAGCCTCAGGCATCTGCCATGTTAAGAGGTCTACAAAATTATGAACCCAGGGCAGACTGACTTAATTATCTAAGAGCCCTGGGGCATGCTTATAAATTAAGTCTTATAAATCTTTAAATTATAAATAGAAGCAGCAACAACATTAGTTTAACTACAGGGAAAATCAGCTCCTAAAAAACTGAAGGCTATTTAAGACCTTGAGGGCAGCCACACTGCACAGACACTGGCTTTTGGATAGGTGAGGTGTTCTCTAAGGGACATGTCCTACCTCCGCATCACTGGCATATCTGGTAATGCTGGCAAGCAGTTCTAATAATCTATACTGACAGGGGGAAAGACTAGCTATCTAAAGTAACCAAGACCCAAACCAGATAGGATTGGTCTCAGATAAGAAAAAATGTTTGATTCATTGTTTGTCATATTTATAGCCCCTCAGAAATTCTAAACTGGGAAAAAAATATGGCAAACTGAAATGCCACATTAGGCTGCAGGATGATTGGTAAAGAGCTGAACCCTCCCCATCAGACTAAGGCTTGAAGCATGAGAGACGTTTTAATAAAGGCCTGATATATGTCTATGCTTATGCCTGGTGTTTGATATATGGAGCAAGGTTTTTATCTAAAAAAAAAAAGTTAAAAGATAAAAGATGACTCCTAAAACTACAACAGCAAAAACAAATCCACAAAACCAGCCTATTCAAAATCCCAAAGCAGACCTGGACAGCCACATGCAAAAGAATGAAACTAGACCACTAGCTTACACCATACACAAAGATTAGCTCAAAATGGATTAAAGAATTGAATGTAATAAGACCTGAAACCACAAAACTTCTAGAGGAAAACATAGAAGGTAAGCTTCTTGACATAAGACTTGGCAATGATTTTTTTTTTTTTTTTTTTTTTTTTTTTGCGGTATGCGGGCCTCTCACTGCTGCGGCCTCTGGACGCGCAGGCCCAGCAGCCATGGCTCACGGGCCCAGCTGCTCCGCGGCATGTGGGATCCTCCCAGACCAGGGCACGAACCCGTGTCCCCCGCATCAGCAGGAGGACTCTCAACCACTGCGCCACCAGGGAAGCCCGGCAATGATTTTTGAATCTAACACCAAAAGCAAAAGCAATAAAGGTAAAAATAAGTAAGTGGGGCTACATGATACTAAAAACCTTCTGTGCAGCAAAGAAAACCATCAATGAAATGAAAAGGCAACCTATTGAATGGGAGAAAATATCTGCAAGTCATATATCTGGTAAGTGGTTAATATACAAAATATATAAAGATCTCATACAACTCAACAGAAAAAAAAATCCACTTGAAAACTGGGTAGATAATTGGAATCGACATTTTTCCAGAGAAGACATACAGATGTCCAACAGGTACATGAAAAGATGCCCAGCATCATTAACAACCAGGGAAATGCAAATCCAAACACAATGAGACATCACCTCACACCTGTTAGAATGGCTATTATCAAAAAGATAAGAAATAACAAGTATTGTAGAGGATGTGGAGAAAAGGGAACCCTCCTGCACTGTTGCTGGGAATGTAAATTGGTGCAGCCACTATGGAAAACAGTATGGAGGTTCCTCAAAGAATTAAAAATGGAACTACCATATGATCCAGCAATTCCACTTCTGGGTATTTATCCGAAGAAAGCGAAAACACTAACTCAAAAGATATATGCACCCATGTTTGTTGTTCAGCATTATTTACAGTAGCTAAGATATGGAAACAAGCTAAGTGTCCATTGACAGATGAATGAATAAAGAAGATGTGATATATATGTGAGATACATATATATATATATATATATATATACGTTTGTGTGCACACACACATATACACTGGAATACTATTCAGCAATAAAAAAGAATGAAATTTTGCCATCTGCAACAACACTGATGGACTTGGAGGGTATTATACTAAGTGAAGTTAAGTCAGACAAAGAAAGACAAATACTGTATGATATCTTATATGTGGTGGCATCTTTAAAAAAACAAAACAAAACAAGGGACTTCCCTGGTGGCGCAGTGGTTGAGAATCCGCCTGCCAATGCAGGGGACACGGGTTCGAGCCCTGGTCCGAGAAGATCCCATATGCCACGGAGCGACTAAGCCCGTGCGCCACAACTGCTGAGCCTGCGCTCTAGAGCCTGCGAGCCACAACTACTGAAGCCAGTGCGCCACAACTACTGAAGCCTGCACTCTAGAGCTCGCGAGCCACAACTACTGAAGCCCACACGCCACAAATACTGAAACCTGTGCGCTAGAGCCCGTGCTCCACAACAAAAAGCCACTGTAACGAGAAGCCCGTGCACCGCTAGGAAGAGTAGCCCCCCATCGCAGCAACTAGAGAAAGCCTGCATGCAGCAACGAAGACCCAATGCAGCCAAAAAATAAATTAAATTAAATTAAAAATTTAAAAAATCAAGTTCATAGATGATACAGAGAACAGATTGATGGTTGTCAGAGGTAGGGTGTGGGAGGTTGGTAAAAAGGGCGAAGGGAGTCAAGTTATAAAATAAGTCAGTCATCGAAACAAAGACCCAACACAGCCAAAAATAAATAAATAAATAAATAAATTTATAAAAAAATAAGTCAGTCATAGGGATGGGACGTATAGCATGGCAACTAACGTTAATAATACTGTATTACATGTCTGAAAGTTTTTAACAGAGTATATCTTAAAAGTTCTCATCACAAGGAAAAACTATTGTGTAACTATTGAATGGTGACAGATGTTAACTATAATTATTGTGGTGGCATATAAATATCAAATCATTGTGTTATACACCTGAAACTAATATGTTTTATGTCAACTATACCTCAATCTAAAATAAAAATCCCAAAGCAGAAAAAAAATCCAAAACAGAAAATCACCTGAGTATTATTATTGTTATTGATTCTAGAAGGGTATAACAAGAAATGTCTTGAGAAGATTTCAATTCATTCATTCAACAAATATTTTTTATTGACCTCCCCCAATGTATCACAAAGCTTACATTAAAGATCAGGCAACTGACAATGAGAACCTGCCTGAAAATGATTTGTCCAAGATTATATTTTTAATCATTATCAAAGCCATGACTCAAATTCAAGATTCCCATCTTCCTGAAAGACTAAATCTTTGTTTACATAATGCTTTTGAAAGAAAAGAGCAATAATAGCAACTTGCCTGACTCCTGAGGACACTATTAGACTCACAACAATTTAATTTAATGTCAGGGTTGCACTACTTCCTCTGTCTACTTTATCCACACTGCCTTCCACTTTTGGCATTCCCTAAAGGACGTAACTATATTTGGTTGTTTTAGCTACTTATATTATCAAGGTAATGGAGCCAAGGCTGCTGCTGGCCCAGTCTCCGCAGGGAACTTGCTATTTGTCATCATACACACTTAAAGCAAACAAATGATCACTGCAAGTATGTCTTCACCAGAGAATCTTACAACACAAAAGCACACAAACAGTATGCTTGGATCAGCGAAGCTACCTTCATAAGTGTCAGAAGGACATCAGTATTCATCTCCATACCTGACCTGAGGACTTAACATGAGATCACCAGGGTCCCGCAACCCAACAGAGAAACTTCCCAATCAACCCAACGCTTGAACTCTGATCTCTTCCTCTTAATGATCTGAAGTTTCAGGCTATCAAAACTCAAAAAGAAAATTATATCACACGTGTGAATTCTCCATTCCCAGGCTCGCTTACCCACAAATGCTACCATCCCACATTGACAACCTACTGGACTTTGTTTCCACTTTCGGCAAAGAGTGTCTGACTCAAACTACTGGTCTGGCCCAGTGGGATAAATCCAATGGGAATCTTACTGAAGGTAGCCTGGCGAGGAAGAAAACAAGAGCAAAGTTTTATTGTTATGGTCAGAAAATGAGGTTGAACAGAGAGGCACAGGTGTGTCCACTATGACAAAGTAACTGACCCTGGGCCTGCCTCCCAGCCTTCCTTTCCACACCCCTAGACAAGCAACCAGGTAATACTGAGGAAGCAGGTTCTAGAACAAGGCAGTTCATGAAAACAACATACCTTCAAATTTGGAAGGAATATTTGGGTGCTCACTAATGGCAACTGGTTGAAAGAAATTTGGTTAAGAAAATGAGGGTCTTAGATATTAGATAAATGCATGATTGTGACAGACTGTATTATGTTGCCACACTATTTGACAAAGTTGCAGATAGAATTCAACTAAAAATGTCTAACATTTGTACAGTGACTGAGGACAGGTGAAAGTGCCTTATAAACTACCTCAAGTATAAACAAGGCTAAGAGAATAAGCAAGGTCAAGTAGCAGAAGAATGGCACAGTAGAGGACTTAATTAAAGGCCACAAATAAACAGATACCGCAAGGTTCCTAAAGATTATCTTGAGCTCAGTCTACTATTACTAAAGGGACTGGGAAGGATCTTCTTTCTTGTTGTTACTTATAAAATATTTTATCACATTTTTCCATAATAATTTAAAGTAATCTCACGAATACCCATGTACCCAAGACCCAGATTTAACAAATATTACATTTTGCCATATTTGCTTCAGAGTTTTAAGAAATAAAGTGATGCAGATACAACTCAAGTCCCTTCTCATCCTACTCCCCTTTCCCTTCCCAGAGGAAGCCTTTATCGTGAGGTGGGTGTGATTCCTTTCCATTCACATTGTTACCCTTTTACTACATAGTTTAGGCATCTATTAAGAGTACCTTTGTTTTCTGAATTTTAAAAATTTATAGAAATGCATAAAATACTTTGGCAACCTGCCTTTTTTTATTGAATATTTTTTAGATTTACCACGTAGATATTTATAAACCTAGTTCATTCATTTTAACTGTTGTATGGCTCCCAATATATGAATATACCACAATTTATTAATGAAGGAATCCTTTGAAGAAAAGATTCTATGGGGAAATTTTATATTTTAAACAACTCTTGGTAAAAGCCATTGGATACCCTGGATCCCCAAAGCAGAAAAGTCCACCATGAGTTAATAAAAGTGTTCTATGACATAGGCAGAAGTACTTTATTTTCTAAAGTCTGAGGAAGCACAACTTGCGCCCATCTTAAAATATAAAAAGGGGAGAAAGGGTAAAAGAAAGAAATAAAGAGAGATTAAAACAGGAAAGTAAAAGTCAAAATGCAATGATTCTTATTTTAAAGCTCACCTCATCTGCTCTTCGAAGAACTCCAGTTACAACCTACAAATGTTTTAAAAAAATTATTATGAACAACTTGTATTTCCTTTATCATAAAAGAATTGGATTCAATTTTCATGGACCACAAACTTGTTCCTGTTTTCTTCCTAGAAACTATGTCAAAAGATGTATTGGCTCTTAAAGCACAAACTATTCTCCAGTAAGATCAGAGCTAGATTAGATTTTATTCTCCACCTAGGAACAATAGTACTATAAAGGCTAAGATAAAATAATTATAAAACTTCCACATTATATTAGTAAAATTACGTTTTGATTTCTATAAGATGGGTATAAATGTGATGTACACATCAATTATACTAAAGATACTAGTTTCCTACTATGAAGTACACATATTGGGAAAAAAACAGCACTTTGCTACACTCAGAGAGAAGCCTGCTCTCAATAAATGTTTCTTACTGATGAATATGAAGACAAGGGAGACTGTATTCCCTCTATAAAAAGACATTTTTAACTTGAATTTTTACTTAATTTATTTTTTATTTTTAAACTATAATACCCATGGTCTTGTAAAAACTGTGAAAAATACCTGAAGAAAAAATACTTCCTCATAAACCCACCAGGCATCATTAGTCACTTGTTTATATTTTGCTATATTTCCCTCCAATTCTTTTTTTTAACCAGGGCATATCTTGATGACTAGATTAGACCAGATACACAATTTGGTTTCTTTCTTAAAAACATTTTGTGAAGTCAAGGCAAAAGCCAATCTTCTCCCGCATCTCCCGCCTCACTGAGTTTCGGGATTAAATGGGGCTGTCGTGAGTTCCACTTCATTACTTTGTTGGCATGCTATCCGTATTCTTCACACTTCATTAAAAATCCATAAACACAATTACAAGATCATTAGCACAGGCTTTTTAAAAGAAGTTTACTAAGGCTTACATGATTGCTAACTCAAACACAGGACAGTGCCCTGTCCGCTGTTATAGCTCCTGGTCCCTGAACACCAATGAAACCACCAAAATAGAGGCAAAAGATAATGAGAAACGAGGTATGGATGTGACTTATGGTACACAGGATGGGGTGACTGAGTGGGAGGGGCACCTGCACTGGGCCCTTTAGGGGTTTCCAATACATAATGTAGGTTCTAGTCTATTGCCCTGGTAAAGAAGAGCATATCCAGGGCAATATACTTACTGTCCTTATTGGACCAAAGCAAGCATTAAGGAAATGGAATTGCAGAACAAAAGCAACGCATACATCGGAACATGTAGACCTCTGCCTCTAAATGTACCATTAGGAGATAACATTACATGGGATGGAAATGAAGTGAGAATGGACAGATGCATTTTTTTAAAAGGCAATTGTTATTTGTTTATTTTATAAGAAACCTTCCCATAATTGAAACAGTGATTCCCTAACAAACGGGGCTACTTCATAAGAGTCTTCAAAATATAAAAAGCATTTCACACCCAGCACCATTTTGTATCCTGTTTTATCCCATTTTATCCGACTTAAATCTGATAAAACAAAAACCCTTCTATGTGCTGGGTATAGAATTTATACGAAGCAATGAAATAAAAGTGCATGAGAAAAATGTAATGCTATACTTGTTTCAGAGAGAAACAATCCTAAAAAGAATGGATTACAAAGAAATAATTTCCTTAAATTATAACCACTTTACACCACTGCTCCAAGACCTAATTTCTATTTTCCTCCCTTTCAAAATGGTTTCAAAGAGAAGAGCGGCCACACCTCCTGCAAAGTCCCATCTCCTCCAGCAACAATGATCACATCTGTGTTTTCCAGCAGTTCCAGGAGCTTCTTGGCTTGGCCCTCATAATCTGTCTGCAATACAAAGGAAGCCTTTGGTAAATTTATCATCCTAGAGCCACAGGCCCAAAGGTCTAAAAATATGGGATATTTTCTTTAAAGTTTTACACTGAACCTTTTCTTAAATTCTACATAATTGATATACATGAGAAACTAAACAGCTATCAAAGCAACTATGTATGGTTTTTATAGTTTTATATTTTTAGAGCTGGAAGGGACCTCAGAAACCATCTAGGCGGCTCCTTACTTTAAAAATAAAACTCAAACCTAGTGATTTGTCTCAGTTATACAGTCAGCTAGTCAGAGGAATCATTTCTAGTCCAGTGCACGTTCTATTATTACATCATTTACCCAGTGACTTTCATCTGCAAGCAGAAAGTCAAGTGTATGTGCAAATAAGGAGAAACAGATGTAATAAAAAGAGCACAGATTTGAGAGCCCAGGAGACCCAGATTAAATCCCAACTCTGCTACTTTTCAGCTGAGTGGCCTTAAACTCTCAGGATCTTAATTTCCTTATCAATGAAATCATGTGTACTGGAGGAAGGGAAAAGCGCTTCTTCCTAATACTGTTGGAAAGCAGTATGAAAAGCGACTAGCAAGGTAACTGTTCTTAACTGGCACTGTACTACATAAACGGTTACTGTGGTTTTGCTATGATTGTACATAAAGAAATATAGGTATGGCTCAAAGCAGTCACAAAATGGTGACTAAATGGTATGTAAGCCTCACCATTTGTATTGAGGATACCTCATTTCAGATACATATGTAGACTTAAATGAATGATCTAAGCCATCACCTCTAAAACCAAACCCTGAATTTTAACAAATGTAATGCAACTAATGCTGAAATAAGGAAACACTCTCTCCTGTTGACACTTTACTAGACACACTAATAGGCAAAAATTAAAGATTTGGATGTCAGATGGGCTAAAGCACCTGGGCCACTAAGTCACAGTCAACACACGAAAAACAAAGTCCTACACTAACACCATCTAAGCTTATGATGAATGGTTCTACTTTTATCCTGAAAAATGAAATGACTGGCTTTGCAGTTATACATTTGTAAATATTTCTTTTTTTTTTTTTGTCTCACAGTTATCAGTTTATTAGAAAGGATTCAGATGAACAGACAAATGAAGAGGTACATGGGGCAAGGTGTGTGGGGGAGCAGTGTGGAGTCTCCAGGCCCTCTCTGGGCGCACCACCTCTCCCCAGATCTCCACAGGTTTACCAGCCCAGAAGCTCTCCAAACCCTGTCCTTCTGAGTTTTTGTGTCGGTTTCATTACATACCCATGGTTGATTAAATCACTGCCCTCTGGTGACTGAGCTCAATCAATCCAAATATTTCACTTTTTTAAAAAAGAATATAGGGACTTCCCTGGTGGCACAGTGGTTAGGAATCTGCCTGCCAATGCAGGGGACACGGGTTCGAGCCCTGGTCCAGGAAGATCCCACAGGCCGCGGAGCAACTAAGCCCGTGCGCCACAACTACTGAGCCCACATGCCACAACTACTGAAGCCTGCACGCCTAGAGTCCGTGCTCCGCAGCAAGAGAAGCCCGTGCACCACAACAGAGAGTAGCCCCCCGCTCGCCTCAACTAGAGAAAGCCCGTACACAGCAATGAAGACCCAACGCAGCCAAAAATAAATAAATATTTTTTTAAAAAGAGAGAATATATGTTGATCCTGATTAAAAGGATGCTTTGTGAACACCCCGAAATAGGTGATCACTGGGAATCTGCATGGGTTCACCGAGAACAAGGCATTTCAGAGTATCCTCATCTTTGACAGATTACTAGATCAGAAGATCAGGAAATCCAGACAGACATTCTATTGGGTCTTCAGCAAGGCACCTGGCAAGTTATTTGATAATATCCTTGGGGACAAGGCGGAGATAGGTGGGAACAATACACTAGAATACAACTGGGTGAACTGATTACCAATTGAATATCTACGTTCAAAGTAAGATGCTCAGTGGAGGGACACCAAATTGTAGGTAGATTCCTGGTGACATTTCTTTAGGGCTCTCCATTCAGCCTTTTCCTACACAACACTTTATCAACAACAGAGAGGAAAGGTAATTGACTGAATGCGTAAACGATACAAACCTGACAATCTTGCCCCTCCTAACTTCTTCAACCTCATCCTTTCTCCTGTCTCCCCTTGCTCATTCTCCTCCAACTACATTTGCCTCTCACTCTTCCTCAAGCCCCAAGTACACTCCTCCGCAGAGCCTCCGAATGTGCAGTACGTTCGGCCTGGATGCTTTCCCCAACCTACCAGCATGACTCACTCATTTCCCCCATGTCTCTTCCAAAGGTCATCTTACCAGACTGGCCTTCCTTGGCCTCCTGAACTAAACTAACACCGCCATTACTCTTGGTCTCCTTACCCTGCTTGATTTTTCTTCTTGGCTCTCATCACCATCTGACAAATCATATGTTTATTTGTATATGTGTTTTATCTGTATCCCTCCTTTTCACACTTTGAGTGGAAGCTCTGAGGACAGAGAGGGAAAACTTGTTTTGTTCAGACTGTATCCTCAACAGGTAGAACAGAGCTTACTTTGTAGTAGGTACTCAAATATTTGCAAGACAAATTGATAAATATGAATAAGTACATGAATGAAAGAACCAAAATTCAAAAAGATATTGACAGACTTAACAGACCATAATTTAAAAGATTACATTAATAGGGATGACACATTTGAGGCTCTGATCTTAAGAGGAAAATTCCAAATGCAACAAAGAGAAAGGATAAAGAGTGGCCTGATGATGCAGAAAACGTGAACCTTATACCTTTCACAAAAATTAACTGAAAATGGATCGTAGACCTAAATGTCAAATAAAAAACTATAAAGCTTCTAGAAAATCACACAGTACAGGATGTAGGTGATCCTGGGTTTGTTGATGAGTTTTTAGATAAATCACCAAAAGCAAGAGCCACAAAAGAAAAAAACTGATAAGCTGGACTTCTTTAAAATTAAAAACTTCTGCTCCGTGAAAATACTGTTAAGAGAACGAAAACAAACACAGCTTTAAAAGACAGTATAAGTGGGCTTCCCTGGTGGCGCAGTGGTTGAGAGTCCGCCTGCCAATGCAGGGGACACGGGTTCGTGCCCCGGTCTAGGAAGATCCCACGTGACGCGGAGCGGCTGGCCCCGTGAGCCATGGCCGCTGAGCCTGCGCATCCAGAGCCTGTGCTCCGCAACGGGAGAGACCACAGCAGTGAGAGGCCCGCGTACCGCAAAAAAAAAAAAAAAAAAAAGACAGTATAAGAGAAAATATTTTTGAAACACATATCTGATAAAGAACTTGTGTTCAAAGAACTCTAAAACTCAACAATAAGAGAACAAACAAGAAACAACTCAATTAAAATAGCAAAGATTTGGACACCTCACTGAAGAAGATATACAGATGGAAAATAAATCAATGAAAAAATGCTCAATGTTATATGTCATTAGGGAACTGCAAATTGAGACAATGAGAAACTACTGTATACCTATCAGAACAGCTAAAACCCTGAACACTGAGAACACCAAATACTGATGAGGATGTGGAGCAACAGAAAATCTCCTTAATTGCTAGTGGGAATGCAAAACAGTACAGCCACTTGTGGAAAGCAGTCTGCCAGTTTCTTACAAAGCTAAGCATACCATGTAACACAGCCACTGCACTCCTAGGTATTTACCCAAATGAGCTGAAAAATTATGTCCACACAAAAACATGCACACAAATGTTTATGGCAGCTTTATTCATAACTGCAAAACTGGAAGCAATCAAGCTGTCCTTCAATAGGTAAATGGATAAACAAACTGTTGTACATCTACATGATGGAATATTATTCAGTGAGAAGAGGAAACAAATAAGCTGTCAAGTCATGAAAAGACAAGCCACTGAGGAGCCCAGGTGAGACCAACACAAGAACAGCTCTGAACATGGATTGTTGACCAACAGAATTGTAAGCAGAAAAACTGTTGTCAAGGCGGTTTGTTATGTAGCAATAGATAACTGGTATAGAAATAAATCTAAATACATTAACAATTACAATAAATGTTAATGGATTATATGGTCCAGTCAAAAGGCACACACACAAAAAGCATTGGATCTTTAAAATGTCCTGTTTTCATGCCTTTACCAATGATGCATTAAAATATAAGGATACAAAATGGCTTAAGTAAAGATAAGTAAAAATTATACCAGGTAAAAACTAATCAAAGCAAGCTAGTATGGTTACTAACAATACTAAATAAAATAGACTACAGTAAAAGACAGCATTAGTGCTAAAGAGAGTAACTCTATGACAGTGTCAACATGCAAGAAAAATGAAATAATTTGAAATGTGAATGCATCTACTGACAGTCTCAAAATATAAAAAAGCAAAAGTGGATAAAACTACATAGAGAAACAGACAAATCTATCTAGTGCGATATTTCTAACACTTCTTTCTGAATAATCTATAGTTCAAACAGAAGAAAAAAATCAGTAAGGACATGTAAGATTTGAGCCACACAACTAACAGACTTGACTGAATGGACATATATAGAACATGGTACCCAATAACTGATATATATTCTTTTTAGGCCTACATAAAACATTTATGAAAACAAACCACATGCTAGGCCACAAAACAAATCTCAATAAACTTAAAATACTGGAATTATATAGACTACATTCTTTGACCATAACACAATTAAATCAAAAACCATTAACAAAAAGATGTGGGAAAACTTTAGATTTGAAAATTTTAAAACATGCTAAATAACTCACAGGTCAAACAAAAATCATGATGAAAATTAGAAAACATTTAGAAATGAATGATAATGAAAATATTATATACCAAAACTCCTAGGATGCAGCTGAAGCAGTAAAGTTTATAGCTTTCTAAGAAAACACCAGAAGAGAAGGGTGAAAATTAATGAAATAAACATCCAAGTTAAAATGTCAAAAAGAACAGCAGAAAAAAAGCCAAAGAAAGTAGAATGAAGGAAACAATAAAGACAGACCAGAAGTTAATGAAAGGATCAACAAGCCAAGAAATGGTTCTCGGCAAAAAGGATTAATTAAATTGACGCATCTCTCACATGACTGGCAGGCAAAAAAAAAAAAAAAAAAAGGAAAAATAAACAATAAAACAATACTGAGCAAGAAAATGATGTATCTCAGATGTCACAGAAATTTAAAAGTTAAAAAGAAGATATTATGAACAACTTGATGCCTATTAATTTGAAAACTTAGATGAAATTCACAAAATCCTTTAAAAAATTTACCTTATTAAAATTAATTCAAGATGAAACAGAACTTCCTGATGTACTTCTACAGCCATTAAAGAAAGTTAATATACAAAAAAATTTCCCTTCAAAGAAAGCTCCAGGCCCAGATGGTTCTCCTTGTGAGTTCAACCAAACACTCCAGGAACAAACAAATATCGGTCTTAAATAACCATTCTCAGATCTCTCATACGTAGAGTCTGCAATATGCATTACAGGTCTTGAAATAAATGTCAGTTTTCTTCCCCACTCTCCCATCCCTGCAGGCAGACAACTAGAAGACCACACCTCGGACAAGCTGGAGAGGAGAGTTCATCAACATTGCATGGTCAACTGGACTAAATGACCGTTCAATCTCTATGATTTAATGAAAATGTGTAATATTAAAAATTGGTATACCATAGATTTACAAACATGGTAACAGTGACTTTCACCAAGTACACACACCTATGTACATACCACACACATAGCACTTAAAGTCAAGAAAGTGGAGTCTTGAGGCATCTTCTAAAATAGCACAATTCCCTCTCATTTATTTTTGTCCCCATTTCTTCTTACCCAAATCTCGAAAATTCTAAAGCTTTACCACTTAAAATTCCTCACCTGAAATAATTCCTCACCAGAAAGAAAATGTTTACCTGTCTGCAGAACTACCAAGAAATTAATTACTCAAACTTGAAATTTCTTTTTAATAGTCAGAAAAAGAATTCTTACAGCTGTAACAACTTTCATCTTCCAAGAGACAATAGTTCCACGTCTTATCTGTCAGATGAAAGGAGCCAAGTTCATGGCCCCATTTAATCCTGTTCTGAAAGTGAAAAGCTGACCGTGGTTGGAAAAAACAATATTATCTTATTAATTATCAGAAGAAGAACACAACGTTGACTTCTCTGTTCTTATCTTCTAAGTGATAAGTGATTTTTGCTAAGAAGTCAAGAGAAGACGATATGTTATAAGGAGGGGTAGCTTGGATAAAATCAACATTCTAGAGCAGTTCTCACCTTAACGATAGTCACATCCATGCCAGATAAGTGTAAAATCGGGGCAGCATTTTTTTCAAATAGAGTCCTGGCTTTGCTGTAGACAAAGGAAAAAAACACAAATATTTTAACACAAGTTCTCAAGAGGAAATATAAAAAGCCCAACCACCTTCTCTAGAAGAGAACAAGAAATAGCGTAGAGAACACGTTTCCTCTATTTGTTCAAGGACAGGAAGACTAGTGAAGAGTAATGAGTTTCTCTGGATATAAACGTGGACTCTTTCACTCTGGGGCCTCCAAGATTTTGCCCCTTGTCTAATACAATAAGCTCTCACCCATGTGGGATGCTTACAGTGCACAGTCTAGTTCCTCTAGAGGAAGTGTGTACACTGGATATGGCTCCACTCAGGCAACAATGTCTGATTCACTCAACAAGCACTTACTGAGCCTCTACTGTGTGCTAGACACATCTAGGAACTGGGCAAACAACAGGACAAGGCAGACAAAAATACATGTAACTGAGGTATAATGTAATAAGCCCTCACGGAACTTATTTACATTCCAGTGGTTGACTGAGAATGTACTAGAAATCAAGGGATACAGAAGCTGCAAAAAAGTCCCCAATTGCAGAGTCTCAGAGTTGAATAAATGTTAAAACATACCAATCAGCTGACTTGTCTTTTACCCAAATATTTTCAACTATCACATCACAAAACAAAAACAAAAACTAGTACTTTCAAAACAATCAACACCAAACATCTAACTGTTACATCCACATTTACTCAGTCCTCTTTCAGAAAGATTATTATTTTTTATCAGTGATGCATGCTTCAACTTTCTTAAGAATATTTTATACTAGAAACAGACACAAAGGTAGTGAATGAGGAACATGTAGAGTTATGCACAGACCAACTTCAACATTCTTTAAACTAAAAAGAAATAGCTATCAAATGGAACACAGAACATAAAACATTTCTGATTATGAATTAAAATAGAAACTGAGAAGCTTGAGCAAATTTTTACAAGAACCAAAAAAATACCTTGAACCAAGGGCACACCTGAGCACGTAATAAGCAAATTAAACAAACATATCCTCCCTCTTCTACAGCTCTGAATGCTTGTAAGAATGAACATGAAAGGCTAAATGGAAATTTCTCCTTTCCAGATCACCATTTCTGGGGCTTAACCCAACAATAAAAGGCGAGCTAGTGATGGAATGTAAACATTTCTCCTTGCAGGGTTGCTTTCATTTCTGGGTTGATAAGAAAGGGTCAGGTGGAAGTGGATTAGATCTATCTCTGAGAAGCAAAACTCTGGTGAAGTCTCAATCAGCTGTATTAATCACTTACAACACATCTATAAGCTCCTCTGAGTTAGTTTAAGAAATAAGATTTGGGCTTCCCTGGTGGTGCAGTGGTTAAGAATCCGCCTGCCAATGTAGGCGACACGGGTTCGAGCCCTGGTCTGGGAAGATCCCACATGCTGTGGAGCAACTAAGCCCGTGCACCACAACTACTGAGCCTGCGCTCTAGAGCCCGCAAGCCACAACTACGGAAGCCCGCACGCCTAAAGCCCATGCTCCACAACACAAGAAGCCACCGCAATGAGAAGCCCATGCACTGAAATGAAGAGTAGCCCCCGCTTGCCGCAACTAGAGAAATCCCGCACGCAGCAACGAAGACCCAACTCAGCCATAAATAATAAGTTAATTAATTAATTTTAAAAAAACAAATAAGATTTGTAGAAGTAAAATGAGGTATCACCTCACACCAGTCAGAATGGCCATCCTCAAAAAGTCTACAAAGAATAAATGCTAGAGAGGGTGTGGAGAAAAAGGAACCCTCCTACACTGTTGGTAGGAATGTAAATTGGTACAGCCACTATGGAGAACAGTATGGAGGCTCCTTAAAAAACTAAAACTAGAAGTACCATATGATCCAGCAATCCCACTCCTGGGCACATATCCAGAAAATATGAAAACTCTAATTCGAAAAGATACATGCACCCCAGTGTTCATAGCAGCACTATTTACAATAGCCAAGACATGGAAGCAACCTAAGTGTCCATCAACAGATGAATGGATAAAGTGTGTGTGTGTGTGTGTGTGTGTTTCTGTGTGTAGAATATATTATATACATTATATATAAAGGAATATTACTCAGCCATAAAAAGAATGAAATATTGTCATTTGCAGCAATATGGATGGACCTAGAGATTATCATACTAAGTAAAGTAAGACAGAAAGAGAAAGACAAATATTATATGATATTACTTATATGTGGAATCTAAAAAATAATACAAATGAATTTATTTAAAAATAGAAACAGACTCACAGACATAGAAACAGTTATGGCTACCGAAGGGGGAAGGGATAAAGTAGGAGTATGGGATTAACAGATACACACTACTATATATAAAATAAACAGTAAGAATTTACTGTATAGCATAGGGAACTATATTCAATAACTTATAATAACCTACAATGGAAAAGGATCTGAAAAAAATATATGTATGTATATATAACAATCATTTTGCTGTACACCTCAAACTAACACAAGACTGTAAATCAACTATACTTCAATTAAAAAAAAGAAAGAAAGAAAAAAGATTTGAACATTTGGGCCTTTATTCACATCTTTGTGATGCCACAGGTACAGAAAATCTCTAAAGTGGAAGTGAAGGCATTTTTTTTCCTTCTAATATTCCATATAAAAGATTGAAAAGCAAGTGTTACCAGTAATAAATGTATTATTTATTATATAATTCAGGGTGAGATAGCACCAGAGTTAAATAAAACTTTCTGCGCCCCCAGCAATTTGCAGGTTCACACGCACACACACAACAATTACTCCTTAATGTATCATTTATTAATGCAAAACAGTTATTTCCTAAAGCTCTAATGTAGTTTTAAACCAGTACTACATAATGAAATAGCTACATGATAAATTATAAATTAGGTGTCAGGTCAGAGTCAAGATGACAAAAATAGTACAGTTAAACAGTGAAAGCTTTAAAAAAAGATGCTGGAGAGTTTCAAAGTGGCTGCTTCCTAGAACCTTGCAGGGATTCACCTTGTTAAAGGGGACCATGACTTTAGAAAAGAAACACTTTCCTTACCCTAGCCTGCAGGTAAAGGTATTACACTTTTCAACAAGAACCTACCTTTAAAAACGCAAATACACTTACGTGTAAAAGTGTAAACGGAACCTAAAACTTCTCTAAAAGAAAAGTTTATTCATTTTTTAAAAATGCAAATATCTCAAGTAGGAACTCAAAATGACTGATTATAGCTTAAACAAACTACCATATATTTCAAGAGAATTAGCAAGTTACTAACTTACTAGATCTCTAGAGGAACAGGACCTGGAGCACTTACAACAACGGAGGCAAAAGGAGAGATCCCAGGGTGGGAGAGCCAAGTAGAGAACCTTCTGACCCAGCCTACAGGTCAGTAATACCAAGAACAGCAGCTTATATTTCTTTTATCAGGTGCTAACTATGAAATGGAAAGAATGCTGAATACCTTATAGGCATTACCTCATTTAATCCTAAAGAATTACATGGTAATTTTTGTAAGGCATGTGCTATTACTTTTCACACTTTACAGATGAGTAAATTGAGGATTTAAGAAGTTAAGCAACACCGACCGTATCACAGAGCAGAGAAGAGTATACAGAGGATACACCCAGTTCCCTGCTAGCTTCTCCCACAGGCCACCAGTGACTAGTTATCTTGGGTATTTTGATTGTGTTGTGTTAGAACCTTTGTTGATATTTTTGTTCAGTGCTGGTTTTAAACAAGAATGAACAAGAGGCCTTATGACTGGTACGTTTATGGGGGCGGGAAGTGGTTCCAACAAAGGTGGGTGAATATGATTCAATTAGGTAGAGTAATGGAGCCGATTTAGACAACCTGTAGGTAAATATCTTGAACTGCTGAATTCAAAAGAAATAAGGCGTGACTAGCCCTCACATCTGTGAAGCCACACACACTACCTCCCAAGAAATGACTAGAGAAACTTATTTCAGAGCCCCTGCGTTTCTCTCCAATGTTAACCTCACCACTTAGAAGCTACTCCCAACTATGCTTTTTGTTGTTGTTCTTATTATCTTAATGTCATTTGACTTCGAACTTAGAGAATCCAATCTAATACATACTTATTAATTTTTCCTCAGTCAGGACAAAAAGAATTGTTCTGGCCGTTAGATAGAATAAAAGGTATCACTTTTTTCTCCCCCTCAACCCTTTAATTCTTACTATTTTTAAAAAATAATTTTAAATTTTAAATGATTTCTTCTATAAGCCACCAAAAGTCTTATTTACCTTTCCAACTGAATGAGAGTTGTACCTAACTAGCAATGTAAAAAAAAAAAGTTTTTATTTTGCTTACGGTACTTTTAAAAATTAATAGACTATTTTTTAGAGCAGTTGTTAGGTTCACAGTAAAAATGAGTGGACAATACAGAGAGTTCTCACATACCCCCTGCTCCCCTACACACATGCACACACACACACACACACACACACACACACACACAAAACCTCCCTCACTTTCAATATCCTGCACCAGTGAGGTACATTTGTTACAATAAATGAACATGGACACATGACTGTCAACCAAGGTCCCAACTATTCTTCACATCTTAATTCTCAGAGTTGCCTCACATGACCCCTCGAGGCCAACCAGACCAGTTTACAGACTTTCCTGTGACACAGCAAAGGACATTAGTCGGCACTCCTGTCTGTAGGCCCCCGCCCCATGGGCCATTTCGTCAGTCGGGAACACTGAGTGTTCTCCCTTGACTGACCTCCAAGACCTAACTCTACATTCACCACTTTGGGAAAGAATGTTTCTGACCTCACAAGGCCACAGTGCTTTCGGCAATCTCTGAACATCCTGTAACAGAGATGGACTCATAATTTACATCACAGCAGCAGAAGTTGTTCCCAAGGGGGCTACCACCAAGCAGATAAGACTGATTTGAGAGTGTTAATTCTGGAATAATTATTAAACTTCATTTAGACCAGTTAGCTAGGCATCAGTTAGCTTTACAGTTATATCTGATTAACCGTGATTTCTACATTACAATTGAATCTTATTGCTACAAGGGTACTGAACCTAGTAGCTCCAATTCCACACAATCCAACCAGCTGCCTAGTATTCTGTGACTCTTTTCCCCTTAGAAAAACCAAATCTATAACAAGTCACAAACTGAACTACCCTTTGCAAGCGGCAGGATTGAGAAAGACGGTTGCCTTCTTCACTTGTGCATTGGGAGGAATAAGTTGACTGCCAAACACCTAAAAAGGAACAAAGAAAAGTTTTCAGTAAATGTCCTTCTATTCAGTTAGTGAGCACAGATATTCTTTCATTCCAAAAGAATTTACTACTGGCAGATACGGTGTCTACCCTGGGGAAACAAATGTTCTTTCCGGATTTCATGTTGACAACCCCACCATAAACAACAACAATAAAAGTGCACCTTTATTTAATGAAAATAAGCTGAATTTTATATTGTAATAAAACGCCCTGCTTCATTCACCTACTAAAGGTAAGTAACTTTTCTTTTCTCTGTAAGATATGACTAGGTTTATTACAACCAGTAAGTCCGTAGTCTGTCACAAGGGAAGTTTAATTTGTCTTCAGTTTTCAGAATATAACCTTTTTCTCTTTTAACTTATTACTAAAGCTCATTCATGAAGAATCTTCATGTTACCAGTTAATCTTCGTATCTTTATACACATAAAAAATAAATCTAATACTCTATTTGCCTCCTTTCTTTGCAACCTTGATAAGTAGCATCAACTGGTACAGGAAAAGAAATGTAATTAATATTTACTAAGCACCTAGTATTTGCCACTTCCACACATACTAATTCTTAGTTCTTAGAAACCAAGGAGGTATTAAATATTCCCATGTTTATAGATGAGAAAGCCAAGATTCAGAAAGATTAAGTCAGTCAAAGTCAAAGTGTTAATAAATTACAAGCCTAGAATTTATATGAATCTAACTCCAAACTTCTACTCTATCAGCTCTAAAGAGCTAATAAATGATGAGGCAGAGTTACGACACCCAGAGGACTAGATGCGAGGAGTGAAAATGGGAAGTAACGGGAGGAGAAGGTGGTCAATAAAAGGAATGAGAATAGGAAAACCCCAAAGAGGGCAAAATTGCGAGTCTTAGATTGTGGGAAGTAGGTCTGGGCCAAGGAGGCAGAATTAAGTACAGAAGCACAAAGTAAATATAGGAGAAAAATGGAAGTTACACCAAGATTTTTATTTAGTAACTGACCCCAACTCTACCGCCTCCCTGACAGCCCACTGGAGATCCTTTGTCACCATTGTCTATTTCTTGCTTTAAAAAAAATAAACTTCTATTTCTGAATACTTCAGAAAGACATACTATTTCTTTGTAAAAAGTTTCTGTGTACGTTATAATTACTACTCTGTTTTCACTCTTATTGAGTTAGATCTTAACATTTTGCTGCCAAATCTCTAAATATTGTACTTTGTTCTTTTTCTATCCATACTATTTCTGGAATTTGGCCAGAAATGATTTAATTAACCTGCCAGATTCCAGATCTACAGTTCTATATTATTCCTCCTGGTCCTGGGTTTTTAGCCTTATCTAAAAGTCTTATCTTATCTACCTGCAACTCATGTCTCAGGTTTACATGAGACTACAATGAGGTGAGTTTATGTGAGATTAAAAAAAAAGATCGGGCTTCCCTGGTGGCGCAGTGGTTGAGAGTCCGTCTGCCGATGCAGGGGACACGGGTTCGTGCCCCGGTCCGGGAAGATCCCACATGCCGCGGAGCGGCTGGGCCCATGAGCCATGGCCGCTGAGCCTGCGCTCCGCGATGGGAGAGGCCACAACAGTGAGAGGTCCACGTACCGCAAAAAAAAAAAAATCATATTCTTTCAAGAATTTAGACTGAAAAGGGAAGGACACAGACAGGAAAAGTAACTAGAGGGAGGGGGCCATAAGGATGAATTCGCTTCCTTTTTTCAGATGGAAGGAGCTAAATGGGTGTCGGGAAGTGGAGAGTTAGAACAGTGGGAAAAGTAAGAGGAGATGGAGTTCAGAACAGAGGTGGAGGTATTTACTTTGCACAAGAAAGGGAGTACCCCATGACCACTCTTCCTTCAAGGGGGAAAGCCTTCCCCTCCCAAGAGGATTTTCCAGTTGCTAGTGGAAAATTAGCTTGGGGTAAAGATCACCTCAAATTTAATATTAAAGTTTATTTGAATTGATTTCCAAAACAACTTAGAGCCATAAGAGATAAAAACAACAAAGCAATCGAATTCTTGAAACACGGATTTAGAACAGTTAGGGAATCACTAAAGAGAGGAATTTATTAATAGTATCTATTGTCATTGTCATCCACGGAAACATTTCAAAAACAAACATGAGGTCTGCCACCCACCTCTCCTACTAAATGCATCATGTCTTTTGTCATTTTTTAGTTTCATGTTTCTTTTTTGGTATTTCTGACATCGTATGCCTGAATGACGTAACAAAAAGGCAACTCAGTCGTGCAAATTAATCTGCAATGTATAACGCACACTTTTGGAGGGGAGGGAAGAACAAAATTGTGGCCTTAAACCTGAAAGGATTAACAATTCAGCTACAACTAGATAGATGAATATTTAAGTGCAATATCATGGGAGAGGGTCTGAATCAGTTGTGCTAAAAGAGACAGGCTTTAAAAATATGAATCAACAGTTTTAAGAAGATTTGACTTTGAGAGGTAACACCTGTTCTGAACTGATATCCTTGGGGGTTATTAGGATTAGGGATGATTCGGGCTTTAGCCAGATCTTCAAGGACACCTGCAGACATGAACAAATTCCCAGAGTGCAACCAGTCCAGTTCTGTGTTCTCTGGACTAATCCAGAAGTAAACAAGTCTAAAGGGGTGGGCGTTGGAACTGCTCCTCACCAGATTGTTAACCTCCTCCAGTTCTATTCAGAGTTGGCTGGCAGCCTGATTCACCCCGATAGTGGGGGAAAAATAGCCAAGCTGCGCTGATGCAAGGCACTGTGCAAGTCCCCCTGGAACAGCCTGAGATTTCTGCACAGTGGAGATAAGGCGGGTTTTAATTGTTTCATATTAAATGGCATTACCTGAGCTTCTTGACAGGCTGCTCTCCTTAGTAGGTTATCACTATCAAAGTAAACAAAACAGAATGAACGTTAGCTTTAATAAGTAGGTTCAGATCCAAGCAAATCATCATCATTTTTAGAAATATGTATAACTCTTCCCTGTAAAATACCCAAGTCAAAGTTTCTTAAGACCTGTAGCAAATCATGGACACATTTGAAAAATACTTTCTCTGAATGAAACCCGGTGTTAGGTTTCCGTACGATGGGAGGCATGATAATCCCTCCTCCCTCTAAGATGTCCACATCTGAGAATTCCCTGGCAGTCCAGTGGTTAGGACTCAGCGCTTACACTGCCGTGGGCCTGAGTTCAATCCCTGGCTGGGGAACTAAGATCCTGCAAGCTGCGTGGCTCGGCCAAAGAAAAAAAAAAAAGGATGTCCACATCCCAGAACCTGAAAATGTTATCTTATGTGGCAAAAGGGATTTTGCAGATGTGACTAAGTTAGGATCTGGAGATAGGGAGAGAATCCTGGATTATGCAGGTGGGCCCAATCAAACCACAAGCGTCCTTAAAAGCAGAGAGACTTCAGCAGCAAATATGACCATGGAAGGATGGTCAGAAAGATGCAACCTCACTGGCTTTGAAGATGGAAGGCGGCCGTAAGTCAAGGAGTGTGGGTACCCTCCAGAAGCTGTGACGGCAAGGAAATGGGTTCACCCCAGAGCCTCCAGAGGAACGCTGTCCTTGCCAACACCGTCATTTTAGCCCAGTGAGACTTGTGTTGGACCTCCAATCCACAAAACCATAACATAATAAATTTGTGCTGTGTTAGATCACTAAGTTTGTGGTAATTTGTTAGGGCAGCAGTAGAAAATGAATGCACATACCCTGCATTTTTCTTATCCAGTAGAAATTATTCAGGTCATTTGCCAGAAATAAATTTAATATGTAGTTGCTTCTGCTAGTGTTTTATCTAAATCAGGGGTCCCCAACCCCCGGACCACAGACCGGTACCAGTCTGGGGCCTGCTAGGAACCAGGCCACACAGCAGGAGGTGAGCAGTGGGTGAGCGAGCAGAGCTTCATCTGTATTTACAGCCGCTCCCCATCGCTCGCATTACCACCTGAGCTCCACCTCCTGTCAGATCAGCGGCAGCCTTGGATTCTCACAGGAGCTCGAACCCTACTGTGAACTGCACGTGTGAGGGATCTAGGTTGCTCACTCCCTATGAGAATCTAATGCCTGATGATCTGAGGTGGAGCTGAGGCGGTGATGCTAGCGCTGGGGAGCGGCTGCAAATACAGATTATCATTAGCAGAGACGTTTGACTGCACAGAGACCATAATAAGTCAACTGCTTGCAGACTCATATCAAAACCCTATCAGTGAGTGGCAAGTGACAATTAAGCTGCATCTTACGGAGCAAACTGGACATAAGCAACACACGTCGGGGGTCACTGTCTCCCATCACCCCCAGATGGGACCATCTAGTTGCAGGAAAACAAGCTCAGGGCTCCCACTGATTCTGCATTATGGTGAGTTGTATAATTATTTCATTATATATTACAATGTAATAATAAATAAAGTGCACAGTAAATGTAATGCGCTTGAATCGCCCCCAAAACCATCCCCTACACACACCCGGTCCCTGGAAAAACTGTCTTCCACGAAACTGGTCCCTGGTGCCAAAAAGGTTGGGGACCGCTGATCTAAATCTCTTATTTTTTATATCACAGTCAGATACTCAATTATATCATAAACAGAAAATTTGGGCATGAGGCAAAATTTTGCCTTGCAAAAATGAAAACATTCTATCAGAACATGTTCATCTATTCAGCATAAAGCTTTCTAAAATGTTTGTGCCACTTATACCTTAAGAGCACTTTAAATGGCTGACTGCCTACTGGGTTCCAGAATCTTCTCCTTGTAAGAGTCAATTCTAATGCATGTTGCTGGCACTGCTAAGATAATACCTTCAGCCTGGTTAACAACAGTTAAGAAAACTAATACCCAGAAAACATGACCAATAAACAATTTATAGGAAAGAATTAAAAGGAGGAAAGTGTTATTTCACTTAAATTTTCTGTCTAGACCTTTTTCATAACATCAAAGACCTTGAATTTTGCATTTTTATAGTAATTCAAATCTAATTTTGACATTTAAGTTTGAACTAAAAAAATTAAACAATCTTTTGCTTTCTGCCATGGTTGCAGTCCAAGGCTATGGATTTTTCTTCCATAGCCAGGCTGGAGGAGGACCCCTAGATTTCACAGAGCAGTCAGCTTCTATGAGAAGGTGGAAGTACCTCTTCCCTAAGGGGAAGTATCTCTGCTGCCCACCTGAAACCTAAGGGCAATGACAATGTCCCATTACAATTATAATGACACCAGTACCTCAGAAGCACTTACGGTTTTACAACGAAGACTTGAGGGGGACCGATCCCTTGTGAGGTCTACCCCACAAGGCGCCTTTACAGCCAGGTTCAGTCCCCTGCTTGAGTGACACTGCTCCCTACTACCCTGTGGCAAAGGGAGTCCTACAAGCTCCCCTCCCCTCCCCCACCCAAGAGTCACAGATATTCACGTTCTGCTCTTCTCTTCGCATGCCCCTCCATCAACTACTCCCGGTGAATTATTCTAACATCAACAAAATATACACACATGTAAGATGAGGTAAATTCAGGGTACAAACTAGTAAAATATTTAAAAATAATTAACATGTCAGTCACCCTTTATAGTTGACTTGATCCCTCACACTCATGCCCTTCTGCACAATGACGAGGTGAGATACTGAGCCCTCAGTGACTGCCAGATTATAAAATAAAACCGGGTTCCTTGTAGTCAGCTGAGCATTGTCACCAGATTCCCCCGGGCTCCGCTAACCCTCAGTCTAGCTTCCATACTGCCTGGGGCACCACTTCCAGCCTCACAGGACTGTCTTCCTGCAACCACCTGCCTCAAAGTGCTTTTCCTAGTAGACAGAATGACCTGTGCCTCCACTCTCTTTTCCTACAAAGACATCCTGTGGATTATTCTGTACAAGTATATGCTGCTATAAAAGCTGAGTGCCTATCTCTACACCCCTGTCCATTTCCCCCAGCCAGCTCCTCCTCTTCCTACTAGGGACAGGCCTCCGAGGGCGCCAGGCTCCTCTGGGTCACTAGTAGATACCATCTTCCTTACTGAATCAGCCACACTGATGCCTGTGGACCCAGCTGAAAACACAAGACCCCCAAACATATACAAGAATATGGGTAGCACCTTGGATCATTTTTTTCCTCAATTCTTTTTTGCTAGGAGTAAAATTTTGATGGTTAAACTTGTGATGAAGTATATTATTCAAGATCTCAGCTCTCTCGAGCTTACTAATACTGCCTGATCAGCCTGCTATTCAATATCAATAGATTTTTTGATCGTTAATTCCCTGGATTTTACCGTGTCTAATGGAACGTGCGTGCTGCCAATGCCACCTGTGAGAAAGCCAGAATATGTACCACTTTAGACACTACAAAAGAAATCCTCATTATAATCACACTTTTTAAATACCAAAAGTGGTATTAACTATGTTGATCACGCTCTCTGAACCAAACTGTATCTAAAAATCAAACGTATCCTCAAAGGAAAAAATATTTCTCCTATTGACATATTATGATGGTCTATAGAAAGCTCTAAAAACTATTTCAAAAAAGAAATTTCAAAAACATTTTCTGTAACGGCTGCATTGGTGGAATAGAAAATAACTTAAAATTCACAGAACTACTACTGTGTGCCAGACACTATGGCAGTTCTTTTCATAAACCTTTAATCTCTGCAACAACCTTGCCAAGGCAGGCATTATAGTCTCATCTTACTGATGAGGAAGTCCAGGCTCAGAGAAGCGGGAGAGCTGGGTTTCAAACCCACGCCAACCTAACCCTACAGTAAGTGCCTTAAGGCTCTCTCTTCTTAATTTCAGACAATACTGAATGGGCAATACTCCTTTGGATGTATACATTATAGCACATTTATTAAATTTATCACATTACTTCCTAGTTTTGTCTAATATAACTCTTAAGATTTACAACCATATAATTTTTTTTAATAAGTTCAGGTGGAATAAAGCTCCCAAAAGTGATTGGTGAAACAAACTTATTTAACACAAGGTGCCAGGTACAGCACCATGAACAAGATTTGGTCCTGACCTGAAGAAGCGTAGGATCCACTGGCAAAGAATAGCTCTTGGTAAATATCAGTGATATAGTAAAAGACATGTTTCTTGATAGATAACATGCCAGGCACTGTGCTAGATGTCTGGGATATACCAGTGAATAAGCCCAACATTCCCCATCCTCATGAAGTTTACACTTTAGAAGGGAAGAAAGACAATTCGACTGGCAATCATCAAATGATGTGACTTTTATGTGCACCATGAAAGAGGCCTATAATAGGGGTATCTAACCTAGCCTTGAAGGAATTAGAGAAGACTTTTTACAGGGACAGTGAAGTTGAGATCTGGGAGATAAATAAAAAGTAGCCAGGAGAAAATAGGGAGGAGAATGCAGGCAGAGGAAAGAGAATGTGAAAAGCCTGCAAGCGCTAGATCACGACCAAGGTAGGAAACTGAAAGCAGTTCGGGACAGCTGCAGGCAGGAAGCCACGGAGGAGCCAGGTACAGGCCAGACCACCAAGAGCCTTTCTTAACCTATTTAAGGAATGGGGATTTCATCCTAAGGGCCATAAGAAGCCATTAAAGGGCCATAAGAAGAGAACTGATATGGTCAGGTTTACATTGTAGAAGGATCATTCTGGCTGCAGTGTCAAGAGGGCAAGGGTCAAAGGTAAGATTGAATCCAGGGAGCCAGGGAGGATTCTTCAGGAACGCAGGTCAGCGAGGAGGACTAGAGCCAGGATGGAGGTAGTGGGGAAGGAGAGAAGACAGACTCAGCAGACATTTGGAGGTAAACGTAAGGGCTGGTTTGTGGGAACCAATAAGAAGGGAGGGGTCAAAGATGGGGCCCACATTTCTTCCAGTGGAAGGCAGTAAAAGTCACAGAGATGGAAGGCAGGAGGAGGGACAGGTAGAGGAGGGAGGAAGCTGAGTTTAGTTTTGGACTGGTCGATCTGAGGCAGTGATGAGGGAGCAGGTGGAAGGTTCCAGGGGACAACTGGAACATCTGGAATTCCAGACAGAGCTCTTGACTAAAGATACACATGGTAATAAGAGGGGTGAGAGGGGATAAGATCATCTCCATGAGGAAGTAGAAGCAGAAGCAGGAAGACATACCCTGCACGTTGGGACCCTCCACAGAGAACACCAAATGACTCCCAAGTAAATGGAGACTGCACCTCATCTCAAAGCCAAAGGAAAGATGTGGTGGACAAGCAAGGAAAAAGGCTAAGCATCCTTTCCCTTATCTCCCATCATGCTCTCGATGTTGCCTCTACTCTTGGCAAACTGCATGCCTTGCTGTTCCTAAAAGACAGAGCGGACTGCACTTTTCCCCTCCAAGGATGTGGTCATTTTATGCCCTCTCCCTTTAAAAAAAATCGAGGCCAAACAATACCACCCACACCCTTACCTCACCACACACAAAGCTGCTTGTCGTATCTTTCCTCCTTGATTATAACTGTCTTGAAGTCATGGATAATTCACCCTTTTCTCTTCCACAGCACAGAGCACAGACTCTTGTAGGTAATCTAAGATACTCAATAAATAACTGTTTAATAAATAAGTGGCAAGTGTTTGAACACAAGAGACTGACTCCCTGTGCCCAGACAGGCAGACTCTGTTCTGGAGGATAAACTGAAGGTTATTCTTTGTAGGAGTATCTGGCATTCTTGAACCAAGAGATCAGCTGGGATGGTTCTTCAGTGTCATGACCACCAAAGGGCAAGAGGAGGGCTCATCGTGGGGCAGGACAGGAGAGGAGGGGAAACTTCAAACAGTCACAGGAACTTTACTAGATCAAGAAGACTCAGGGAGGTGTGTGTGTGTGAGCGCACGCGCACGTGTGTATATTTGCCAGAGAGGGTAATGGAACTAGAACCCTCTAGAAAGGCTAAGTCAAGAACTCCTTTTGGTACACCAGGAGGCACCATAAGAACTGTCCCAGGGGCTGAGTTTGGTGTCAGAAATTCCAGATTGCTAATGAGTCAAGAATCTGATTGTGAAACGAAGACCCTGTGACCAGGAAAAAAAAAAAAAAGGACTGTCTATAAATTCCAAGCCCATGCTGTTTCCACGACAGCATGCTGCCTCCTGAGAGAACTGAAGTTTAACACAATTTAAAAGAGGTGCTACAAAATGTAGTCATATCAAAAAGAGTCCCTGAAGGTCTGCTCAGTACTAAAATGCGGGCTCTTTGACAGAAAGAAATTACAAGCTTCTGGATTAGAAAATGAAAAAATCTGCTGACGTCACCCTGCCTGGGGCTTTAAAAGAATATGAACAATGCCTGCTACCACAGGAAGTGGGCTGCGCTCAATTTATTCCGAGCCAGAAATGTTTTATTTATTACTTTAGTACTGCAAAATAAGGTAAGTTGTTATTTCAATAACAACTCTACACGGAGAGAAAAATCACATGGGTCCATCCTATTTCCCAAAAAAGACTTCCCGCTATAGTCCAGAGGCAAACTGTACAGCAATTTCCACCGCCAGCTTTTCCCTTCATGCACGCAAACACAGCTTTTGCTTTACACAAAACAGATTTCAAGTGTAGATGTTTGTAACAACTACTTCTACTAATCAAAGTGTACTAGAATAATTAATCATTATATTGCAGTGGTGGCACCCACTGGTTGTCGGCAGGGATAGAGTGGAAACGGAAGCAAAGATGAAAATGAACCTTTGAGAAGCGACTGTCTTGTGTGCAAGACGGCAAAGCTTTCAAACTACAGATTCCTCCTCAAGCCCATGCCACCTCCAATTCCCCACCCAAGGGCTGCTGCAGTGAGCCTCTGTCATTCATGGGAAAATGCTGACTGTCCCTGCCTAAGAGAAAGGCATGTGACAAAGCCGGAAGCAATGCAGCCCCTTAAACAAGAATGCTTGATCTTTGAGGCCTGAAGAATGTTCATTTGGATAGAAGAAAATGGATAGTATGCTGATTAGAAACTCCAAGAGAACAATGAAAACAGTAATGATTTTTTTAAGGTTTTTTTTTTGAATGATTCTTTAAATTCTACAGTGCTTTACAATTTTCAAAAGTTTCACACACATGATTTCATATAATCCCATAACCCTTTTTTCCCCCATCCCTATATTGTCCCTCCTCCCTTCCCTCTCTCCACTGGTAACCACTAGTTAGTTCTCTATATCTGTGAGTCTGCTTCTTTTTTGTTTTACTCACTAGTTTGTTGTATTTTTTAGATTCCACATATAAGTGATATCATACGGTATCTGTCTTTCTCTATCTGATTTATTTCACTTAGCATAATGCCCTCCAAGTCCATCCATGTGGCTACAAATGGCAAAATTTCATTCTTTGTTATGGCTGAGCAGTATTCCACTGTATGTATGTAAGTATATATACACACACACATACCACATCTTCTTTATCCATTCCTCTGTTGATGGACACTTAGGTTGCTTCCATACCTTAGCAGTTGTAAATAATACTGCTATGAACACTGGGGTGCATTGTACCTTTTCAAATTAGTGTTTCTGTTTTTTTCGATGTATATCCAGGAGTGGAATATCCTTCCAGATAGATTTCTGTACTTAGGTATATTTAACAATGCAAAGATAAACATTTTTAATAATAATATAAAGCAAGTCAAGAACATTTTCCCAAGACTGTTATTTGCCAAAACAGGAAAGAAGGAAAGAAGGGAAGGAGGGAGGGAGGGAGGGAGGGAGGGAGGGAAGGAGGGAGGGAGTCAGTCAAATCCATGGTTAGCAAGAATGAATAAGTCACCATTGAAATTAAAAATCTAGAGAAAGTAGCTTCTCTGAGGAATGAGCTGATACAGCAACCCCTTTCGTATCTTGTCTCAATAAAGTCAGTCCTCCCAGCAGGCCTTTGTCAAAATATGTTTCACCCCATTTAATACGTAAGATGTGTGATTTACCCCAGAGATATCAATTTACCCACTATTTAACCATGGCTTCCTGAACATTTACACTAATTTTCAAGTCTACAATCCCTGTTTTTACTATCTTTATTTATTTCTTTGTCAAAGTGTTAAAATTCTACAGCTTTAAAGGTATTTTATTTAAAGCTAAATAAAATGCCTTTATCAAAGGCATCCAAACCCAAGTTCCATTTGCTGACAATGAACATGTTTAAGGCTGGGCAGGGCCTCAGAAATTATCTAGTCCAGTGCTTTTCAACCTCCCCCAACACAGGCTGATCCCCACCAATCAAATGACACGACTTTCCATTGGCAAGAGATACACACACACCACACCACACACACCACACCACACCACACACACCACACCAGACCACACCATACCACACCACACACACCACACCACTCCACACACACACCACACCACACCATACCACACCACACACACCACACCACACACACCACACCACACACACACACCCCCCACACACACACACGCACACCACACCACACACACCACACCACACCCACACCCACACACACGCACACCTCTTATGTAGTGCCAATCCCTAAACCCCACGTGATTCTGGTACGTTCACTTAATGAGGGAATCTTTCAACAGTGCCATCTGCTTTGAGCTCCTAAAAAATACCCAATTGATCTAGTCTGAGAAAATTCTGGCCTGGGGATTTGCCCATCGTTAGACAGAAGTTACTCAAAGACTGAGCAGGAGAACTTAAGCCTTCTCATTCTCAACAACGGCCTTTTTTCTCGCAACACTCTGCTTCTACTCTGTTCTCTACGGGCATCCCCGAATGCCACAAAAAGCAGTCAATAACTCTCCGTCCACTCTTTAATCACACACGCAGGCATGTGCCTCTGCTACGGTCACCTCAATTCACGACTGATAACTATAATGATTACCTTGTCTCCTGCAAGTAGGCTTAGGAAAAAGCCCAACTAAATCTGACCCCACTCTTTACGCATTAATTCAAAAACACTTATTAGCCAGACAAAGATTCAATCTCTGTCCTCAGCAGGAAGGCCCCGTCTATAATAATGGCTAGCAGCTGAAGCTCTAGCTGAACCAGTGCTTATTCTTTCTCTCTGAAATATAGAAATCCAAAAGCTATCTTCCTCCAATCTCACCTGTTCCCAGCCATTTTAGTCTATACATGTGTGCTTAAGTGGAACACGCCACTACTTCTAAATATTTCAAGTACCTTCTAATTCCTCGGGTTTTCTCCACAAAACTTCTCTCCAGTTCAGGATAGGAAGTGACTTAATGAAAAATGGCATCCCCTGAGGGCTCCTCTCACATAATAAACCAATCATTTGGGTCTGTTCTGTAGAACTTTCCATCAGCCAGAGAGATGGAAATGGGTTCTGCCGCTTATTCCCTCATTCCATTGACCAAGAGAAATGGACATGTAGGAAGCCTAAATTGTCTCTCTTTCTCCTCTTAGAACATGAATTTTTTCTATTTTCACCCTCTTATTCGAGCCTCAGCTTTCCCCAAAATACCAATTTCCATTCCGACTCCACTGCCGTATTAATATCCGCAGGAGCTGAGGTCTGAGGACCGTCACCAGCTAGCTGCTAGGTTACGCTCAAGTGTGGGCTTTGGCTGCCTTTAAAGGGCATCGCTCTTTGAGATGCTACCACTAGCCACTTTTTCAATGACTCCTACCCCTACCTAATTCTCACAAGTATTCTGACATTGTCTTATGGTTCATTTACTTCTTCCACTTTCTGCTCTTTTTTCCATCCATTCATTTTTAGCCTACATGCCAACTCAAACATTCTATGCCACATACTTTTCTTCACATACTGTATTAACATTAACTTTACTAGGCAACCCAAATACTAGTTCTTTCTGTTCTGTCAACCATTATACATTTGCATATACAATTACAAACAAAGTAACAATTAAGTAACAATTATATACAAGGTCCTTGCACCTATTTGCATAGAGAAAGAAAAGACAGGGCTTCCCTGGTGGCGCAGTGGTTGAGAGTCCGCCTGCCAATGCAGGGGACATGGGTTCGTGCCCCGGTCCGGGAGGATCCTACATGCCGCGGAGAGGCTGGGCCCGAGAGCCCCGCGTACCGCAAAAAAAAAAAAAAAAAAAAAAAGAAAAGAAAAGACAGAAAACAAACAACACAGAGATTATGACAGGTATTCAGGAAGAAAGCACAGGAAGGGAGAGTCCCTTCCGATCTTCCTCCCACCCGACAATGTGCTCTGTATAAATCACATGCAGAAAGAGATTATTTACTTTGAGCTCCAAGATTCAGGACAGATCTGGATAACTTCTGACCTATAGACACATAAACTAGTAGCTACTATTGTCAGTATTTCTGCAGTTCCAGCACATGCAATATTTGAGATGTCAGTTACTACCTGGGGAAGGGTTAATTTTAGCCTCAGCTATGATTATTCTCTCTGCAGTGCTTGGAGCAGCTAAAACCACGGATATAAATACCCCTAAAAATTATGTAAAATCTACAAAACAAAATATAACTTAAATATACCTCTGCCATTCCATCTCAGTCCAACCCCATCCCGCTCTACCTCCCACTAGTAAACATATGGAAAACACAGAAAGGAAGCAAAATAAACAACAGTTTTTTTAAAAGAAGAAATCTCTTTTCTAAATAATATGACAAAGAGTTAAAAGGAAAGGGAAAATACACTTCACTGCACTTAAAAAAAAGGGGGAAAAAAAAGCTTCCCCTATTCCCTATCAAATCTGGGCTGACAGGCATGTTATTTAATTGCCCATAAATGAACTTCTTTAAATAGCACCTATTAATACTCCAAATTTCAGCATCAGCTTGTGCTCAGAAAAAGAGACAGAGAGAGAAGAAACCTCCTGAAACCGCTAAAACTCAAAACAAACTGCTTTCTTCAAATTGCAATAAAATCAGGAATGAGGAAAAGCCATGAGGGGGAAGAGCCTTGCTACCTTCTGCTGCTGAACCAGCCGGGTCCCAGACCACTGACTGCAAAGTCAGAGGCTAATGTGAATGGATGTCCAAGTAAAAATAAAACATCTGCTTGGTCAGAAACCGCAGAGATCCTGAGAAATAAAGCACAAGGCATTATTGGAACCATAATCTGTACCAAAAGAAACAGCACAGGTCTAGTCAAGTGTGGCTCCTGCATAATTTCCCCCTGAAATCTGACACACTTACCCCTGGACATGCTGTCAGGGTCTCAAACTCAACACATCTAAAAGGGAATGTAATACCTCCTCCTTAAACCAATTCTCCCTGGCAACCTTCCTCTTTCTGTATCACCAACTATCCTAGACTTGAAGCTAAAAAATGATTTCTCCTTCAGCCAGACACCCAATCATCTAGTAATAATTACGGCCAGCATTTATCTAGTGGCAACTCTAAGCCAGGCACGTGACATGCACCATCTCATTGAATCCTTACAGGTAACCTGCTAAACAAGACGTCACTGTCCCCATTCACCAATAAGGAAAATGAGGCTCTGAGGTTAAGGGAATTAAGTAACTTGACGTGGCCAGTAAGCAGCGAAACCCAGACCAAACAGAAGTCTGTCTGCCCACAGCGCCCACGCTCGGGCATTGCTCACACTGCCACAGCTTCATAACCGCCCTTTTATTTTCCCCCCCTAATGCCACCACTCTGGCTCTGGCCTTTCCTACCTTCTACGTGAACCACTGAAACGCCCTCCCAGTCTTCGAACTTTTCTCCCTCCCGTGTCTCTTGCGCAGGGAGACGGATTCAATGTACTAAACTCCACTTCACAACATTCTCCTCTCCTTGAGCATCTTCACTGCTCACCAAATACTACAAACTTCCTAGAGTCAAAGCCTTCCCCAATCTGGCTTTCCCCAAACTCTACTGAAAAAAACAACTCCAGTGAAGTCAAATTCTTCGCCAATCTCCAAAAATACACTGTGCACTTCTGAATGTCACCTAGAAGTGACATTCAAATCATGAATGTCACCTAGAACACTGTCCCACCCAGTCTGCAAGGCCCCACTCAAGACATTTTTGTTAAGATGCTTTCTCTAATGAGGAAGGAAAAGTGGAAAGGCAGCACTGTCTCTGATGGAGAGCTTGCTTTGTGCCAGGTCCGGTTCTAAGAAAATCTGCATGACAGTCCAATGAGATGCATCCACCATAATGCCCATTTTACAGACAGAGAGCTGAAGCACCTTGTCCAGGGTCGCAGACTGGTAAGTATAAGTCGACATTCAAATCCATCTAGCTGCCCTCCTCTTCACCATGTTGCCCCAGGGAGCTCTCGGAATCGACTTCTCAACTTTCTAACAGGTGGGTCAGGCTGATCACATCTGAACCCACTGATCAAGCTTAACATCCTCAAAAGCAAGACAACCAGACACCACGTACTTCCTGATGTGATACAGTAAGAAATCTTGCCAAACAAACTAACCCTGAATGGAATCACACCTCCAGAGCAGCGCTCCTCCAACTTCACTGTGCACGCAGACCCCCTGGGGATCCAGTTAAAATGCAGATTCTGACTCAGCAGGTCTGGGTTGGGGTCTAGGATTCTGCATTTGTAATAAGCTCCCAGGAGTGAGCTGTGCTGCTGGACCACGGCTCACGCTTTGAATAGCAAAGCTTCAGAAGCCAGACATAATCACCGGTGGACAAGACACAGGCGAGACAGAGAAACAAGTTAACTCATGGCCAGGACTGGAATGAAGGGAGTGAGGAACCACTCGCCTCACGTGCAAAATTTAAGGGAGCACCGGAAGACACAGGAATGGAGAGAAACATTTTAAGACAGTATTTTAAAAAATCAAAATGAACGTAAAAGACCCACGATGAACACAATATCAGAGTTTTAAATAAAGGCAGACTCAGTATTACTGATTTTTCTTTTTGCTCAGATTCCGATACATCTGCCCAGCACTGAACCGTATAAGTTAACCGCCAAATCTGGAGGATGAAAAATTCTAAAGGGCAAATGCAGACATGCCTGGTTGCTAAAACAAGTAAATACTATGAAAGGAGGAGGGGGTTAGAGTTTACAAGGCTAAAGAATAGACATCAAACGCAATGTGTGAAACTCGTGTTGATATTGACTTGAACAAAACCATAAAAGAGAATTTGGGGTCGACAGGCAAAATATAAACACAGACTGAATATTAGATGACGTAAAGGATTTTTAATTTTGTTAGGTCATGTTAATGGTATTGTGATTTTTTAAAATTCGTCAATTATTGAAGATAAGATACTAAAGTATTTATGGGTAAAATGACATGAGATATATCTGGGATTTGCTTTAAAATATTCCAGAAAAAAAAAAAAGTAGAGGAGAGAGATGGGATGAGATTAGCAAAATGCTGGTATCTGTTGAAGCTGGGGGACAATACAGGGGGATTCGTTGCACTACTCGAATTTTTATGTTTTAAATTTCCATGATAAAACAATGTTTAAGTAGCCCTCTTTGCCTTAGGCGACCTAACACTGACTTTGTGCCACTCAAACAGGACACAGCACGGAGTGCCTTATTCATCCATGATAAAAGGAGCTGCTCTTTCTAATGTGTGCCAGGAACTGCGGTGATCTCATTTAAACGTCACAACAATGTTGTGAGATACTGTGTGGATGAAGAAGAGTGACGTTTAGCAAGCTTGAAGAACCTGCCCGAAGTCACACATCAGCAAGTGACAAAGGCAAGGCTTGAACCCAGACCCAACTGACTCAGAAGGAAGCCCGATTAGAAGCACGACATTCTATCATCCGTCTTTCGCCCTATGGCGCTGGAGGCCTAAGACAACCTCAGTTTATAGTTCATCTCTCATGCTACCTAAGACACAGGAGCCATTCTGAGAGGTGACGAGGAGGTCCTGGTTTTGAATCGGGGCCCTGACACTGACCAGCCGTGTGACCCTGGGCAAATTACTCAACCTTGCTGTCCCTCAATTTCTTCATCTTTGTAGGGCTATTAATCTCACACTAGTATGAGATTAACAACCATCTCACGAAGTTGTTAGGAAGACAAAATGAGCTAATAAATGTAAAGTGCTGAGAACTGACACATGGCAAGCACTGATGAAGTGTTAGTGATTATCATCATTATTGCCACTAAGTTCTCAATAAAATTGAATGACACTGAACACACCCCTCAGGCCAACTCATAACCATTTACTTTTCCTTCTAAGCAACTGTCTGACCACAGAACTTGAAAGGTGGGCTCCCACCAATGCTTACAATATAGTAATCAAGATTAATGTTCCTCTGTTCAGAGGGAAAAAAAAAATTCCAGTATTAATAAAAACCTAGAGACCCATGGCCCAGGACCATTGCTATACAGTAAGTCCCGTACATATGAACGAGTTCCGTTCCGAGAGCACGTTCCTAAGTCCAATTTGTTTGTGAGTCCAACAAAGTTAGCCTAGGTACCCAACTAATACAATCCGCTCTATACCACTGCTTTTACACTTCCTTCCGGACATCCCGGGGTTGAAATAAAGATCCTATACTACTGTACTCTATACAGTACCGTACAGTACACAAAAAGACAGCCACTTGTAGAGGACGCATGCATGTGACAATGTACGCCAGACTCGTGAACTCACTTACATGACGGAACGTGCGAATGCTTGTTCGCATCTTTGGAAGTTCGCAACTTGAAGGTTCATATGTAGGGGACTTACTGTAGTATCACAATTGCTTTGCAAGTTTCACGTTAAGGGAGGTATAGTGTTTGTGGGATTTAAGGTTCTCCGAGAAGGAACCAGGGGTTCTGGCTGAGAGGCTAGACGCTCCACAGAAATAAACAGGAGGGAGTCCTGGGGCACAGGCCAAGGCGGGTGGCAGAAGTGGTGCCAGAAGCACTGAGCCAAAGGCTGAAGCTGAGAAACAGGAGCCAGAACTAAGCAGGAGCAGAGCTACGGCCAACTGCTGAGCCACGAGGATGAGCTGAGAAGCTGCGGAAGGGCTCACCGGCCAAAATCACAAGCAGAGAGGCCAGAGCCAGGGTGCGCAAGGACAAGGCCCCCAGTGATGAAAGGAACACTCTGAGCTCAAATGAGACAGACAAGGGTTCCGACACGGCTCGCGGCTTTTAACTACTTAGGCCCCGCCTCTTCTGTGGTTATGTTCTGTCACGCTTGAAATTACACTTTTCCAAGCTGTCTTGTTACCCATGGAAGGTGAAATAAATAAAAGGCTGAGATCTCATTACACCATCTGGCAGATCCTCGTCTTCCTTCCCCATTGGCTGTCTCTCGAATCACTCATTGCCCAGTTACCAGCAGTAATTCGTTTTAACTCCCAAAGTAACTGAGTAAACATTATATCAAATTAATTCACAATTACCAGCGTGTATTGAACCCTGGTATCAATCAAGCATTATGCTAAGAGCTTCCCAGTTATCTTAATCCTTCAATGGTCCAGTGAGGAACTGGTATTATCCCCACTTTACAGATGAACCTGAGGCTTAGCGCGCCCAAGGTCACACTGTTAGAAGTGCCTCCTTTCTTACGTCACTCTCTGTTAGCAGGCTCCTTGCTACTGAAAGGGCTC
This sequence comes from Aethalodelphis obliquidens, assembly GCF_003676395.1. NCBI lineage: Eukaryota > Metazoa > Chordata > Mammalia > Artiodactyla > Delphinidae > Aethalodelphis > Aethalodelphis obliquidens. The sequence continues at coordinate 12,438,020 of NW_020837949.1, forward strand.
CAAATGAGAGAAGGACCATCGCAGGTAACTGCTGACATGATGAACTGAACAACCTGAAACTCGATCTCCCCCAGGGAACCCCGAAAGCTTGGGAAGAGCAGTTGAAGAGGAATGAGCAATACTTAAATTCTCTTTACTTTCGGCAAAGAGGTTCATTTCCTCCTCTTCAGTTGCTCTTACCAGAGTCCTGAGAGCAGCCTCTGCTGTTCCTGCCAACTGCTGCGACCTGCCGTGGGGGAGATGATGCAGAGAAAAAAATCTCACAGTTTCTCTTCCTCGAAACTGAGGGGAAGGGAGGAAAAAAGGAGAGGAATTCCCACAGGAGAAGAAAACTTATAAATACAGCAACATGAAATGATGCCTGCAGATAAAGAACACCTGTGCCAAAAGACAAGTTAAAGACAGCAGCCAAAACTGGGGCAGATACAATAACACATGCAATTTCTTCCAAAGCTGTCGCAGAAAGAGCCTTGTTTCCTTAAAAGCAAACGGAAATTTACTCTATCAAACCATGGTCGCTATTAAAATCAACACTGAAATACAGCCAGTTATTATTACTGGCATGTGAATTCTGTATCAGGAGACACTATTTTCCTCTCAAAGGAAAGAAAAAGTCAAATACATATGATACAATAATTTGCTTGCTTTTTAAAATTAGAAATATAAAATATTATGTTCACTATTATGTTCTTGTTAGAAATCAAGAACAAGGAACTTAAAATTCTATAAGTGTAAAATTATAATTATTTTATGCTTATCTTCTAGAATACTACCCAGAAAAAAAAAAAAAAAAGGAATGAACTACAGATAAATAAAACAATATGGATGAATCTCAAAGCCATTATGCTAAGAGAAAGAAGGCTTACAAAAAACAATACAGGTTATGTTATATGATTCCATTTATATAAAGTTCTAGAAGTGAAAAAAAAAGAATCTATGGTGGGAAAAAAAACAGAACAATGGTTGCCTCAGGGTGTGGGGGACAGGGATTGACTATGAAGGGACATGAGGAAAACGTCTGGAGGGGTGGCAGCGCTCTCTATCTTGCTAGGAGTCTGGGTTACACAGGTGTGTGCATCTGACAAAACAGTGAAAGCAGGCTTAAGATTTGTATATTTCATTGCATGTAAATTTCATAGCAAGGGAAAAAACACTATAAGCAAATACTGAGCTCTAATTACTGATATGCATGGTCAAGTATTCAGGTGGAAGTACACTGATGTTGACAAATTATTAATACTTGGAAATGCATCAAAAAGTAAGACTGAGAGGAGGATGGACGGATGATAAGTGATGAAGCAAATACAGTAAAATCTAGAATCCAAGTAGTAGGCAGGCAGGTGTTTGCTGTAAAATTCTTTCCAGTTTGCTGTATGTTTGAAGACTTCCGTAGAATAGAGGAAAAATAAATGTACTCATCTATAAATTACAAACAGGTAAGGAAGCTAAGAAAAGGGGGGGATAGAAAAGTGAAAGGCAGAGTGAAAGGGAAAGAACAGTGAGTAAAAGGGAGAAAAGGAGAAGGGGAGTCAGACCAGTATATGAAAGGCCCACAGAGAGCAGCTGAGAGCACGGAAGAACAAACAAGAGCACCCGGGAGGTTCTGAAACGAGGGCTCTGGTCCCTGGGCAGATGTGTCCAGTTTTCACCTTGTCTCTATTAAATGCTAATAAATGTGTTCTATTTAATAAAGGAGCTTTATTCTATCCAGTGAAAAATGAAACGAGAACATAATAGAACAGTTCTAATAAAGTTATATGAAAGGCATTTAAAAGTTAATGTCATTTAATAATTACAACAGGATTTATATATTAAAGTGAGCTTTATTTTTCAAAGTTGTCAGCAGCAATGAAAGTACATAGGATTTAGAACATGATTAACCTGGGTCCAAATCCCAGTTTCACCAGCAAGCAGAAATATGACTTTAGACAAGTTACTAATTTCTCTGAGCCTCAGTTTCCTCATTTATATATGGGAATAACATTACCTCTCTCACAGGGCTATTTTGAGGATTAAATGAGACCATGTATGCACACGGCAACAACTAGCCCAGCACCAGGTACAGCGTAATTATTTAACACAGGTGGTTTTCCTTTCCTCTTATTCTAATAATGCCACCATTAACACAGCTTTGTGACATTTTTGAGCTGTTGGCCAGGTGAAGAAGAGCAAGTGTTCCAGGTTGGGGGAAGAACACAAGCAAAGGGACAGAGAGGGACAACAGGAAACAGGTCTTTTTCTAAAGACTTCTGGAACACAGAGGTTGAGTGTAAGGGTGATGGAGGGAGGATGAAAAGGAATCAGAAAAAAGCTGAGAGGAAGACAAGGCAGGATCATGAAGGGCCTTTTATGCCATGCTAAGCAGTTGGGTCTTTTTCTTCCAGGCAATGGAGAGTCACTTACAGGTTGTCAGTAGAACAGTGACATGATCAGAGTTCTCTTTTAGAAAGAATATTCTGCTGGCTGGCTGCATGGTACAACTCCAGGGACACGACTCACATAGGATGTCAAGAGAAGCAAGACATGGACTAAAAAGCATTATGACTCTGAAATCTTAAGTACCACACCTGAAAACCCTAGTGTAGTTATGATCACCTAAGAAGTCTACAGAATGAGGATAGGACCTGGGACACCAACATTTAAGGGACAAGCAGAACAAAAAGACACCCTAAAGGTAACTGAAGAGGAGATGATCAAAGAGAATCAAATGTGGCAGACAGGGACTGAAAGTATCCACTTCATTTAACAACTAAGAGGCTATTAACGACCTCGTCAAGAACAGGGTCAATCAAATCATGGGAACAAAACCAGATTTTACTAAGCTTACTCTAAAGTGGAGGTAGAGGCTGCAAGTGTGAGGCAAGATCTCAAGAATGGTACAAATGGAAGAGAGAGAGCAGTAAATAAATGGGGACCCACAGCTGAGACGACACGTTAAGCTAGGAAGAGTTTGACAAATAGGGGGAAAGAAGTAGGAAGGATGAGATTCAAGATACAAGCGAGGAAAAGGATAACCAGTGAAGGAGGAAGAATGGGATGCAGATCAGGGTTGGAGGGGTCGGCCTTGGGCAGGAGGATGGCAACCTCATCCAATGAGACAAAAAGAAGAGGAATGTGTGTGCAGGGGTAACTGCCCAGTGTTCTTTATTTTGTCTTTGAAGTAGGAGTTAAGGTTGTCCAAGAATGAATATGGAGAAGGTGAAGCAGGAAACTGAGGAAATTCATGATTATTTCAAAACAAGTTTGTGAAAATGCAAGAGTCACCTGACTATGGGTTTAGTGTATCATTTTCTTCAGGAGGATTCAACAGCCTGGGTTTGTGAATTCACAAGTGGCCGGTCAACAGGGTTGAGATTTTGCCCTCTGAGACTTTCATTCTCTTGTTTGTTCCTTCCTCCATAAATACAATATGTCTCAAGGACCTTCTATGTGCTGGGTCTTGGGGACAATACTAAGAAAGACAAACAGGGCCCCTGCCTTTAGAGTCTTATAATATAAGAGAAAAAACACACAGAACAAAAAATTATAATAGTAATAAGTATTATGTAGAAGATCACAATACCATGGAGAAAAGGTAGAAAGTCTGCCTAACCAAGACTGGAGGCGACAGGGAAGAAGTAACATTTGAGACCTGGAGAAATGGTAGTTGGCTGGGGAAGAAGAGAAGGGAAGAGAGTTTCAGGAGGGAACGTGTATGAAGGCCCTCTAAGGAGCCCTGAAACAGAAAGGACATGCCACTTTGGAAGGCCTGAGAGTTCTATATGCCAAAGTGTAGAGTGTGGCCGGGCTAGTTAGAGCTGTCTACAGATGGGACCAAGTCATGTAGAGTTGGTAAGAATTTGGGATTTGAGTCTAAAAGCAATAGCAATTTGCATTTTTAAAAGACTGCTCTGGCAGTGCTGTGCAAAACAGATTAGAAACAGGCAAGAGTAGATACAAGGAGAACAGTCAGAAAGCATTTAGTAAGAATCCAGGCCAGAGATGATGGTAGTGAGCACAAAGGTGGCAACAGTGAGGAAGGACAACAGAAATCGAACAAAGTAAGTGATACAAAAGAAGTAAAATCACTTAGAACGTATAACCTGAATGTGGCAAATAAGGATGAAGGACGGATGGAGGATCACGTTCCAATTTTTAGTTTGGGAAACTGGATGGTGAGTGGTACTAATCACTGAGAGGGAACCGGTGTGACAGGAAAGCTTTTGATTTTATTTTTAGTCTGTTGAGTTTGAGGAACCTAGGAAGCAACCAAGGAGACAAGTTAAGGAAGCAGCCGAATGCACACATATAGGTCTGGAGCTCAGAAGAGGGCTCTATGGAAATACAAACCTGCGGTCTGTCTACCTACGGCTGACAACAAAGCCACTGCGAGCAGATGAGATCATACAGGGAGAGGGTATAAAGGGAGCAGAGGGCCTAGGGCAGAGTCTTAGAGAACTACTGCTGTAACCCCTGAGTAGAAGGGAGAAGGAAAAGGTGAGAAGGAATGGCCAGAGGAGTAGGAGGGAAAACAGATACCTGGCAGTCAGAAGCCAAGGGAAAAAAAGTGTCTCAAGGAGAGGCAACGGTGTCTACAGCTGAGCGGTCAGAAAGGATGAGTAATAAAAGTGGTGCGACTAACTCAAAGGAGACCACACAGGATGCAGAATGGGTAGGAGGCAGGGAAGCAGAGAGAACCTATTCAAAAAGCTTAACTTAAAATAGGAGGAGGAAATGAGAGAGTGAAAAGGCCAGGGAGGACATACGAAAAACTGTGATGAACTGTGTGATGTGTTGAATCAAGGAATCTAGGACAGGAAGAAAGTGAAGAAGGCAGGGGTGAGTGATAGATTGGGAAGAAAGTGGAGGGCCCAAGGGACAAGAAGTCTTGATAACACTGAAAAAGAGGAGTAAAGGAAGAAAACTGGAATAATAGAAGGGCGAAATGAGAGAGTCAGATGCTTAAGTTCCATTTTCAAAAGTGGAACAAGGACAAGTGATGACAAGGTTTAGCATTCAACCAGTGAGAATGGGGAAAGTTGAAGGAGGGCAAAGTATTAAAGTCCCAGGAATAGATTAAGTCAGGGAAAGGAAAGACAAGGTGTTGTTAGGTGGGATGTTCACATAAACACTCAGGGCATTCAGAAAGATAACAAGATAACAATGCCCTTTTCTCTTAAAGAGAAAAGGACATTGATAAGCCAGGCACCAAAGCCTAAGTCTAATGTAGATGAGATCCCAGAAAGCTGGGTGGTTTACGGTTTTATAATATAGCCAGATATTATGAGCCTCAAAGGAGAAAAGATTTTTAGAAGAAGATGAAAGAGTAATGGTTTGGGATAGGTACCGAGGAGCTAGGAGAATGGCAACCCCACCTCACAACCCATCTGAAGAGGAGGGCAGCTTCTATTCAAGACAGCTGCAGGGCAAGATTTTTGCAGGGAAAAAACTAAAATAGTATTATAAAAAATAATGTGAGGACTGTTATGTGACAAGTTTGGGATTTTTTTTTTGTAAAGACAATAGAAGGAAACTACCTCAACATAACAAAGGACATATATGAAAAGCCCACAGCTGAAATCATATTCAACAGAGAAGACTGAAAGCTTTTCCTTAAAGATCAGCAACAGGGCTTCCCTGGTGGCGCAGTGGCTGAGAGTCTGCCTGCCGATGCAGGGCACACGGGTTCGTGCCCCGGTCTGGGAAGATCCCACATGCCGTGGAGCGGCTAGGCCCGTGAGCCATGGCCGCTGAGCCTGCGCATCCGGAGCCTGTGCTCCGCAACAGGAGAGGCCACAACAGTGAGAGGTCCGCGTACCGCAAAAAAAAAAAAAAAGATCAGGAACAAGGGAAGGATGCCCACTCTTGCCACTTCTATTAAACATAGTACTGGGAATCTTAGCCAGAGCAATTAGACAAGAAAAAGAAATAAAAAGCATCCAAATTGGAAAGGAAGAAGTAAAATTGTTTGCAGATGATGTGATCTTACATGTAGAAAACATTAAAGAGTCCACACAAATAAGCTATTAGAATAAACAAATTCAGCAAAGTTGCAAAAGTTTGCAAAGTTTACAAAATCAAACACAAAAATCAGTTGTGTTTTTATACACTAACAGTGAACAATTCAAAAAGGAAGTTAAAAAAAAAATCCCATTTACGGAACAGGATAAAAAGCCCAGAGATAAACCCACGCACCTATGGTCAATGAATCTATGACAAAGGAGGCAAGGATATACAATGAAGAAAAGACAGTCTCTTCAATAAATGGTGCTGGGACAACTGGACAGCTACATGTAGAAGAATGAAATTAGAACACTCCCTAACACCATACACAAAAATAAACTCAAAGTGGATTAAAGACCGAAACATAAGACTGGACACTATAACACTCTTAGATGAAAACATAGGAAGAACATTCTTTGACATAAATCACAGCAAGATCTTTTTTGATCCACCTCCTAGAGTAATGGATATAAAAACAAAAATAAACAAATGGGACCTAATGAAACTTAAAAGTTTTGGACAGCAAAGCAAACTATAAACAAGACGAAAAGACCACCCTCAGAATGGGAGAAAATATTTGCAAACGAATCAACGGACAAAGGATTAATCTCCAATATATACAAACAGTTCATGCAGCTCTATGTCAAGAAAAAACAACCCAATCAAAAAATGGGCAGAAGATCTAAATAGACATTTCTCCAGAGAAGACAGACAGATGGCCAAGAAGCACATGAAAAGCTGCTCAACATCACTAATTATTAGAGAAATGCAAATCAAAAGTACAATGAGGTATCACCTCACACCGGTTAGAATGGGCATCATCAGAAAATCTACAAACAACAAATGCTGGAGAGGGTGTGGAGAAAAGAGAACTCTCTTGCACTGTTGGTGGGAATGTAAATTGATACAGCCACTATGGAGAACAGAATGGAGGTTCCTTAAAAAACTAAAAATAGAATTACCATATGACCCAGCAATCCCACTACTGGGCATATAACCAGAGACAAACATAATTCAAAAAGACACATGCACCCCAATGTTCACTGCAGCACTATTTACAATAGCCAGGTCCTGGAAGCAACCTAAATGCCCATCGACAGGCGAACGGATAAAGAAGATGTGGTACATATATACAATAGAATATTACTCAGACATAAAAAGGAACAAAATTGGGTCATTTGTAGAGATGTGGATGGACCTAGAGACTGTCATACAGAGTGAAGTAAGTCAGAATGAGAAAAACAAGTATCGTATATTAATGCATATATGTGGAATCTAGAAAAACGGTACAGATGAACTGGTTTGCAAGGCAAAAATAGAGACACAGATGTAGAGAACAAACATATGGACACCAAGGGGGGAAAGCAGGGGCAGGGGTACTGGTGGTGGGATGAATTGAGAGATTGGGATTGACAGGTATACACTGATATGTATGAAATAAATAATAAGAACCTGCTGTATAAAAAATAAAATAATTCAAGAAAAAGGGGAAAAAAAATTTTTAAATCCCATTTACCATAGCACTGAAAAGAATAAAATATTTAGGAATAAATATTTTAACCAAGGAGGTGAAAGACTTGTATACTAAAAATGCTAAAACACTGCTGAAAGAAATTAAAGAAGACACAAATGAATGGAAAGACATCCCATGCTCATGGATTGGAAGGCTTAATATTGTTAAAATGTCCATACTGGGCTTCCCTGGTGGCGCAGTGGTTGGGAGTCCACCTGCCGATGCGGGGGACACAGGTTCATGACCCAGTTCGGGAGGATCCCACATGCCGCGGAGTGGCTGGGCCTGTGAGCCACGGCCGCTGAGCCTGCGCGTCTGGAGCCTGTGCTCCACGGTGGGAAAGGCCACAACAGTAAGAGAACCGCGTACCGCAAAAAAAAAAAAAAAGACATACTACGCAAAATGAGCTACATATTCAATGTAATCCCTATCAAAATTCTAGTGGCATTTTTGAAAAAATAGGAAAAACCATCCTAAAATGCATATGGAATCTCAAAGGGCCCTGAATAGCCAAAAGAATACTGGAAAAGAACAAAGTTAGAGGCCTATCACTAATTTCAAAACATATTACAAAGCTACAGTAATTAAAACAGTATGATACTGGCATAAAGATAAACATATAGATCAGTGGAACAGAACAGAGAGCCCAGAAATAAATTCTCACATATATGATCAAATGATGTTTGACAAGGGCACCTAGGAGACACACTGGGGAAAGAACTCGAAATGGATTAAAGACCTAAACCTAAGACCTAAAACTATAAAACTCCTAGGAAAAAAACATAGCGGGGAAGCCTTTTGACACTGGATTTGGCAATGATTTCTTAGATGTGACACCGAAAGCAAAAACAGACAAATGGAATTACATCAAGCTTAAAAACTTCTGTGTAGGGGCTTCCCTGGTGGCACAGTGGTTGAGAGTCTGCCTGCCGATGCAGGGTACACGGGTTCGTGCCCCGGTCCGGGAAGATCCCACATGCCGTGGAGCGGCTGGGCCCGTGAGCCATGGCTGCTGAGCCTGCGCGTCCAGAGCCTGTGCTCCACAACGGGAGAGGCCACAATAGTGAGAGGCCTGCATACCACAAAAAAAAAAAACAACTTCTGTGCATCTAAGGACAATCAACAGAGAGAAAAAGGTCAATCTATGGAATAGAAGAAAATATTTGCAAATCATGTATCTCATAAAAGGTTAAAGAACTCCTACAACTCAACAAATAACCTGATTTTTTTTAATGGGCAAAAAACTTGAACAGACATTTCTCCAAATAAGATAAACAAATGGCCAGCAAACATGTGAAAAAACGCTCAGTATCACTAATCATTAAGAGAAACGCAAACGAAAACCACAGAATGCCATATTGCACCCATTAGGATGGCCAATATCAAAAAAAAAAAAAAAAAAACCCAGAAAATAACAAGTGTTGATAAGGATGTGGAGAAATTGGGATTGCCAAATGGTGCAGCCACTATGGAAAACAGTATGGAGTTTCCTCAAAAATTTTAAAATAGAAATACCATCTGATCTAGCAATCCCACTTCTGGTTATATACCCAAAAGAATTAAAAACAGGATGTTACAGCCATATCTGCATACCCAAGTTCAATGTAGCATTACTCTCAATATCCAAGAGGTGGAAGCAACCCAAATGTCCATCAACATATAAACAGATAAAGAAATGTGGTATATACATACAATGGAATATTATTCAGCCTTAAAAAAAGAAGGAAATCCTGCCATATGCTACAACGTCAATGAACCATAAGGACATTATGCTAAGTGAAATAAGCCAGTTACAGAAGACAAGTACTACATGATTCCACTCATACGAAGTATCTAAAGCAGTCAAACTTACGGAAACAGAAAATAGAATGGTGGTTGCCAGGAGCTGGAGGGAGGAGGAAATGGGGAGTTGTATTCAGTGGGGATAAAGTTTCCATTTTGCAAGATGAAAAAGTTCTAGAGATCTGCTGTACAGCAATATGAATATATTTAACACTACTGAGTGTACACTTAAAAATGGTCAAGGTGGTAAATTTTCTTTTAGTGTTTTTTTACCACAATTTTTTAAAAGGGGGAGGGAGGGGTGCTAAATAGCACCAGAGCATGTGGAGAGAAGTCTGAGAAAAGGAAGCTATGCAGGACAATGGGGGGTTGCATTCTGAGTAGTAACCTTGAATGTCAAGGGTAGAGACCGAGCAAATGATGCCTCCAGCCTCCTGCTACACTTCTAGTTCAAGCTGTTTCAGATCCAACTGAGAATGAGGCCTCCGACGTGCCACAGACTTAATGGGCCTTTTTTAAAGTCTCAAGACTATGCTGGCGAGAAATTATTATGGTACCTTAAAGACATCCTGAACAGGGGACACGGTTATTTCCTCACATCTTCACCCAGCAGTAGCAATGGCAATAATCCGCAGCAGGTGGGAGGTTCTCCCGCCTTAAGCCAGCTGTGGCCTGGACTGGGTGCTCCTAAATAGGAAATCCTGGCTCCTACCCTGGCAGGAGGTAGAAGGAGCCTTTCCTCGAGGGCTTAAATGTTACGGCTCAAATTTGCCATAAAATGTTTCTGAAAGACCCGAACGAACTTTTTGGCCAGCCCAGTAGTTTGAAAAGGGAGGAAAAGCCAAACATTATATGCTCCGTACACAATTTGTTAAAACATTTCCTCTGCCCTTCTCTTTTTCATATATTAAAATTTTAAGATTCTTAGGTCTGTTCTTTATACGCTAGCTAATGGAATTCAAGTGCTTAGCCTTGAGAAGACTTAGAAAGAAAAGGGGGGAATGTTCCATCTTCTCCACACCTACAAAAAGTAGACACCATGAGCATCATAAATTATCTCTGATAGTGGTGAATTGAGAACGTTCACAGAAGTACCAGTGTGACTCTCCTTTCCAAAGTGGAGACTTCCATTATAAAGCCTGTTCAGTTTTCTGTTTAACAAAGCAGTTATTCGGGACACTCGGATGTCAGAGAATGTTGCTATATATTTAAGACGTAGCCCTGAATTCCCAAAAGACTGCAATTTGATCGGCTCTCTTAGTAATCTGTGTAACTTTTATATAAAAGCTGTTTATTTAAATCTTATTACCATGTGAATCCAGAAGAGGAGTCTGGCACCTTCTTCTCCCCACAGACCTGAAGGGCTAATAAAACCCAAGACTGCCTGGAATTCCTTATTCAAACAAAGGGTCTGAAAGTCTAAGTTTCATTTAAATGAACTAATGGGTTCATTAGTTTTGTTGTTGCTAATGGGTTAGATGAGGAAAATCACAGGGGTTGCAGGTAGCAGACTCAGTGTCTAGCAATGGGCACTATTAGAGATCAAGAGACCATAGCGGAAAACGGAAGGACCACCCAAGGACACGTGTGAGTTCCAACCCTCTACTATTACTAGGGAAGTCCCTTGTCTCTGTCTAGGCGGCCCTCAATTTCTCCCCGTTCTGATCTCGCTGCAGTAATCTGTGTCCACTGAAGTACGAGTGTTAATAGCTCTATACAGTTTCCATCTTTCAGAACTGGGTACAACAAGAAGCCTTTGTCTTTGAGGTTTTAACATTTGCTTTCCTTTTACAACACACTGTATTACAGAGACAAGCACAGCTAAACAGGATTTTAACCGTAGGCCCTTTTGAACTGTTTTGTTGTTGCATGTGAAGGAGGGGGGTATGGGGGCTGTCAGATATTTACCAGTGTTTTCCATAGAGCCAGTGGCCTCCCCATGTCATCAGGCAGATCCCAGCTGTAGTTTTTTTCCAATGATTTCGAAGTGTTTTAAAGAACACAGTCATCTTCTCTTAGGGATTTGCTAGATTAGTAGAGGCAGAAAAGAAAAAAATATAATTGTCCAAGGGAATCGTGCAGAGTCCCTATGACTGTCTTCGGTTCTTTCATCCTCTCCATGTTTTCCTTCCTCCCTCCTTTTCCTTCCTAGTTACATCACCTTCATCTCCTCACCCACCCACCCACCTACTCTTTCTTTCTTTCTTTCTTTCCTTCCTTCCTTCCTTCTTTCTTTCTTTCTTTCTTCACTTCTTTCCACCTAAACTACACTTTTTTCTTCTCTCATCACTTTTTCTTAGAAGGAAGGGGGAGAGAAGCAGGAAGAGAAGAAGGGAATTCTAGGTGTCCTGTCTTTGCTTTCTCCTTACAGTCATTATATTGCTATTTAAGAGTATCTGCTTATCTGGGAATTCCCTGGCCGTCCAGTGGTTAGGACTCGGCACTCTCACTGCCAGGGCCTGGGCTCGATCCCTAGTCGGGGAACTAAGATCCCGCAAGCCATGCAGCACGGCCAGAAAAAAAAAAAAAAAAAAAAAAAAAAAAAGGGTTTTAAAAAAAAAAAAAAAAAGAGTGTCTGCTTATCCATTATATATAAAGTGTATATCATCAAATTAGTAATCAAACTAGTAATGTAAAGGGATTATTCAAAATAGGAGAAAACACTAGGCCCTCAATAGAACATTCACAGAAAACTCAATGAAGAGGAAATGCACATAGCTCTGTAAAAATGCTCAACTGCCTGAGTAATCAAAGACATGCAAATTACAAAGAACTATCACTATTCACCTATAAAATTACCAAAATTTTTAAATGATTATACTCACTGATGACAAAATGAGATAGACACACACTCCTATACGGAAGGCAAACTAGCATAACTTTACTCAAAAACAAAGCGACCATATAAACCTATTCTGTTTCTTTTCGTCACAGCACTTATCCTGTGATGATCCTTATGTGCTAGTTTGTTTATTAACTTACCCCCCTGGAATGTAAACTCCGTGAGAGTAAAGATTTTTGACTGTTCTGGTCACTGCAGTATCCTTGTGTCTAAAATAAAACCTGGCACATAACAGCCATTCGGTAAATAACTGTTGAATGTGATGGGGTTCAAGACATGCTACCCCAAAATATGGCACCTTGGCAGAGTGGATATTTTAAGAGGAAGGAGTTCAGGGAAATGGCAGAAGCAGGAAGGTCACCCTGCCCACCTGCCCACCTTGCCCTTCTTCCCTGAAACAGATCATAAAACCCTCCAGTGAGAGGTGCCTGCCCTATACCCAGCAGGAAGGATCCATTTGTCTTCAAAGAAAAAGGGATGCCAAGAAGAATCCTAACACACAGGGCTTGCTGTTTCCCATTTGCTCTAATTACCTCACACCCTTCACCCTATCACGCTCCTCCACGACTGTCTAAAATAAAATACTCGGGCCTGTTTCCTTGGGTCTTCATTTCTCTATGAAGGCTCTCGTATCATGTAAAACATATTGAGTAAACCTGTATGCTTTCCTCCTGTTAATCAGTCTTTGTCAGTCTAATTTCCAGACCTAGCTAGGGACCCTATGAAGGTTAAGGAACACTTTTCCCCCCACTACATTAAATTTTTTTTCACTAAGAATTTTTGTTGATGTGGAAAAAACTAAAAATATAATGTTAGGTAAAATTAGCAGGATTAAAAAGCCTTATGGAATTGGTATTTACCAATTATGTTCAAACATGAATATAAATGAAAAAAAAATACCAGTAGAAATAAACACACAGAAACTTTAAGGAATTCCCTCTTGATTGTGAGAAAATGGGTGACATATATTTTACATCTTAAATTGAAATGTATTTTCTAAATTTTCTAAAAATAAATTATTTTCTAAACAGATACAGCAAATTTTTATGACTTTGTGTGCATGAGGTAAACAGACCAAGAAAAAAAAAAATCTTCAGCTTTTGGTGAAGATTCTAGTTCTTTTATTACTCCCTTTAACCACGAAGACTCTCTTCTTGACCTAACTTTAATCAGGCTCCTCTGAGCTCTGCTGGACAAGGCCCTAGCTTGGGCTTCCCTCTCCGCCCTTGTAGAATCCAGTTGGAGCAAGAATCCCACTTAGTTTAGTGAAAATCCCCCACCTCCACCGTTGGTATCTGACCACCCTGGATATCTTATCACCCTGGTCTGCCTTCAGCAAGAACTCTACTGAGTCAGCCTAACAAGAATTCCCCTTAACCCTGATGTTCCCTCTTAGTAATTTTCCATCCACTGATGCCCACCCTGCCCCTTGGCTATAAACCCCCATTTGTCCTCACTGGAGTCAGAGTTGAGTTCAACCTCCTTCCCCCACTCTAAGACCACCACTGCAGTGGTCTCTACATCCACCCAGATGCCTCTTCCTACCCTTGAGTAAAGTCTGCCTGACCATTCTTCAACAAGTGTCACTACATAGTTTTTTCTTTAACACTACCATTGCTTAAAATTCCTCTCGAGGCCAGACACATCCTTATCACCAGCAACAATGAAGCCAGTGCCCAGAAGCCCACCTGCCTGTGAATCAGAGCCACAGTCCAGGATGGTACATAAAGGAACCCAAAGGCACATGTGATGATTAGATGCCTCCCCATCGCACCCTAAAGCACGCGTTCATTCAGCATGCTAGACTCTGTGCTGGGTGCTAGGCAGAGAAGCACAAGCCTCTATTCTCAAGTGCTGGCAACTGTTAAACCCACAAGTGCAAAACAATTACACAATTTATGATTGTAATACAGTGGGAAGGATGTTGAGGGGTAAGTCATAGCTCTGTCAGAAGCCACAAGAATGACCCAGTGTAGACTGGAGGTGACACGGTGGTCCACGGTTGGCGGAAGTCTTCCCAGAAGGCGTGACATTTACCCTGGGTCTTGGAGAATGAGGAGTACCAAATGAGACGCTAAAGAGATTGACGTGCATAAAGGCATGAATGATAGCAAGGTATGTTCAGGGAAACACAGGTGGGTAGTCAGGTATAAAGAGCAGTGTAAATATGGAAGGTGAGAACAAGGCCTCTCAAACTCTAGTGTAAAACTTGTTAAAATGCAGATTCTTGGGCATTACCCCCTGAGATTCTGACTTGTTCTGGTTGGGCTGTTAGTGAAACCGAGCAGGACCCTGTGGGGCTCCTGGGCACGAAAGCCTTTCTGTGTCTCCCATTTCTAGACTTTCCGAGTTCCAAAGGGCAGGTTCAAACAGTTGCTAATCAGGGAAGGGAAGGGATACAGAGACAAGGGAGGAACAGTCAAAACACAGTAGTGCAGCCTTGGGGCAGGGTCCTGGTTCCACCTCAAAGGATACACATAACAATATCTTTGAGCTCTTCCACAGAACTAAAACCCCCAACAAATGGAAGATGGTAACTACTTGATGAAGCAATCTTCATTTAAGAGAGGTCACAGCTTAATAACCTCGAGAATCACAGAAGCTCATCAGAAGACCACCTGAGGCCAGATTAAAGGAACGCAGGCCCTGCGCACACCCTGAGCCTTATAAGCAAGCCCGCCCTTGAACCATTGCTATAAAACTCCTCACCAAATCCCCCTGGGTTGGGACACACAGTTTTTGAGGGCATGAGCCTGCTGTGTCCCTCTCTGCCTGGCAAAGCAATAAAGCTATTCTTTTCTACTTCACCCAACACTGTCTCCAAGATTCAATTCGGCACCAGTGCACAGAGGCCGAGTTTTTGGCATCATCATCTTCATTATTAATGAGTACTCCCATGTTTCTAGTGGAGGTCAGCACCACACTTTGAGAAATAGTAGTCTGGAGACAAAGGATGGGGAAGGTCGGGGAGGTTCAGAAAAGATCAGGAAGGACCTTGACTCCACGCTGAAGACTTTGGATGTTACATTGAAAATGATGAAAAACCTTGAAGGGATTTAAGCAAGTGAGTGATAGGATCACATTTGGACTGTAGAAAGATCACTTTGTAGCAGAATGGAAAATGGGCTGGAAGAAGCTGAGCTAAAAGCTACAGAGAGCCAGTAGCAAGTTCTACCACAATCTCTAGGCACATAACGAAGGAAGAAGCAAAGGAGACAGAGAGAGGATAGATGTGGCAGATCTTTAGAAAATAGAATCTAGCAGCCATTGGTGATCAACTGATTGTAGGAGGTGAGAGAAGAGGAACCAAGCCAGTTTTGTACTTGGGCAACTTACTGAATAGTGATTTCAATCATGAGAGTTGGATTGTAGGTTCATGAAGAAAGTGTTGGAGATATTGAGTTTGAGATGCCTGTGGGGCAGCCAATGGAAATGATCAGTGGATGTCTGGACTTAGCAGTCTGAAGCCAGGAGAAATTGTCTGGATGGAAGATATAGATTTGGGACTCATCAGTGTGAAGGAGATAAAGTTGGAGTACAGGTAAAATATCCAAGGCAAGGACAGAAGTTAGAGAACAATCTAACAGTCGTTAAGAGTCTGTTGTAAGGCCACCCATGACCCACTGGAACTCCCTTTGTGTCCATGGGTCTGCATATTACAAAACTACTGT
This sequence comes from Aethalodelphis obliquidens, assembly GCF_003676395.1. NCBI lineage: Eukaryota > Metazoa > Chordata > Mammalia > Artiodactyla > Delphinidae > Aethalodelphis > Aethalodelphis obliquidens. Next base: position 12,453,810 of record NW_020837949.1, read on the forward strand.
GGAAACATGCAGGCAACCTAGTGTAGTGGAAAGAGCGCTGGTCCAAGGGTCTTGAGGCCTAGATTCTAGTCCTACTTTTGTTACTTACTGGCAGTGAGAGCCTGGGTAAATCATTTAACCTGTCTCTATGTTCTCATTAGTAAAATGAGGATACACCTGCTCTGCGTAACTCATTTGGCTGCGAAGATCACATCTGATGGGGCTGTGAATGCACTTTCCTCCTTAGTAAAATGAGGACACACCTGCTCTGCTTAACTCATTTGGCTGTAAAGTTCACATCTGTGAGGGGTATAGATGCACCTTGTAAATTTTTCCGGATTTAAGTCATCATCAAATATGTAATATATTAGCTAGCAGTGTATATGCCTTCTAAGTACCCAACAGAACTCTTATTCCCCAATCTCAGTAAAAACTTAAATTTCTACTGAAAAAATAAAATGTGGCACATAATAGCCATTCGATAAATAACTGTTGCATGTCTCGTCCGAAATGCATGGGTTTCGGTTTTTTTTCCCCAAGAACTCCCCAATTCTGATTGTATTCGACCCTCCTCACCATGAGGCGGGGCTTTTCTCACGAGACTTGGGACCCCACAATGGGCAGGTTCTGTCTGTGCATCTCTAGCAAACAAAACCTTGTAAAGCACCTGGAATGAACGAACCAATCAACCAATCCATCAAGCGATCAGCAACCATTCGCCCCATTTTGCAAATGAGTTAGCTGAATCGCTCCCCCCAGCTCCAAGAGAAGTGGGTAAGGGTCACGCAAGTTCAAGGCAGCTCTGGGGCTAGACCCCAGGCCACCAGCCTCCCGCAGCGGCACCAGGAACCCCGCCGTCCGCAGGGAGCCCTCCCCCCGCAGGGAGCCCTCCCCGCGCGGTTCCGTCCGGCCCTCGCTCGAACCCTCCGCCCGCACCCGGGTCGCGACGCCCACCCCACGCCCCGGGGCCCTCCCCGCCCGCCCGGGCGGGGTCCCCGAGCCCCGCTCCCGGCTCCCCGCCCCGACACTGCAGCACTCACCAAGACGGGTCCAGCGCGCAAGCTGCCTTTCCTGTGTGCTCGCTCAAGATTCCCCTGCTCTTTGAAGGGAAACCGCTGCCGCCGCCCTTGGGTTCCGCAGCGGGTTCCTGGCGCGCAAGGAGGGTGCGGTTTGCAGCGGCCGCCCGAGGCGCGCCGGTGTGTCTGTGTGTGTGTGGGGGGGGGGGGGGGCGGTGCCTTCAGTTTTCGATCGCTCATTTATTCATCCATTCAGCCTTATCATCCATCCCTCTGTCGCTCAACAATATTTTATGGAAAGCCTACCGAGACAAACACTGTTTTAGGACCTGGCACTAAATCGGAGAATAACTAAATGAACAGGGCAATTTCAGGTAGTGCTATGTACCACGAAGAAAACGAAAACAGGTGATAGAAAAGGAGTGGGGTGGGGGGAGAACTATTTTAAGTTAGGCCTCTCCGAGTAAGGGGCAATTAACCTGAGACCTGAAGGCGAGAAGGCGCAGGTCAAGCAAAGATCCAGAGGAAAAGAGAACCTGAAGGAGGGCACGGCCAGTGCAAAATCTGTAAAGCCTGAGGCAGCTTACCAAGTCGGGGGCCAGTGCGAGTGAAGCAGAGACAACTAAGCAATAAGAGGTAGCGATGAAGCCGGAGGGGTGGGCAAGACGGGCCATGGTGAAGACGTTATATGGAATGGGATGGGAAGACCCTGAGAGGATTCAGTCAGGGGAATGACCTGATCTGGTTTGCATTTTAAACACCTCTGGCCACAGTGTAGCGAATAGATTCTAGAGAGCCAGAGAGCTGCAGAGAAGCCAGGGCCCATGCTGACCACCAGAGGGCAGTTCTAATTCTCTGTCCGCCTCCCACAAGTTCCCCCACTCGCACGTGTGCTGTGGGGACCATACCAGTCAGTCAAGGTTTCTTACTTTTCTTCTCCCATCCATCATTGGATCAACCAACATTTGCTGAGTGCTGCGCATGCGCTAGGCACAGGGGATGCACTCCTGTGCAGCACCCACCCCCGCCCATTGTCCCTGCCCTCATACAGCTTGCAGTCTAGTTTCCCCATTTACTGCATAAAGACACGCATCCTTACTATCGCCCCCCCAGATGAATGTTTTAAGAGAAATGAGAACCACCGACGAGATTATGGTGCAGCAAAGCATACTCGGTCGGGTTCTAATCCTCAGGACCCCACACTACCAGTAGGGTGAACTTCCTAGCCCTTCCACCTGTCAATTAGGAGACTGGATCACCGTAAAAAAAAATCTCTTCTAGCTATAAGATGTTGTGATATTCTAGGTATGAGAGACAGTTATTTTCAACTCTCCTTTTCCAACCATCTAAAACATTTGCATTTGATAATGAGTTGCTGAACTCCTTGCCTGCAGGCTATAAAAATCTGCAACTTGATGCTGCATGGTCCAACGGGCAGACTAAGCTTTAGGGTTTCAGCAAAGTGAGAAAAGTTTGGCTTAAATGAATTTTCCATAATTTTCCAATCAGAAAATGAAGAAATATAGAAAGAAGCTTTTTCTTAAAATATATATCTATACTTTATATATAGATGTGTATTTTGTGTATGTATACTTTTTATATATGTATATCTTTTCTTGTTGTTTTAGGGCTGATTTTATTTTTGTTTTGGATTACACAGTGACAGGGAGCTCTACACTCATTTCTGTCTTTAGGGTCAACAAAGAACAGAATCCAGTCTCGCTGGGACACCTGCATCACGTGTGGATGTGATCCGGCCACGCTGAATGTGCTCGTGTGCATGCTGGCCTGTGAGCGCCCCTGTGAGGACAGCTGTGCAAGCATGGCCGTGTATCTGCGCACACGGTGCGGATAGTGTTATGGCAGTGAAAAGAGGCCTCCCTCTGTGGTCTGTGACTTATTGGCGCAATTGGACGAGAGCATAGCACTGCCCAGGCTGCAGATGGGCATTTAGTGTGGTCTTTACGCTGCACTTAGCCAGTGCGGGAAGGCAGCACTGTCCAGTAGGTAAATGTATTTGCACCTTTGGAACCAGGTGCCTGGACTGGAATTCCAGCTCTGCCACATACTAGCTGAGGGAGTTGAACAATACCTTTCATTTCTTTGTACCTAAGTTTCTATAATGATGATGATAATAACTGTGTCTACTTCAATGGATTGTCATGAGGAGTAAATGAGTCCATACACGTAAATCCTTTAGAAAAGTACATAGAACAGAGTTAACACTCAATAAATACTTGTGGTGTTTTTGTTTTTGTTTTTTTCCTGTAGCCACTGCCTAAACCTCAAGCAACTACCAGCTAACCAGAAAATCCCTGGGATCCACCAGGTACCCTGGAAGGAAGAATATGTATTTGGCAAAACTGGGATGAGCTGAGAGTTTCAAGCCCACCGGGAGCAGGCCATCCGTGCACATGGATGGGGTGCTAGTCGGCCAGGGCGAGAATTCTGAGTACCGACCCCTCCGCAATCCACCCCCCAGGGTCACTGAAGACAGGAGACAGGAACGTTAACTCACAGAGGGCTGATGCCAAAGAACCAGGGCTGGGATGAGATTTCAGATCCCCTGTTCAAAACGGAGGTCACAGCTTTGACTCTCCCAAAGCTCCGGGGAGAGGGCGTGAGGGTCTCACCGGAAGGTAACATCTGGATGGGGTTGAGCTGTGGGAAAAGAAAACTCTGGTTTTATTTGAGTTAGAGCCACGCACTGTTGAAAAGCTCAGGCATCACAAGGCAGATGCCCAGAATGCCTGTCGAGAAGGGTGACAGGCCTCTGCCACCAGGGAGAAAAGAGCACCCCGCGGGGGAGGCAGTCCCTCCAGGGAAGGGAGAACAAGGGCGTGTGGAGGGTCGTGTGTCTCACAGCCCACCTCACTCAGGACTAGTCGAGTCGTGTTCATGAGACCATTAGGGAATATTTGTTAGTTTTCTTTACTTTATTTCTTTAATATGAAGGCTTTAATTCATTGTGGCCAGTGTGGCAGTAATTGGGAATGTTGGTGTCAGGCTGTTGAGTTCCCAGCAGAGAAGTCTCCCAGGTTTTTATCTGGATTCTCAGACTAGAGAAAATAAGACATCTCCGCAAGATAAAGCCTCAGAATTACATCTGCAAAAGAGAGGAGTGTAGCCATGGTGTGGGGCATGTCTCTGAGACAGACCTTTGTGTTCCCTCCTTAAATTGCACGTTTGTATAAACAGGAACAATAGGTCATATGGCTCAGATAGGTCACCTGCAAATGGGAAAATACCTGCATAAAAATGGGAGTGAGCCATAAATTCATCTCTGAGGAATTAACTGTACCCATCACACGACACATGTATTTCCTGACACTGTAAAGCATTATTGAAGCAGCCCATTTATTTTTGAAATGATATAATTTATGCTATTAATATTTTTGCTGTAGAAACTGCCCTGTTTTGGCCACATTGGTTAAGCCAATGATTGCCCCTTCGTATCCTTTCTAGAGGCACACAGTTGTAAATAAATAAGTGAAGGATTATCCCTGTTTCAGATGTAGAAAACAGATGGACGGATGCCGGGGTTGGGGGGGGAAGGGGGAGGTGGGATGAATTGGGAGATTGGGATTGACATATATACACTACTATGCATAAAAAAGATAACTAATGAGAACCTACGGTAGAGCACAGGGAACTCTACTCAATGCTCTGTGGTGACCTAAATGGGAAGGAAATCCAAAAAAGAGGGGATACATGTATACGTATAGCTGATTCACTTTGCTATACAGCAGAAACTAACACAACATTGTAAAGCAACTATACTCCCCCCCACCAAAAAAAAAGATCAGAAATTGAAAAAAAAAAAAAAACATTATCTGTGTTTACAGAAGTTAACCCCACCCACATCCTGTGGGGGGATAGAGTGGAAGCCACATCCTACACATGTAGTCTGTAAGGTCACAAATGACACTAAAACATGGAAACCTCTCAGAGGCTCTTTTCAGGCATCATGACCAGGGCTGAGCAGTGGACATGGAGATGCGCCACCTGGATCCCCCTTCAAGGAAAGACCTGCTGTCCCAGCTGCCAGGAGCACTGTGCTAGACAGCCCCTGCAGGGGCAGCCTCCATGCAGCGAGCCATCTTAACCAGTGTCACGCCCTTCTGGAAGTGACCCACATCTAATGACCTGACCCAGGAGAAAGTACAACAGCTTTGTCACTTTAGACCCAAATAAGACACCTCTGACCAGTTATCCTAGCCCCAGAGCTCCTCATGGGGTCAGCTGCAGCTGTCAGGCTGCATCATAGCTCGGCTTCTCCCTCTACTCCATCCTGCTTCCTTCTCTCCCTTTTTGCAGGTGTTGATTCTGAACGCTAAACACTGTATGCCAGACAGCGTAATAACCCCCCCCCAAAATGTCCGTGTCCATCCCCAGAACCTGTGAATACTCTGTAGATGTGTTTAAGTTAAGGATCTTGAGATAGGAAGAGTATCCTGCATTATCCAGGTGGACCCAGTATAATCCCAAGGATCTTTATAAGAAGGAGACCAGAGATCAGAGAGAGAGAAGATGTCGCTCTGCTGGCTTCGAAGGTGGAAGAAGGGGTCACAAGCCAAGGAACGTAGGCAGTCTCCAGAATCTGGAAAAAGTAAGAAAATAAGTTCTCCTTTAGAGCCAGAGAGCACACGGCCCTACAGACCCATTTTAGGTTTCTGACCTTCAGAACTGTAGGATAAGAAATGTGTGTTGTTTTAAGCTACAAAGTTTGTGGTAATTTGTTACAGCAGCCAATAGGAAATTAATACACACTGTCATAGAATATGCTTCCTGGAGAATCCAACCTACACAGGTTGATATTTCAATACTTTCAGTGAATCAAAATTAAAACTAAATTACTTTTCTGTCTGCCATTTTGTTTGTTTAGGGCCATTTGTGCGATCCCTCACCCATCCCCAGAGCAAACCTGCAGTGCCCCCTTTCCTTCTCTCTGCTCATCCAAATCACATCCTTCCTGCCGCCTTTCCTGAGAGCTACACCCCTGTTGATCTACCCCTTTCTCGAACAAGGGTAATGTTTTTAGTCTGCATCTTTCACTTCAGCCATTAATCATGTACAAAAATAGGACAAATGGGCGACATCAGAGTTAATGAGGGAATCCTGGTATGCATTCCTCTAGGTATGCGTAGAGGTTGCAGTTTTTGGAGACCTACACCAGCTCTACTCTCTTCCAAACTCTATTTTACTAGGATGTACACAGATCCCAAAATAATCAGGCTCCATTGCTAGCCAGCCTTGAATGGTTTCCTGCAGCCCAGCAGAAATCTGACACTCTGGCTTAGGCAGCCCCAAGACCTTCTGTTAGTCAAGGACTGGAGCCTGGTGCTCTCTCATAGTTAGGGAGAGTCCTGGAAATTTTCCTCTGCTGGTCCATGACGAGCATCTCTAGTTCCAGAGAAGAAGACTCAGGTCTGACGCCACAGGCCTTAGATGCCTGCAGCAGCCCCTCGGGCAGCATCCCTGAGGTTCACTGGCACATTCATGTCTTAGATGAGGCCAAAGATTTATCCAGATGTGCACAGCCAGAGACAAGGGCATGGCTCATGCTCTCCCTTTCCCATGTTCTTTGTTCAGTATTGCTGACGGTTAAGTGAGGTTCCTAAACAGCAGAAAATTAATTCCCAGTAGTCCTTTGGAATTTTCCTTGGTCTCCAACTCTTGCCTGGGATCTTTGGAGAACATTCTGCACCGTCAAAGATAGGGATTTGTGTCTCTTTCACACAACACATTGCCACACATGGTACTGGCTACATGTTGAAATAAGCTACACATTGAAACTGTGAACTCAGTTGCCTATAAAATGAAGTCATGTTTCCCTGAGGGCATTAGAAGCATGTGCTGACAGACAGCCAATAGCCCCTAGTACTAGAAGAGTCTTACTTACGTCTCAGTATCTGTAATATTTAAGAAACTAAAAATAGAGCTACCACATGATCCAGCAATCCCACTCCTGGGCATATATCCAGAGAAAAACATGGTTCGAAAGGATACATGCACCCCAATGTTCATTGCAGCACTGTTTACAATAGCCAAGACATGGAAGCAACCTAAATGTCCATCGACGGATGAATGGATAAAGAAGATATGGTACATACAATATATACAATGGAATATTACTCAGCCATAAAAAGGAATGAAATAATGACATCTGCAGCAACATGGATGGACCTGGAGATCATACTAAGTGAAGTAAGTCAGACAGAGAAAGACAAATATCACATGATATCGCTTATATGTGGAATCCAAAAAAATGATACAAATGAACTTATTTACAAAACAGAAACAGACTCACAGACTTAGAGAATGAACTTATGGTTATGGGGGGGGAGGGTGCAGGGAGAGGGATAGTTAGGGAGTTTGGGATTGGCATGCACCCACTGCTATATTTAAGCAGATAACCAACAAGGACCTACTGTATAGCAGAGGAAACTCTGCTCAGTACTCTGTAATAACCTAAATGGGAAAAGAATTTGAAAAAGAATAGGTACGAGTATATGTATAACTGAGTCACTTTGCTGTACACCTGAAACTAACAACACTGTTAATCAACTATACCCCAATATAAAATTTTTTTAAATCTGTAGTATTTTCCTAACACGATGACAGACCATCTGGAAACCCAGTAGCTTCCCATTAGTCCAGAACCAATCCTGAGGTGACTTTCTCTTGGCTCAAAATCTGTTATTAAGAATGTTGAAGGGGGGCTTCCCTGGGGGCACAGTGGTTAAGAATCCGCCTGCCAATGCAGGGGACACGGGTTCAAGCCCTGATCTGGGAAGATCACACATGCCGCGGAGCAGCAAAGCCCGTGCGCCACAACTACTGAGCCTATGCTCTAGAGCCCGTGAGCCACAGCTACTGAAGCCTGCACACCTAGAGCCTGTGCTCCACAACAAGAGAAGCCACTCCAGTGAGAAGCCCGTACACCGCAAGAAGAGTAGCCCCTGCTCGCTGCAACTAGAGAAAGCCTGCGCGCAGCAACGAAGACCCAACACAGCCAAAAATTAATTAATTTTTAAAAACAAAAAGAATTTTGAACGGAAACAACCTCTGTTTAGAAGTAGGGTAAGAGGAAACAGGAAGATAGGAGTGCCATGATCACTCATGGACCACGGGGGATTTAAGAAGTACTTAAGTCACCAGTCAGATTGCTCCCTGATGTGGAAGAGTGAGAGAATGTGGGATTAAACCAAGGGAGAGAGACTCAAGGTTTAAGGTAGCCCCACATTTTACTTTTATGCTCACTGACAAGATATACATATATACATGCATATGCATATATCTAATACTCTTATACTTGCAACCTCCTTCCCAGTTATATACATCAACCTAGAACAGCAAAGGTGGCTGCTGATTACCCTAGAGAGGGTGCTGTGTGGCTCTCACTTCTCACTTACTTCTCCCTGCTCTTGCCACTTCCCTGAAGCTCCAGAACTTGGTCAGCTTAGCTAAGCCTGATGGTAGGATCTACTGCAGGGGTGGTATATGGAGTGACTTGAGGCAGTGACCATGGTAAACCTATAGCAAAAGAACCTTCATAGTGTCCTAGAGTCGGAAACTTACAGATGCAGAACAAAAAGCCAGAAAGAAAGGAAGACCAATAGAATAAATAAACCCAAGATAAGTGTAGCCTCTTTCACCACTGATTCTTGGCTCCACTTGTAATTATGTTGTACTAAGTGTAGTACACACTTTCTTTCTTTATCCATCATCCATTTCCCCCATTCTTCTTTCCTAAAAGGAACCAAATTTTGCTCAGGTATACGCTTCTCACCTTCACAGTCCCTGCCTGCCTGTGACAACTTTGCAGGTGACTAGATAACCCCATCCCTGTTGTTAGGAGTTAGTTCACATCAGTTTAAGGTCCTCATAGTAATTCCTCTTCCACTGCCAGTGCTTGGGTTAGGAAGTGATCATGTAACTCACTTTAGACCAGTGAGTCTTAGGGGGAGTCTGCTGAGAGATCTCAGGAAAGATTTCATTCTCCTTAAAAGGGGACATTCAAGAAAGATATGGTGATGACCCTTAAACATATTATGCTAGATGAAATAACCAGTCACAAAAGACCACAATTGTATGATTCCACTTATATGAAACATTCAGAATTGCCAAATACATAGAGATGGAAAGTGGATTAGAGTTTGCCTGAGGCTGGGGCTGGGGATGGTTGGGGGAAAAATAGGAAATGACTGCTAATGGGTATGAGATTTCTTTTTAGGGGGATGAAACGTTCTAAAGTTGGTTGTGGTGAGAGTTGCACAATTCTATGAATACACTAAAAACTACTGAATTATAAACTTTAGATGAAAGAGTTGTAAGGTATGTGAATTACACCTCAATAATGCTGTTGAAAAAAATGAAAGGGATGGTCCCACTTCTTCCCATAGATAGGGTCATATGTGTACATAATACCTGAAACTGCTACAACTATTGTTCAACCATGAAGGGAGCCAGCCCTTGGGCAAAGCCAGCTCACAGGGGATGAGCAGGAAGAGGTGGAAGGAACTTGGTCCTTGGTGACATCATTGAGGCAAATGGTTGGACTATGCCTGGAGTTTGCTCAAACTTGGACATCCGGGCTTCCCTGGTGGCGCAGTGGTTGAGAGTCCGCCTGCCGATGCAGGCGACACGGGTTCGTGCCCCGGTCCGGGAGGATCCCACATGCTGCGGAGCGGCTGGGCCCGTGAGCCATGGCTGCTGAGCCTGCGCGTCCGGAGCCTGTGCTCCGCAACGAGAGAGGCCACAACAGTGAGAGGCCCGCATACCGCAAAAAAAAAAAAAAACTTGGACATCCCGTAATGTGAAATAATAAATTCCATTATTATCTAAGCCAGTTAGAGCCAGGGTTTTCTGCTTCTTGAAGCCAAGAGCACTGACTTGATAAAGCACAAGCCATAGGCTCTTGGTGGGTAGCAGACACAGTGAGGACAATGTTTTTAAAAAGATGATGTTGAAATTTTAAGGGAAAAACAGATGAAAACAGAAGGCAGAAAGGAGCTAGTTGACGTCAGTTGGTATGTCTAACCTTAAATTGTTCCTAAAATCATTCTCCAGCCATTCCCCTGGACCCTGGACCCGGGCCATGCTCGTTTGCTATAGATTCATTGACATTAAAATAGAGTTAAATGTTCAGAAAAATCGGTATAACATTCATATCACAGCAAATAGCCTTACATGAGGCATCTCAGGTGGAATCTGCTTCTTACGGGAATAGACGCTCCTCCACCGGAACTTTTACCCTCAAAAATTATGTACAAATTCCTTTAACATTCATTTTGGTTTGTTTACATATTTGATGCACACAGGTTCTTCTTTAGACTACTTTGTTTCCACTAAGAAAAGTATGAAGTGGAGATTTTGTGGTATTTAGGCTTAAAATCTCTTCTTTGTTTTGACCTTTAATATCCACGGTTAGTAGTAACTAACAGATTGGAAACATGTAAATGAGGCCTTTCGAGAAACCAGCAGGTTGCTAGGAGAGAGAATATCTTCCACACTTAACATGGGATTTTATAAGAACCCTCTGCAAAGCCCTCTGCAAAGCCCATTCTCACCCATGATCGATACGGGCCCTGCCTTTTCCCGAAAGTGACTTCTTTTGTTAATGTGTCTCCTTGTCTTTTGCCACCTCCTCCTCCTGACGACATCTGGGCCCTAGCTGGCACTTTCCAGGTGGCTGTTTAACATAGGCATGAAAAGGGACAAAGATAGGGTTCACATTGATTGTATCAAGCAAGTTCTCCAATATTGTTTTGCAAAACCCAGTCTCCCAGAGTAACCCAGTTTCTAAGTATTCTGAAACAAGAAGGAGGAAATTCTATCCATAATGAATTTTAAGGAGGTGTTCTTTTAAAGATTCTATTTTTTAGAGCAGTTTTAGGTTTATCACAAAATGGAGAGGAAGGTACAGAGATTTCCCATATATCCCCCTGCCCCTACACTTGCCTAGCCTACCCCCATTATCCCATCACTCACCAGAATGGTGCCTTTTTTTTTATCTAAAGATGAGCCTACATGGACACATCGTAATCACCCAAAGTCCATAGTTTACCTTAGGGTTTACTCTTGGTCTTAAATGTTCTATGGGTTTAGACAAAAGCATAATGACATATATCCATCATTATCATATTATACAGAGTCATTTCAATGCCCTAAAAAAACCACTGTGCTCACTGTGCTTTCTATTTCTCTGTCGCACAATCCCCACCCCAGCAAGCACTGATCTTTTTACTGTCTCCATAGTTTTGCTTTTAGAGATTGTCACATAGTTAGAATTGTATAGTATGCAGCCTTTTCAGATTGGCTTCTTTCACTTTGTAATACGCATTTAAGTTTCCTCCATGTCTTTTCATTGCTTGATAGCTCATTTCTTTTTAGCCCTGAATAATATTCCATGGTCTGGATGGACCACAGTTTATCTACCCATTCACCGACCAAAGGTCATTTGGTTGCCTCCAAGCTGTGGCAGTTATGAATAAAGCTGCTATACACATCTGTGTGTAAGTTTCTTTCTTTTTTTTTTTTGCGGTACGCGGGCCTCTCACTGTTGTGGCCTCCCCCGTTGCGGACCACAAGCTCCGGACACGCAGGCTCAGCGGCCACGGCTCACAGGCCCAGCCACTCCCCGGCATGTGGGATCTTCCCGGACCGGGGCACGAACCCGTGTCCCCTGCATCGGCAGGGGGACTCTCAACCACTGCGCCATCAGGGAAGCCCCATGTGTACGTTTCTGTGTGGACATAAGTTTTCAACTCCTTTGGGTAAATACCAAGAAGTGTGATTGCTGGATCATATGATAAGAGTATGTTTCGTTTTGTTAGAAACCACCAAACTGTCGTCCAAAGTGGACGTACCATTCTGCCTTCCCATCAGCAATGAATGAGAGATCCTGCTGTTCCACGTCCTCACTAGCATTTCATGTTGTCAGTGTTCCAGATTTTGGCCATTCTAACAGGCTTGTAGTGGTATCACCTTGTTTGAATTTGCATTTCCCTGATAATATTATGTGGAGTAGATTTTCATATGTTTTTTTATTTGCCAACTGTATATCACTTTTGGTGAAGTGTCTGTTAAAGTTTTTGGTCCATTTTAAAATCAGGTTGTTTGTTTCCTTATTGTTGAGTTTTAAGAGTTCTTTATATATTTTGGAGAGCCGTCCCTTATCAGATGTGTCTTTTGCAAGTATTTTCTCCCAGTTTATGGCTTGTCTTCTAACTCTCTCGATATTATCTTTTGCAAAGCAGAAGTTTTTCATTTTAATGAAGCCCAGTTTATCATTTTTTTCTTCATGGGTCATGTCTGGTGTGGTGTCTAGGAAGGCATCACCGTACCCAAGGTCATCTAGGTTTCCTCCTTATGCTATCTTCCAGAAATTTTATAGAGTTTTATTTTACATTTAGGTCTATGATCCATTTTGAGTTAATTTTTGTGATGAGTGTAAGGTGTCTAAATTAATTTTTTTTTATAAGTGGATTTCCAGTTTTTCCAGCACTATTTGTTGAAGAGACTATCTTTGTTTCATTGTGCTGTCTTTCTTCCTTTGTCCAAGATCAGTTCACTCTAATTATGAGGGTCTATTTCTGGGCCCTCTACCTTGTTCCATTGATCTACTTGTCTGTTCTTTTGCCAATACCATACTGTCTTGAGAAGTGATGCTCATGGCCCTCTACCTAACTTGGGTTCCCTGGTGTGAAGCAATGCTGTGCAAGATACCGCAATCATTCATAAGGCCCCTGGTGAGTCCCCAGTTGGTGGCTCTGGCAAGGCATGACAGGCAGGGAAAATAAAACCAAATCTGTGAATCCACAGGGTCTTGCTATACGTCCATTCCACATCCTGATCTGCCCCAGACACCAGGAACACGGTTAGATCTGTTAGATCTTAAGGGCTGAAGGACAAAATCAATTGTAGCCCTCAGCAGAGGAAACTTCTCCTGCTCCAAGCCCACTCAGACCTGACAGCTTTTTGCCCACCTGTGAAATGGGTCACCGTAGCACACGTGCATCTCACAGTTGTTGCCTCAAAAATGGGTGCCTTCTTTTGGTGGAGGATGCAGTGCGTGGTGCGCTTCCTTCGCTGTGGTAGCGTTAAGGTAGTGGACCAGCCAATATGATATTTTTTAGGGTAGTGTGCCAGTAAAAGTCTCTTGCCTTCAGTGGCCACATGGTTGCAGGTGACCACAGATCATAATATATATATATTTTTAACTTACTTATTCATTTGTTTATTTTTGGCTGCGTTGGGTCTTTGTTGCTGCACGCAGGCTTTCTCTAGTTGCGGCGAGCGGGGGCTACTCTGTTGTGGTGTGCGGGCTTCTTATTAATGTGGCTTCTCTCGTTGCAGAGCACGGGCACTAGGCATGCGGGCTTCAGTAGTTGTGGCACACAGGCTCAGTAGTTGTGGCTCGCGGGCTCCAGAGCACAGGCTCAGTAGTTGTGGCACCTGGGTTTAGTTGCTCCGTGGCATGTGGGATCTTCCCAGACCAGGGCTCGAACCCATGTCCCCTGTATCGGCAGGCGGATTCTTAACCACTGAACCACCAGGGATGCCCACATAATGTTTTTTAAACTCTTTTAAATTAATACATAATATTTCAACATTTGGATACATCATTCTTTATCCCTTCATTGTGGAAAGATTGGGCTTTAAGATTTTAACTAAAAAAAAAAAATTGAAGATCTTTGAAGTCGTTTAGGATTATATCCTTAGGGTTAATTTTAAAAACTGGAATCAGGGGAAAAAAATATCTAAGGTTTCAGATGCATATTCCCAAACTGTTTTATTAAAAGCTTATAACCAATTTAATATTCTCACCATCTGTATAGGATAGCCTTCTCACCAGCAGTAAGTAACTTTTTTTCCCTCCCATTTCTACTTATTTAATTGCTGGGAAGATGGTATTTCGTTTTTCAACTTCCATTTGATTATGAGTAAAAATGCTTTTTCATCTATTTAGCCATTTTAATTTTCTCTTCCATAAAATACTTGCTTGTTTTTTACTTGTATTTTTATCATATTTTCTCAACTTGCTTTTTATGTTTATTTTTGCCTCTAAAATTCTATAACCTTATCTAAATGATGAAAGTATTAAATCATTTTAGAAGGATGATATTATAATAACTGGATTCTGTGAATATTTTAGTGGTTTTCTCATCAGTTTGGTACATGCTCTTGGTAGACTAAGAGTCGTAATCCTTTGATTTATTTGTTCCAAATACCTTCATGGTTTATTTGCCTTCGTACTTGGTTTATGATATGTTTTACATTTAAAAAAACAAACAAACAACAAAAAACCTATTCTACGGTATGCAGTTGAATTTTAGTCATACTACTGGAGAGCCTTCTATCATATCATCAGAAATTCACCTGTATTTATTTCCTAGGAATTTTCTGTGGTTTCATTTTTTATATTAATGTTTTAAAATTCACCCATAATTATTTTTCCATATCAAAATATACCAAAATCTTTCCAATGTCAAGGTCTTCACCAAGCCTGGTCCATTCACTCATCACCTAACCCACTCCCATTCATCTTCCTTCTCTCAGCTCAATGGTCACTTCACCCCAGAGACCTTCCCTGGGTCATTCATCTAAATTAGGTTCCTCCTGTTACACTCACCCAGAGCTCCCTTAGCCTTCATGGAATTCGTTAATAATCTGAATGTTTCGCAATTGTATCTGTAATATAATACAAGTTTGTAATTGTATTAGTGCCTGACCCCTCCCCCAACTATGATGTTCTAAATTCCGTAAGGACAGTGATAATGTTATTCTTTTTCCTATAGAATACTCTCATCCTTATATAGATAGTGCCTGTCATAAAATAAATATTATTTTAGGGTTGAATGAACCCTGAACTTCCTCAATCTTCTGCCCTCCCACGCACAAAATTACTCACATAACATGACTCAAAGGTGAAAATGCACCCTCCTCGACTGCAGGCTGTGGGACACAGTGTTCCCTCCTCCCCTTCAAGGCTCATGCATCCACCTGCACTTTGCCAGGCACCCCCTTCTCCCTCTCTTTGAGAAAACTGCCTTATCAGTCAAACCCTCCCTCCAGTGTTTTCTCCCTCCATCTGCACTGTCTTTCCCTCTTTAGCATATAAACCTACTCAAAATGTGTCCACCTCAACACAGAGATATACCCAAACCTACTCCTTCCTGATCTTGCATTCCCCACTACAATTTTTAAAATCAATTTTATTGACATATAATTTACATACAATAAAATGCACCCAGATTGGTGACTTTTGATAAATATATACATTCCTGTCATGGCCAAAATGAAGACATACATAGATCAATTTGAGGAGACAACTTTTTTACAATATTGAGTCTTCCAATCCATGAACGTGGCATTTCTATCCATTTATTTAGGTGTTCTTTATCTCAGTAATGTTTCTTAAGTTTTAACTGTACATGTCTTGGACACGTTTTGTTAAATATATCCCTATGTTTTTCAGGTTTTTAGTACTCTTGTAAATGGTACTATTTAAATTTCAATATAGAACTATTTGTTTCTAGAATATAGAATATGCAGAAATATATCTTTTAAATATTCAGCTTGGATCCGTCAACTCTTTTCTCCAAATCTCTCCAAGGCTAATTGAAATTTTTCACTTACAGAATTATTTATTCCAATTACCAATGCTTCTGAAGCACTAAGAACTGATTATATAACGAATATTAATTTGATCAGATTGTTTTGCTAACATCAAACTGATAGGCACTGAGGAAACCAAAGTAGGTGTGAGTGGTAACTTTGAAACCTGCTGTATGCTGAGACAGAGAGGTTAAAAGGGGCCGCTAGACTATGAGTCATTTATGTCTCAATGAAGCTGGAAACTAAATAAGTAAATAAAAGGTTAAAAAACAAAAGAGAGAGAGAGAGAGAGAGATGAAAAAGATGGGGAGCTAGAGTGAGTAGCAATCCAAGAAAAAGATGAAAGATGTCGAAGAAAGGAAGGGAGAAGATGCCATACCATGGGTACATTTTACATTTTCATGGAGACCCCCGGAGACAATCACTGTACCATTGAAATCCTGCTCCCCCATATTAATTCTTTCTTGAACAAGGAAGGTTACAAGTAAGAATTTTGAAGCAAACTTATGCTCTGAGCTGTTTTTCCATTTTTGTTTTATGCCCAAGGACTATTTGCAAAGATTGAATCCTCATTCAGTTCAAAATCATCTCTCAAGTCCAGGTCTCTTCAATCAGACTGTCCAGCATATTAGCTTCCAGACCAGCATTTCTCATGGTGTGTTTTATAGCGTGTTATATCAGAGGAAAGTTAACAGTTATACACACATACCAAACAACAACAACAACAAAACAATGATTCCATGAGCTTGGGAATCACTAGGCTAAACATGTGTATTTATATTAGATTCAATAGAACCTTTGATATATAAATGAGCATACAAATTTCCAAAAGGGTGATATAGTATATCGTGTTTTATGTATTATTAAGTTGGGAATAAAAAAGACTTCTTGACCTCAAGTGTGGTGCAGTCAGGTCATGTGGCAGAAATACTCCTAGACGTTGAGATAGGAAACCCAGCTCCTTTGTTTACTTATGTCATTGGGGGTGGTTACTTTAAATCTATGAATGACATGCTCTTAAAGAAAATGCAGATTTAAAAAATCCACTGTGATCTGCATTAATTAGGTTAAAAATATTACATACAGAGATGGACCTAAATTTTATAATAGACAAAGGAGAGAGGAGTTGACATTATAGTTAAGATATTTAATGTATATAACAAATGCAATAAACTACCATCTGCATTATAAAAATTCTCAGGAACTGTAGTTCTTGCATTAGGGACAGAGTGATCCAAGCCTTTAGGAGTACAGTTTGTGGCAATAGGATAGAACAAAGCTGACTTGCCCATTGGTAGGAGAATATCAATGCAATTGTGGCAAAACTAGGTGAATATCAAAAGAAAGGGGGCCCTAAGAAGCAGCACAGCAAGAGGAAAAGATCATTCCATCCAGTCCGGGTCCTTGCTTCCTTTGCTGGCCACTTGGCCTTGGGCGTTTAATGGAGCCTTACCTGCTCTAATTGAGAGATGGATAACACTTGCTCTGCCTGGGGGTAGGGGCTGGGTCGGGTTCTCTCTTCTACTTCTCAGTTCTGCACTTCTTTGCACAGCTTTAACTTTTGATCTTGGCCTCATTGACCAGAATTGCTCAATATCCCAAGCTGCAGAGAGATAAGCACAAATACAAAACCCTGCTCCTAACTGTATGCATGTAATTGCTGAGATTAAGTTCTGTGACTTAAAATTCTCTGACGTTAATTCTAAAGCTCTCCGTTTATTCATTATTTCCACATAGTCTCTTATCCTGAACCTTAAGAGGAAGGCTTTAATCCTTCCAGCTTTAAGCCAGGGCCTGAAGCCCTCCCTGGTCGGTTGCTTTGGTAGCACAGCCAGCCTGAAGGGCACACCACTAGGTGGCGCTGAAGATCTGGCTGGAGAAGGAGAATTGGGGCTAAACAGGTCCACAAGGGACCGATTTTCCTCTGGGTCTACTGGCTGGCCCCAGGTTGCTTTTTTCTTTATTGTCAGAGACCTTGGGGATGTCCTGGCTTGAATCTGATACCAACAGTCCCTCTGCAGTGCTTAGCAGTCTGTAAAGGGGATCTTGGTCTCGGCAGTCGTATCTCCCGGGCCTTATCACAAGATGATTAATGACTGGATCTTCCTGCCTCCTCCTGGCATCTTCCCTGAGTCCCCAAGTCTGGGGGCCTATCCTGTGTTTCCTCACCCATTCATTCAAGCATTTATTGCACGCTCTTACGTGTCAGGTTTGAGATACAAGACCTGAGCATTTTTTTCTTAGTCGGCCATCAGCGGCAGGCCCAGGTACTGTGCGTCAGGCCCTGCGCTTAGGGGACCAAGTTGCTGGCAGTTGAGCTGTGTTTCCAGGAGGGAGAAGAAGAGCAATAACCAGGTTCTCATATTTACAACCAGCCCATAATCCCTGCCCCCTCTGAGACACACCGCCTGCATCAATGCGACCAGAGGGGAAATGCAACCTCTCTGCCCACACACCTCCACATCAAGCTGCCCCGTGCACCTTCCTTTTCTCTTTCATGGAACTCCTGATATTTAATTAACTCTAATACAATCCAGTCTTTGGTCTTTCTTTTTAAATAAAATGTCTGCTGGGAATACGTTGGTAATGGAATATTTTTCAACAATGAAAAAGAGCTCTCAAGGAAAAGACCTGGAGCAACTTGAAAGACACATTACTAAGTGACAGAAGCCAACGTGAAAGGCCACACACTGTTTGAGTCCAACTCTATGACATCTGGAAAGGCAAAGCTACGGAGACAGTGAAAAGATCGCCGGTTGCCAGGGTTCTGGGGAGACAGGAGATGAACAGGGGAGCACAGGGGATTTGTAGGGCGGTGAAACCATTCTGTACAACACTGGATATATGTCATTAAACATCTGTCAAAGCCCATGGAATGTGCAACACAAAGAATGAACCCTAATATAAACTATGGATTTAGTTCATAATAATGTACCAGTATTGGCTCATCGATTGCAACAAATGGATGCAAGAATTTAATAATAGTGGAAACTGCAAGCGGAGTGGGAGGCCTATGGGAACTCTGTACTTTCTGCTCAATTTTTCTGTACACCTAAAACTGCTCAAAAAATAAAATCTATTATTTTCTTAAAACATCTGCTGGGAAAGACCTTATATTTATATAGTGCTTTACAGTTTCCGAATCAATCCATTTGATTCTCAGAAGAGCACCGTAAGATGAAAAGGACTGGCATTGTCCTGAGTTTACAGATTTGGGCGTCAAGGTCAAAGAAACTGAGTGACTTTTCAAATTCATGTAGCTAAAATACTGCAGAACAAGGACTGGACCTCAGGTCTTCTTATCCCACATCCGGAGCTCGTTTCTCTATTCTAGACTCTTGCAAACAGGGAAGTCGGTAATAGTCCTCTATGCTCTCTAATGATTATTCTTTTTTCTCCCAAGGTTCTGGGTGAGCCCAATTTGATAGAGATATACACCATAAATTAGAACTCAAGACTTCACTCTATGGCTATTTGACACAATTTAATGCAAAAGTTTCATGAATAAAAGAGCATCTTTAACGTACTTTTTTCACCCAACTCTACCACCAATTCTTTCCTCCAGAGTCTTGGAAACTTTGTTTCCTCTCCACTTTTAGGATAATTCGTTAGAGCAAGAATGAAAGCAGAGAGACCAGCTAGAAGAGGCTGGGGACCCTTTTATAGAATACAGCACTGAGGACGTGGGATTGTTCTCCATAAGAACCCACAGCAGATGGTGATGGGGTCTGAGCCTTCTACGAGGATTGGTCCAGAGCAAACCAGCATCTGTGGTCAGATGGCTCAGAACAGGTCCTCAACAGCGACACCTTGTGGTCACGAGACTCAACTGCAGTAGAAATCAGAAGAAACAACTTTTGTCTCCTCTTGGGTATGGAGACCATACTGTCTCCTCTTGACACTGTATAAACCTCCAGAATCCCTGGGAGGGGAGTGAAAATTCCTAAGAGAGTCACCTGCTTTCAGCTAAGTCGTCCTTTAGACACTTGAGCAATGAATTAGAGAAAAGAGGTGTGACCATCTTGCACCCCGAGGTTGTGGAGCGGTTCACAACAATTGCACTAAGGAATGTAATCTGGAAAGAGACCTTTTCAAAAGGACGAAAGTGTGTTGGGAATGTCCGTAAAATGACCAGGGAAAAGAGGGTAAAATGGAGGCATCATGTTTGTGATTCTTACATGGTGACCGTCCCTGGCACACTAAGTACTCTCCTGCCTCAGGAATGCCAATGGAACCTGAATAAATATAGATGCGGTCAGAAAGGAGAAGACCAACTTGGAAAGTTATGAGATCGTTGGTGAAATGTCTCTGGAAATTTTTAACTTTCCTATAAGAAATGAAGACTGTGGTTTAGGAAGTCACGATAAAAATAACATTTTCGACCCACAGCTGGGGGACCTTGGTGAGCATGAGAGGGGCAGCCTCTGTCTCTATGGGTCTCACATTCTGAAGGGAAAGACAGACATGTTAACAGGAGCACAGACCCAATGGAAAAGACAGGTATCGTGCTGCTAATTTTTTCACGCTTGTCCAGCCCTCCTGACCTCTGATGTTGCTGTTCCTCAGCGCTTGTCCCAGGGCCCTTATTATGGGTTCAGTTGTGTCCCCAAAAGGTGTGTTCAAGTCCTAACCTCCAGCACCTCAGAATGTAAGCTTGGTTGGAAGCAGGGGTTTTGTAGATATAACTAGTTAGGATGAGGTCATACTGGAATAGCAATGGCCCTTAATCTAGTATGGCTGGTGTCCTTCAAAGAAGAGGAGAGAAAGATACACAGGAAATGGAGGGCCCCGTGGAGACACAGACATGTGAGTGGAGGGTGCCTTGGTTTTTTTTGTTTATTTTTTTAAATTTATTTTTGGCTGCATTGGGTCTTCGTTGCTGTGCACGGGCTTTCTCTAGTTGCGGCGAGCGGGGGCTACTCTTTGTTGCGGTGCGCGTGCTTCTCATTACGGTGGCTTCTCTTGTTGCAGAGCACGGGCTCTAGGGCCGCGGGCTTCAGTAGTTGCGGCTCGCAGGCTCTAGAGCGCAGGCTTGGTATTTGTGGCTCACGGGCTTAGCTGCTCCATGGCATGTGGGATATTCCCAGACCAGGGTTCCAACCTGTGTCCCCTGCATTGGCAGTCGGATTCTTAACCACTGTGCCACCAGGGAAGTCCCTGGAGGTCGCCTTGTGACGACAGAGGCAGATATCAGAGGGATGCATCTCAAGCCAAGGAATGCCGAGGACTGCCAGCCAACCCCAGAAGCTAGAAGAGGCGAAGAAGGATTCTGCCCTGCAGCTTTCAGAGGGGGCACAGCCCTGATAACACCCTGATCTCCGACTTCTAGTCTCCAGAACTATGAAAGAATAAATTTCTCTTGTTTTAAGGCTCCCAGTTTGTGGTACTTGGTGACGCCAGCCCTAGGAAACGAAGACAGCCCCCATTCTGCTTCACCCTCACCCTGAGTGACCTTGTTCATTTCCATATTTTTAAAAACCATCCGGTTGCTGATGATTCCCGAGTTTATACACTAAAGCCGTATTACGTGAACAGTGATTTCAACTTTACCCACGTGGCAAAGAAAAAAGTCTTCCTTCCTCCATTTCCGCAAACCAGACTTTGCTTTCCGGTAACCCAGAGAAGATGTTGCTGGGGGTGAGGGAGATGCAAGTAGGGGCCACAGTGCAAAGAGCAAAAGAAGTGGACCCCAGCTTCTGGCTTCCAAGGCTCAGGTTCAAGAGACAGTAGAGTTTTCCAAAGGCAGTTTCTAATTGTTTGCACTTTGGCTTTACATGCTGACTTTACACCTTAACCCTGAGGTCAGAGGAGACTCCATATATCCCCATCCTACACGTCATCTTTCAACTCCCAGCCTGTATAACTGACCACTAGACACATCTGCTTGAATGTCTCACAAACATCTCAAACAAGCATCCTCAAAACTGAACTCTGGATTTTCCTCTCTAACCAGTTTCTCCCTGTCTCTGGTGCTACCACGCTAATCTAAGCTATTACAGTCCCATCGTGGGATTCACTGAAAGTAGCCTGATTGCAAACCCTGCTTTCACAGTTGCCTCCACAGGGTCCATTCTCACATAGTGACAGTTGTGTCATAGCTCTTCTGGTTAAAATCTTTAAAAATCTTCCTAATATCCTTACTGTAACCTAAATCCTCATGAGGGCCACGTGGCCCTGTGAAATCTTTCCCCTGCCTACTTTTTCCAACTTCACCTAGGTTCCTCTCTACGTCACTCACTGCATTTCAATCATCCTGGCCTCTTTCATTCTTCTCAAATACGCTAAACTCTTTCCCACCTGACTGTCTGCCCCTGGTGGAGGGAACAGCATACGTGAAGACGCTGACATGGCTAGCTGCTTCTCAGCCTTAAGGTCTTAACTTCAAAGCATCTTCTCAAAGAGGCCCTTCCTAGCTCCTGAGCCTACAATAGGTGCTCACACTTCTCTCTCAACATACCCTGCTTTTTCCTTTGAGTACTTCTTATAATTTGTTATTATATATTCATTTAGTTTTCTTATTTATTGTCTGTTCCACCTGTTCACCTCCTGCCCAGACTATGGGCTCCTTGAGGACAGGGACCTCTGTGTCTTGTGTATCAGAATATATTCAGTATTGGGCACTGTTATGGACTGAATTGCGTTTTCCCAAGATTCATATGTTGAAACCCTAACCCCCAGAGCGACTGAATTTGGAGATAGGGCCTTGTCTTGGCTCAGGCTGCTATAATAAAATGCCACAGACAGGGTGGCTTACAAACAACCAGAAATTTATTTCTCACAGTTCTGGAGGCTGGAAGTCTGAGATCAGGATGCCAGCACAGTTGGGTTCTGATGAGAGCCCTCTTCCAAGCTGCAGACTGGTGACTTCTCATTGTATCCTCACACAGCAAAAAGAGAACTAGCTAGCTCTCTGGTCTCTTCTTATAAGAGCACTAATGCCATTCATGAGGGTTCTACCATCATGACCTAATAACCTCCCAAAGACCTCACCTCCAAATACCATCACAATGAGAATTAGATTCAACATCTGAATTTTGCGGGAACACTAATATTTAGTCCATAACAGGTCTTTAAAGAAGTAATTAAAGCTCTAAATGAGGCCATAAGGATGGGGTCCTAATCCAATATGATGAGCATTCTTGAAAGAAGAGGAGACCAAGACAGGGGAACCTGAGGACTGGTGGCCATTAGCCAGGCAGAAGGAAATAGTGTATGCAAAGGCCCTGAGGTTGAGAGGAGCACAGTGTATTTTAGGATCTGAAAGGTGGAGCTCAGAGAACAAGGAGAGAGGTTCTAGAAGAGGCTGGTGAGGCAGGCCAGAGCCAGACCAGGCAGGGCTTCTCAGGCCACATGCAAGAGTTTGGACTAAGGGCAATCCATGTTAAGGACACAAATGACAGGATCAGGTTTGTGTGGAAACAAGATCCATCTGGCTGCTCTGTGGAGAGTTTGTAAGATGGGGCTGGGGTGGGGTGGGATGGTGGGGAGGTGAGGATAGATGTAGAGAGACCAGGAGTCCACAGGAGGCAAAGTGCGAAACCGTGGCTTGAACTAGGGTGATGGAAGCAGAGATGAGCGGGTAATTCCAAAAGATATTTAGAAAGATGTACAAAAAAGAAAAAGACCAGGTCCTTGCCCTCAAAAACCTTACTTTTTCTGAGGATGGAAAGCCATGCTGAAGGTAGGAATGGTAGTAGATAAGGAATAAATAGGAAGAGGAAGGAATAGAACCTGGTCTGATAGAATCCTGAAAGTATTAAAAATGGAATTCTGAGGGGTGATATTGTAAGAAGAGGAAAGTCAAGACTCTTGTGCCTAATCTGTTTGTCTGATTACCTTACAAAATCCCCTTTGTAACGCAGAAGCCCCAACATGTATCAGTTCACTACTGGAAATAATATTTTGCATTAAGAGTTTTCTCTTTTAGCCCACTTTCATTCAGTTTTAGATCTGATTTTTTGCTACTCAACAGATCATACTCTTGGTTGCTTTTTTTTTTTTTTTTTTTGTGGTACGCGGGCCTGTCACTGTTGTGGCCTCTCCCATTGTGGACCACAAGCTCCGGACGCGCAGGCTCAGTGGCCACGGCTCACGGGCCCAGCCGCTCCGCGGCATGTGGGATCTTCCCGGACCGGGGCACGAACCCGTGTCCCCTGCATCGGCAGGCGGACTCTCAACCACTGCGCCACCAGGGAAGCCCTTGGTTGCCTTTTAATTATTGGATTGCTGTTCTTTATCTGCAGTCTCTGACTAGCAACCTTATGATAATGATTGCCCAAGACTCAGAACTGCACAGGGCACAATAAAAATCTGGAATAATGAAAATGCTTAAATTAAATAAAAATCTCCTAACAAGGAGCAGAGCACGTTGGAATGGATTATGTGAGTCACCGACTATATGAACGATTTATTTTGGAAGTTACATCAGCTGAGGAAGATCATATTTTGACCTCAACATTCAATGCTGAGGCTTGTCCTAATACCCTCATCACAGAGCCTCTGAATGAAATAGCCTCATGCAGAGATTATTAATCTATAAATAAAACCCTGATGGTCTATTGGGATTTACAACTACTGTTTTTAAAAATATTTGCTAGTGGCTTTAATGGTTGCTGTCTATTTCTTTTCAGTGTCCCATATCTGTTTGTAACTGTGTGTGAGTGTGCGTGTTGTGTTGTAAACTTGCTAAACTAGCCATATTGTGATATACAGGCTAGAATCTGCTTCTCGTTCTTATTTTTTTTAATACACTATTAGATTCCATTGATCTTTTGTTTTAGTAAGTTTATTTATTTTTATTTTTGGCTGCGTTGGGTCTTTGTTGCTGTGCGCGGGCTTTCTGTAGTTGCGGTGAGCGGGGGCTATTCTTTGTTGCGGTGCGCGGGCTTCTCATTGCAGTGGCTTCTCTTGTTGCAGAGCAGGGGCTCTAGGCACACAGGCTTCAGTAGTTGTGGCACTCGGGCTCAGCAGTTGTGGCTCGTGGGTTCTAGAGTGCAGGCTCAGTAGTTGTGGCGCACGGGCTTAGTTGCTCCGCGGCACGTGGGATCTTCCCGGACCAGGGCTCAAACCCGTGTCCCCTGCATTGGCAGGTGGATTCTTAACCACTGCGCCACCAGGGAAGCCCATCTTTCTTATTTTTAAAGAAGAATAAGAAAAGAAGAAAGCCTTATAAAACATTAAAGAAAATCCCATTTTGTGACTTGAGAATGCAGAATGGTTTTATGAATGGAAAACTAGAGAGCTATGTTCTAAATTCTATTCCTCCTTTACTAGAGCAGCACAAAGGAATCGCATGGCAAGAGATCTCATCAGACACTTCCCAAAAGAGGAGATCCGAATGGCCAGTAATGACACGAAAGGGTACTCGACCTCCTCAGTAATCAGAGAAATGCAAATGGAAATGAAAATGAGATGCCTTAACAGAAAGGCTAGAGTTAAAAGGACTGGCTGACGAAGCATTGACAAAGACGCGGAACAGCGGGAACACTCATACATTCCTGGTGGGAGTAAAATTGGCATAACCATATTGGAAAACTGACAGTGTCTAGAAAAGATGAACATGGACATACACAATGATTCTACTTACAAGAACATCACTGTATTAGTTTTCTATTGCTGCTGTAACAAATTACCTCAAACTTAGTGGAATAAAACAACATATCTTTTTATCTTATGGTTCTGTAGTTCAGAAGTTCAAAATGGGTCTCCTGGGTTAAAATCAAGGTGTCAGCAAGGCTATGTTCTTTCTGGAGATTCTAGGGAAGAATCCTTTTCCTTGATCATTTCAGCTTCTAGAGGCCACCCATAGTCCTCGGCTGATGGTCCCAGAGCCAGCCACAGTGGGTGGGTCTCAGAACGCATCACTCTGACCTCCTTTTCTGCCCCCTCTCCGACTTGCACATTTAAGGACACTTGTGATTACACTGGGCCCAGCCAGATCATCCAGGATAATCTTCCTATCGTAAAGTCAGCTGATTATCAAATGTACTTCCATTTGCTGCCCTAATTCCACTTTGCCATGAAATGTAACATATTCATAGGTTCTGGGGATCAGGATGTAGATATCTCTGTGGACCTGCCTACCACAATGGCTAACAGAAATGCATGCACGTGTGTATCAAAAGACGTGTACAAGGAGGTTTAGAGCCTAGCGTAGGTAGTGTCTTTATTGGCCCCTAAGTGGAAATAACCCAAATGTATATCAGTGGTAGAATAGATTGTTATATAATGTATATTGTAGCATATTCATATAACAGAATTCTTTATGGTAATGAAATACATTGAGTTACAGCTTCATACTACAGCTTAAATGGACCTCACACATATGTTAAGCAAGAAGCCAGACGCAGAACACGTACCGCAGGATTGTATTTACATATAAGTTTAAGAACAGGCAAATGTGTCAATTATACCTCCGTAAAGCTGAAAGAAAAAAAAAAAAAAAAAAAACACCCAGGCAGATGTGGTACCAGAGTCTAGGTAGCGGCTACACTTATGGAGGGAGAAGAAAGGTGATGCCTGGGAGAACTAGGGCTTCTGGATGATTCTGGATGATTCTAGGTCATGTTCTATTTCTTGACCTGAGTGGTTACATGGGTGTGTTCATTTTATGAAAATTCACTGAGCTGTGCACTTTAGATCTGTACACTTTTCGTATCTGTGTTATGCTTTGATTAAAAAAAGGTTTCTAAAATGACCCACCTACGTTACTTTTTCTTATTAAATGTCTTTAACTATTGGTCTCACGTCGCTGGGCAGCCCCGTGGAGAGGCCCATACGATTGAGTTTGGAAGCACATCTTCCGAGGCCTGTGAACAGCCACACAGCTGAGCTTCGAAGTGGCCCTTGGAGTCCTGGGATGAGGCTGCAGCCCAGACCGACACCGTGACTGCTGCCTGTGAGACCTTGAGCCAGACACCAGCTCAACTACTCCCAGAGGCCTGACCCACAGGAATTGTGAGACAACGGACGTTTGCTGTTTCAAATCGCTAAGTATTGGGGGTAATTTGTTACTCAGCAATAGATTGCTAATATGGGAACCACCTAGGGCTGCTTCGCATTTGCAGAGATTTTGGGGAGAGGCCTGGCCTGTGCGGTCCACATATCCACGTGAAAGCGTAAGTGCAGCTCTGATCAGAAAGTCAGCCCCGTAAGTCAGTGCCCTGTCAGGGAGCACAAGGAAGAGGTGTAGTGTGCAGCCCACATGAGTTGGGCAAAGGGCAACACCTGCATTACAGAAGACAGAAAACAGCGACGGTGTGTCCCAACGCCTGGGCCTAGACATCCCGGAACAAACACTAGGTAGAGAGATAAAGGTCCCATTGGCTGACACTCTGACACACTCCAGATGTGGCGTCCAGGGCATGGATTCCCTTCCTGCAAGACTTCAGATGAGCCCTTCTTTTCCTCCAAGTACAGCAACCGGTGGTCCCCAGAGCCTTTTCAACCCCTATGATGGTTGCTCAAGCCTTCCCCGGAGCAGCTGTGCTGAGGAGTGCTTCCAAACAACGGAAACGGGGAAGTCCTGTGACGTCACACCTCCCCTGAGCTGCTCCAGGCCCGGCCACCCAGCCAAGCGACCGAGCTCTGCCACTGGCTGCATGACTTCTCAGCTGTGCCCTCCACAGCCCAGCGCGCAGGAGCGGTCCTCCTACTCCAGGGAAACCTGTTGACAGACTTTGTGGTTATTGACCACGAAATCTGGCTGCACACGTTCCCACAGATGTCTCCAAACTCCGTAATACGAATCGCAGCACCCTAGCCAGCTCGCGGGCTTTTGGAGACATAGAATTTGTCTCATGCTCCCTCTGTAGCGTCACACGCGCCCTTGAACTAGGGGGAAGGGGCCGTGTGTGCAGAGAGATGCTGATTTCTACCTTCATACAGACGTGCCAGGAAAACGCAGCTTTTTTATTTCCTAGAACTGATCTGCTCTTCACCGTCAGCCCCCATCCCATTGGGTAACTCTGAAGAGAAACAAAATGAAAATTTGAGCAGCGTATAGCTTCATAGTTTATTTTGCTGGGTTGTTTGTTTCTTGGTTTTAATCACTCATCCTCTTTGTGGTGTGAAGCTCAGTAGTTCAGATTTCCTCCACACCTAGTTCCTTTCAAGGATGCTCTGTGGAAAGGTAGAGAGTATTCAGGGCCTTACAGTAGCAGAGATCGGGGGGCAGCCTTCACTGAATCATTTCACTCAATAAATACTGATCGAGCTCCTACTATGTTCAGTACTATATTCCAGGGGCTGGATAGACAGCAGAGGACAAAGTCCCTACCCTCTGGCCTCATGGACCTTATATTCTGCGGGATGTGCAACAGATGATATATAGACTCCCAATATGTAATATGTCAGGGGGAGACAGGTGATTATGTGGGCGGGAGAGGCAGGTTAAGGGAGACAGAGAGTGCAGGGCGGGGCTGTTCTTTCACATGGAGTGGCCACGGAAGAGCCTACTAATAAGAAGACATTTGAAGCTGAGTTCTGAAGAAAGTGCAGGACCGATTCTGGGGGCAGGGCCTTCCGGGCAGGCAGAAGAGCCAAGGCACAGGCCTGGAGGCCAGAGCGGGCACGACGTGGAGCAGGGAGGGCAGGGACTCCTGGCGGCTGGGCTGGAGGGGGCGAGGGTGAGAGGCAGCCAGAGTGTGGCAGACCTGGTGCGCCGGGGGAAGGAGTTTTGCTTTCACAGTGAGATGAGAAGCCTTTGGGGACTTCGAGCAGAGAAATGACATACATTTTAAAAGTCCCAGTACAGCTGCTGGTGGGGAACAGGCTACAGGGGAGCAGGCGTGGGCGAAGAGAGGTGAGTTGGAAGGCAACTGCAAAACTCCTGGTGAACGATGACAGCGCATGGCCCAGGGTCGTAGCACGAATGGTATGAGAGATAAAGAGGTCGAGGATACTCCATGGCTTTTGGTTGAGCAATTGGAAGACTGGCATTTCCCTGTAGAAGAAGAGAAGGCTGAGGGGGAGGCTTTCTGAGGGGAGATGAGGGCATGGACTTCAGTTTTGTGCAAGCAGAAGTGTTAAGGAAGGAACTGCCTTTAAAGGTCTGAGTTCAAGGAAGAGCAAAGAGTGGAGACATACGATTGAGATTTGTTGTGTATGGGAAGCGTTTAAAGCCGTGCCAATGCATGATATCACTAAAGGAGTTGAGTATAGACAGGAATTCCAGAGCTTAGAGATAAAGAGGAATCTGCAAAGGGGACTGAGAAAGAGGACGGGTCTCAGCCATTTGCCCTGGTCTCAATGTCTCCGCCCAGGGCAGTGTCTTCTGCCAATCGCAAGCTTCCACCTGCCCCCAGCACTCTCTGCATCCCCTCTTGGCCAGGGAAGAACTTCTGGATGCTCTGCTCTTCCTGAGCCGGCCAAGGGGACCCAGAAGTGCTGCCTCAGCATCCTTCATGCAGCCACTTCCTCAGTCAATGCCTCATGACCTCTTTTGTCACCTTGGACAGGTGGGTCTTCGACTGGGAACAGGTAGCCTCCTCTAAGGTATGTCCGGGTACATGTGCCACAAGGCCACCCTTCACTTTAACCTTCTCAGCTCCCCCATAACTACCTGTTTCTCTCCCTGGTCCTCCACCTACACACACACACACAAACACACACACATACTGAAGGCTTTCCACCCCTAGAAACGGGCAACCAGAACCCACCTGATCCCTCATCCTAGCTCAGTCTCCCCTCAACCTGGATAGGTCTTCTCTCTGATGTGCACCTCCCTTTTCTAAAACTCACCCATCTATCCAACCAGGCATGGCTCTTCATATGTTAGAAGACCTATCCAGGTTTCTAGAATCTAGGAAATCCTCTTCTGGTTCCATAAATCCTAGCTTTCAAGATCAAGCTCTTGACTAAGAGGTCAAAGTAGTGAGGATTCGATACCCAAAGGTAATCAAGTTGCCGCTCAGTTCTGCCCACCTTCTCCTTCCCTGGTGCAGTAAACTCTGTGACTCAGACTTGAAGGGAGATTGTTGCAAGTAATATGATTTAAAGGAGAAATGAAAATACGCCATTTTTAATATTTTCCAAATAGGATTCTCTTCTCGACCCATTTACCTGCAGATAACAATTCTCCCTTTCCCTTTCCCTCCCTACTCACCAAAAAGAGGGGGATCTAGAGGTGAGTTGTGAATGGAAAACCTTATAGTGAGGGCTGAGAGGGAAGGAAGTAGAGCGCAGACTGCACGAGAGGGCAGGTGAGAACCAGCAGACAGAGACTCAGAGCTGGGAAGGCGGGGCAGTCCTGAGACTCACCTCCCGGTCTTTTCCAGGCTGGGAATGGGTTGGGAAGGGGCATATTTTTAATGTGTAAGGTCCCCGCCCCGGGAGTCAAGTCGAGTCCTGGAGAGCTTAGTTCTGTGGCCAGCGAGGGAAGCTGCAGAAGGAGCTGCTACTGAGCCCAAGGAAGATTCAGCACATTGATTTTTTCCCCTTTATTTTTTTCTAGTCACTGTGGTTTGTGATTGAGTGGGGAGGTTGGGGAGGACAGCCAAGGCTTTTAAAGGTGCCAATACTCCAGCCAGAAATAAGGAAGAGTGGCTGCTAAAAGAGCCTGGATTCTCCGTTCCACCCTCCTGTGCCTCATTTTTCTTCTCCTCTTTCTGCTTTCTTAGATGACCCTGCCTGTCAGCAGTGTGATTAAAAGCTTTGCTGAAGTGCAGATCAGGACTCGGACGAGGGCTCAGAGCGGGAGTCAGAAGGCCTGGGCCCTGAGCCCAGCTGATGATCTGACCTTGAGCACATCGCCACCCGGCTCCCTGGTTCCTGCCTCCCTTCCTTCACGTGCGCTTTCACTCTGGCATCGATCAAAAAATAACGAGTGTCTATTGTGTGCTAGGCACTCTTCATGCAGTCGTGACAAAACAGACACGGTCCTGCCCTCAGGGGGCTTATACTCTAGGAAGGTAGAGGACATTCAAGAAAGGGCAAGAAATAAATATGTGCCTACAGGTAATGCTAAATGCCACCGAGCAAAACAACCGCACACCATGGAAGAGAATCACCACGCAGTTGGCGGTCAGGGCAGGTTTCTCTCTGAGACATTTAAGCGAGGGCCACAAGGATGACATAAAATGGAGGTGGGACCCAGGTCACGCCCACGGGGACAGACTGCCAAGGAAACCAACAGATGATGAGGAAAAGAGCTCCAGTTGACCCCTCATCTGGTAGGACAGATTCAGGAGCTACTCTCCACATTTTTTAAGCTTATTCACTTCTTTGTTAGCACCAGCCTGTAAGGTGGCACCTAGAAATCCAGTGTCTGAATGTCTCCTGCCCTTGACAGAACCATGTTAAGTGCATAGTGGTACAAGTCTGCTATTTTCTACTTTTAAAATAGGACTTTCTAAATTGAAAGAATTTGTGAACGATGCTATAATAAGGATATAAATTCCTTCTTATATCAAAAGTCAGGAAGCAGAGATACTTGTGAAATCAACTCTCTACATTTTCATTTGGGAAAGCCTCAAATTCTTTTATAGAAAATTGG
Source organism: Aethalodelphis obliquidens (assembly GCF_003676395.1). Lineage (NCBI taxonomy): Eukaryota > Metazoa > Chordata > Mammalia > Artiodactyla > Delphinidae > Aethalodelphis > Aethalodelphis obliquidens. The sequence continues at coordinate 12,484,920 of NW_020837949.1, forward strand.
AAATTGAGTATGTCCCAAGATCTTTCTTATACAGTCGTAACATTCCCATCTGGTAGACTCTGAGCAATTACCAACAAAGATCAATAAAGCCAAGTTTTACGCTAGGGTTACAAATATTCTTTCCATTCTTTTCTCCCTATTATCCATCTCTATGACCATTTACTCAGCAAACATTTCCTAGACACCTACTGTGTGCCAGGGACCATTCTTCACACTGGCTGGGAATATAGCAATGAACAAAACAGAACAGACTAAGTCCCTCTTCTCGTGAAGCTTACCTTTTGCTGGAGGGAGACAGTCAATAACTAAACAAATTAACATACAATGAGTCTGTTAGCCATTGATGACAAAAAGAGAAAGAAAGCAGAGAAAGGAGATAGAGAGTGACTCATGGGGGTCAGAGTTCCTACTTTGTACAGAAGTCAGAGAAGATGGTATCTGAGCAGAGACTGGAAAGACTCGAGGGGAAGAGTGTTCCAGGCAGAGGAAACAGAATATGCAAAGGCTCTGGGTGGTGGGGTGTTTGATGTGTTCTAGAAACAGGAAGCTGGTGTGGCTGGAGTGGAGTGAGAGGTGTCTTAGTTTTCATACTTCCTGAGACAAGGATTTGGGTACAAGGGGTTTCTGGAGGTGATCTTAGGAAGCACTGAGAGAGTGGGAAAGAGAGAGAGGGAAGGAAGGAAAGCTAACAATGGGACATTAATGAGTGGGTGTCTCAGTGTGGGCCACTGAGGCTCAGTCCTGCTGGGGACCTCTGAGAATACATGGGACATGCCTCAGAACTGCCCCAGTGACCAGTCAGGAAGCTGGGTATTTTCCCACTCCTGCCTCACTGCTGAAGATGGCTTCTGGAAGCTGCCCCTGAGGCCACAGAAAACTTCCAGGCAGATGCACAAAGACCACTGGAGCCCAGGCCAGTGTTAGCAGGTGGCATCTGGGGCAAGCCAGGGGTGTGGGCAGGGCACTGACCCCATCTGCTGGAGGAGGCAACAGGAAGAGATGAGATCCAGAGGCGGCGCCGCCCAGATCAGACGGGCCCGCTTGGCCTCGATAAGAACTGCGGACTTCATCTTCAGCATGGTGGCAAGCATTTGGAGACTTTAAGCAACATGATCTGATTTCCACTTTTAAATAAAAATATTATGGGGGCCGGGGGGGAGGGAGAGACTGGGAGGTTGAGGTTGACATGTACACACACTGCTATATTTAAAGCAGATAACCAACACGGACCTACTGTACAGCACAGGGAACTCTGCTCAATACTCTGTAATGACCTAAATGGGATAAGAATTTGAAAAAAAATAGATGCATTTCTATGTATAACAATCACTTTGCTGTACACCTGAAACTAACACAACATTGTCAATCAACTGTACTCCAATATAAAATTTTAAAAGAATGTTTTTAAATATGTGGTATATACACACAATGGACTATTACTCAGGCATTAAAAAAGAATGAGGAGAACCGACTCCCTCTTGTGAGAGCACCGGAATCACAAATAACTGCTGAACAATCATCAAAAGGAAGACACTGGAACTCACCAAAAAATATACCCCACATTCAAAGACAAAGGAGCAGCCACAGTGAGATGGTAGGAGGGGCGCAATCACAATAAAATCAAATCCCATAACTGCTGGGTGGGTGACTCACAGACTGGAGAACACTTATACCACAGAAGTCCACCCACTGGAGTGAAGGTTCTGAGCCCCTCGTCAGGCTTCCCAACCTGGGGGTCCGGTCGGGTCCGGCAATGGGAGGAGGAATTCCTAGAGAATCAGACTTTGAAGGCTAGCGGGATTTGATTGCAGGACATTGACAGGACTGGGGAAAACAGAAACTCCACTCTTGGAGGGTACACACAAAGTAGTGTGCGCATCGGGACCCAGGGGAAGGAGCAGTGACCCTGTAGGAGACTGAACCAGACCTACCTGCAAGTGTTGGAGGGTCTCCTGCAGCGTCAGGGGGTGGCTGTGTCTCACCGTGAGGACAAGGACACTGGCAGAAGTTCTGGGAAATGCTCCTTGGCGTGAGCCCTCCCAGAGTCCGCCATTAGCCCCACCAAAGAGCCCGGGTAGGCTCCAGTGTTGGGTCGCCTCAGGCCAACAACCAACAGGGAGGGAACCCAGCCTCACCCATCAGCAGACAAGTAGATTAAAGTTTTACTGAGCTCTGCCCACCAGAGCAACAGCCAGCTCTACCCACCACCAGTCCCTCCCAGCAGGAAACTTGCACAAGCCTCTGAGATAGCCTCATCCACCAGAGGGCAGACAGCAGAAGCAAGAAGAACTACAATCCTGCAGCCTGTGGAACAAAAACCACATTCACAGAAAGATACACAAGATGGAAAGGCAGAGGGCTATGTATCAGATGAAGGAACAAGATAAAATCCCAGAAAAACAACTAAATGAAGTGGACATAGGCAACCTTCCATAAAAAGAATTCAGAATAATGATAGTGAAGATGATCCAGGACCTCAGAAAAAGAATGGAAGCAAACATCGAGAGGATGCAAGAAATGTTTAACAGAGATCTAGAAGAATTAAAGAACAAACAAAGAGAGACGAACAACACAATACATGAAATGAAAACTACACTAGAAGGAATCAATAGCAGAATAACTGAGGCAGAAGAACAGATAAGTGACCTGGAAGACAGAATGGTGGAATTCACTGCTGTGGAACAGAAAAAAGAATGAAAAGGAATGAAGACAGCCCAGGAGACCTCTGGGACAACATTAAACACAATAATATTCACATTATAGGGGTCCCAGAAGGAGAAGAGAGAGAAAAAGGACCCAAGAAAATATTTGAAGAGATTATAGCCGAAAGCTTCCCTAACATGTAAAAGGAAATAGACACCCAAGGCCAGGAAACGCAGAGGGTCCCAGGCAGGATAAACCCAAGGAGAAACACGCCGAGCCACATAGTAATCAAATTGGCAAAAATTAAAGACAAAGAAAAATTATTGAGAGCTAAAGGGAAAAACGACAAATAACATACAAGGGAACTCCCATAAGGTTAACAGCTGGTTTCTCAGCAGAAAATCTACAAGCCAGAAGGCAGTGGCATGACATATTTAAAGTGATGAAAGGGAAGAACCTACAACAAAGATTACTCTACCGGGCAAGGGTCTCATTCAGATTCGATGGAGAAATCAAAAGCTTTACAGACAATTAAAAGCTAAGAGAATTCAGCACCACCAAACCAGCTCTACAACAAATACTAAAGGAACTTCTCTAAGTGGGAAACACAACAGAAGAAAAGGACCTACAAAAACAAACCCAAAACAATTAAGAAAATGGAAATAAGAACAAACATATCGATAATTACCTTAAACGAAAATGGATTAAAGGCTCCAACCAAAAGACACAGGCTTGCTGAAAGGATACAAAAAAAAGACCCATGTATATGCTGTCTACAAGAGACCCACTTCAGACCTAGGGACACATACAGACAGAAAGTGAGGGGATGGAAAAAGATATTCCATGCAAATGGAAATCAAAAGAAAGCTGGAGTAGCAATACTCACATCAGATAAAACAGACTTTAAAATAAAGAATGTTATAAGAGACAAGGAAGGACACTACATAATGATCAAGGGATCAATCCAAGAAGACGATATAACAATTATAAATATATATGCATCCAACATAGGAGCACCTCAATACATAAGGCAACCGCTAACAGCTATAAAAGAGGAAACAGTAACACAATAATAGTGGGGGACTTTAACACCTCACTTACACCGATGGACAGATCATCCAAACAAAATTAATAAGGAAACACAAGCTTTAAATGACGCAATAGACCAGATAGATTTAATTGATATTTATAGGACATTCCATCCTAAAACAGCAGATTTCACTTTCATCTCAAGTGTGCACTGAACATTCTCCAGGAGAGATCACATCTTGGGTCATAAATCAAGCCTCAGTAAATTTAAGAAAACTGAAATCATATCAAGCATCTTTTCTGACCATAACACTATGAGATTAGAAATGAATTATGTAAAAAACACAAACACATGGAGGCTAAACAATACGTTATTAAATAACCAAGAGATCACTGAAGATATCAAAGAGGAAATCAAAAAATACCTAGGGGGCTTCCCTGGTGGCGCAGTGGTTGAGAGTCCGCCTGCCGGTGCAGGGGACACAGGTTCGTGCCCCGGTCCGGGATGATCCCACATGCCGTGGAGCGGCTGGGACCATGAGCCATGGCCACTGGGCCTGCGTGTCCGGAGCCTGTGCTTCACAACAGGAGAGGCCACAACAGTGAGAGGCCCATGTACCGGAAAGAAAAAAAAAAAAACCTAGAGACAAATGACAATGAAAACACAACGATCCAAAACCTATGGGATGCAGCAAAAGCAGTTCTAAGCGGGAAGTTTATAGCAATACAATCCTACCTCAAGAAACAACAAACATCTCAAATAAACAACCTAACCTTACACCTAAAATGAACTAGAGAAAGAAGAACAAACAAAACCCAAAGTTAGCAGAAGGGAAGAAATCATAAAGATCAGAGCAGAAATAAATGAAATAGAAACAAAGAAAACAATAGCAAAGACCAATAAAACTAAAAGATGGTTCTTTGAGAAGATAAACGAAATTGATAAACCATTAGAAAGACTCATCAAGAAAAAAAGGGAGAGGACTCAAGTCAATAAAATTAGAAATGAAAAAGAAGTTACATAGACACCACAGAAATACAAAGCATCCTAAGAGACTGCAACAAGCAACTCTATGCCAAAAAAATGGACAACCTGGAAGAAATGGACAAATTCGTAGAAAGGTATAACCTTCCAAGACTGAACCAGGAAGAAATAGAAAATATGAACAGACCAATCACAAGTAATGAAATTGAAACTGTGATTAAAAATCTTCCAACAAACAGAAGTCCAGGGCCAGATGGCTTCACAGGTGAATTCTATCAAACATTTAGAGAAGAGTTAACACCCATCCTTCTCAAACTCTTCCAAAAAATTGCAGAGGAAGGAACACTCCCAAACTCATTCTATGAGGCCACCATCACCCTGATACCAAAACCAGACAAAGATACTCCAAAAAAAGAAAATGACAGACCAACATCACTGATGAATATAGATACAAAAATCCTCAACAAAATACTAGCAAACAGAATCCAACAACACATTAAAAGGATCATACACCATGATCAAGTGGGATTTATCCTATACATGCAAGGATTCTTCAATACATGCAAATCAATCAATGTGATACACCATATTAACATACTGAAGAATAAAAACCATATGATCATCTCAATAGATGCAGAAAAAGCTTCTGACAAAATCCAACACCTGTTTATGATAAAAACTCTTCAGAAAGTGGGCGTAGAGGGAACCTACCTCAACATAATAAAGGCTATATACGACAAACCCACAACAAACATCATTCTTAATGGTGAAAAACTGAAAGCACTTCCTCTAAGATCAGGAACAAGACAAGGATGTCCACCCTCACCCCTATTATTCAACACAGTTTTGGAAGTCCTAACCACAGCAATGAGAGAAGAAAAAGAAATAAAAGGAATACAAATTGGAAAAGAAGAGGTAAAACTGTCACTGTTTGCAGATGACATGCTACTATACATAGAGAATCCTTAAGATGCCACCAGAAAACTACTAGAGCTAATCAATGAATTTGGTTAAGTTGCAGGATACAAAATTAATGCACAGAAATCTCTTGCATTCCTATACACCAATGATGAAAAATCTGAAAGAGAAATTAAGGAAACATTCCCATTTACCAATGCAACAAAAAGAATAAAATACCTAGGAATAAAGTTACCTAGGGAGACAAAAGACCTGTATGCAGAAAACTATAAGACACTGATGAAAGAAATTAAAGATGATACCAACAGATGGAGAGATATACCATGTTCTTGGATTGGAAGAATCAATATTGTGAAAATGACTATATTACCCAAAGCAATCTACAGATTCAATGCAACCCTTATCAAATTACCAATGGCATTTTTTACAGAACTAGAACAAAAAAATCTTAAAATTTGTATGGGGACACAAAAGCCCCTGAATAGCCAAAAAATGGTCTTGAGAGAAAAAAGCAGAGCTGGAAGAATCAGACTCCCTGACTTCAGAGTATACTAGAAAGCTACAGTAATCAAGACAATATGGCACTGGCACAAAAACAGAAATACAGATCAATGGAACAGGATACAAAGCCCAGAGATAAACCGACACACCTATGGTCAACTAATCTATGACAAAGAAGGCAAGGATACACAATGGAGAAAAGACAGTCTCTTCAATAAGTGGTGCTGGGACAACAGGACAGCTACATGTAAGAGAATGAAATTAGAACACTCCCTAACACCATACACAAAAATAAACTCAAAATGGTTTAGAGACCTAAATGTAAGACTGAACACTATAAAGGTCTTAGAGGAAAACATAGGAAGAACACTCTTTGACATAAGTCACAGCAAGATATTTTTTGATCCCCCTCCTAGAATAATGGAAATAAAAACAAAAATAAGCAAATGGGACCGAATGAAACTTAAAAGCTTTTACAAAGCAAAGGAAACTACAAACAAGACGAAAAGACAACCCTCAGAATGGGAGAAAATATTTTCAAATGAAGCTACTGACAAAGGATTAATCTCCAAAATATACAAGCATCTCATGCAGCTCAATATTAAAAAAACAATCAACCCAATCCAAAGATGGGCAGAAGACCTAAATAGATATTTCTCCAAAGAAGACATACAGATGGCCAAGAAGCACATGAAAAGCCGCTCAGCATCACTAATTATTAGAGAAATGCAAATCAAAACTACAATGAGGTATTACCTCACACCAGTATGAATGGGCATCATCAGAAAATCTACAAACAACAAATGCTGGAGAGGGTGTGGAGAAAAGGGAACCCTCTTGCACTCTTGGTGGGAATGTAAATTGATACAGCCACCATGGAGAACAGTATGGAGGTTCCTTAAACAACTAAAAATAGAACTACCATATGACCCAGCAATCCCACTACTGGGCACAGACCCAGAGAAAACCATAATTCAAAAAGACACATGCACCCCAATGTTCATTGCAGCACTATTTACAATAGCCAGGACATGGAAGCAACCTAAATGCCCATCGACAGATGAATGGATAAAGAAGATGTGGTACATATATACAATGGAATATTACTCAGCCATAAAAAGGAACAAAATTGGGTCATTTGTTGAGACATGGATGGACTTAGAGACTGTCATACAGAGTGAAGTAAGTCAGAAAGAGAAAAACAAGTATCGTATATTAACGCATATATGTGGAACCTAGAAAAATGGTACAGATGAACCAGTTTGCAGGGCAGAAATAGAGACACAGATGTAGAGTAGAAACGTATGGACACCAAGGGGGGAAAGTGGCAGGGGGTGGGGAAGGTGGTGTGATGAATTGGGCAATTGGGATTGACATGTATACACTGATGTGTATAAAACTCATGACTAATAAGGACTTGCTGTATAAAAAAATAAATAAAATTTTTAAAAAATTTTAAAAATTAAAAAAAGAAAATTCTAGAGAACCTAAAAAAAAAAGCAATAAAATTCTACCATTTGCAACAATGTTGTTGGACCTAGAGGGTATTATGCTTAGTGAAATAAGTCAGAGAAAGACAGAAACTCCATCACTTATACGTAGAATCTAAAAAAATAAAATGAATGTGTATAAAAAAACAGAAACAGATTCACAGATAAAGAGAACAGACAAGCGGTTACCAGTGGGGAGAGGGAGGGGGCAAGATAGAAGTATGGAATTAAGAGATACAAACTGCTATGTATAAAATAAGTAACCAGGATATATTGAACAGCACAGGGAAATACGGCCATTGTTTTGTGATTACGTTAAATGGAGTATAATCTATAAAAATATTGAATCACCGTGTTGTACACCTGAAACTAATATAATATTGTAAGTCAACTATACTTTAATAAAAAATTTAAATCTAAAAACATATTATGACTGCTGTGGGGAGAATATACAGTAGCAGAGCAAGGATGGAAGCAGGGAGACCAGTGAGGAAGGCTTTGCAATGACGTAGGCAAGAAATGATGGCAGTGCGGCCCAGGGTGGTAGCAGCTGGATGGCAAGAGGTAGCTGATTTCTTGGTATATTTAGAAGGAAGAGCATACAGAATTTGCCAAAGGATTAGATGTGGGGCAGGAGAGGAAGAGAGGAGCTCAGACTAACTCTAAAATGGGAGAATAGAAGAGACGTTTATTGAGATGGGGTGGGCTTAGGGAGGAATGGTTTGGGACCTGTTCTACTTGGAATGTCTCCAAGTGGAAGACACCCACGTGGAGATGGGCATCAGGCAGCAGGATATGTACATCTGGAACTTAACTCATGCTGACCTGACCCCCAGCTTTGTCCTTTCCCTCCTAGCCAGCCCAGCGTCTTCTCTGTCTTGGCATGACACTGCATGATGTCTTTATATCTGAGCACTTCCAGCCTCATCCCACACTTCCGACTAGGTTCAATGTCTCCCTGGTTCTCACACTACTCCACTCCCTACTCCTAAATCAAAAGGTGAACAGGCGATCAGGACATGTCCTATGCTTGGAGAGCAACCATTTGAATGCCTTCGCCATCTTACTTCCGTCAATTCCTTTCCAGCACCTCCTAAGCAAAGGCAGAAATGCTTAAGTTGCACTGCAGCCTCAACAAACTACCTCTGAAGCCTTTGTTCCATGTCCTCACCAAGGAAGCCTCTGAGGACGAGGTTTCTCGTGTGCCCTGGGATGAGGGAGAGAGTTTTTGGAACAGTGGGAACAAGTTACTTTTCCCCTAGAAAGATATACTAATGCTACCTTATGAAGTAAGCTATCTCTAAAGCTCAGTATCTGAACACACTAAAAGTTAATTTCTCACCCACATCACAGTTTGGTGTGAGTCAGGCATCTCTCCTGGTGGCACTCTTCCACGTGGTGACTCAGGATCCCAGACCCTTCCATTGTGTGTCTCCTCCACTGCAGTCCCTCACTTCCAGCACTTGGGACATTGTATGGCCAGGTCTGGAAGTGGCATATGTCACTTCTGCCCACATTCCGTTGTCTGGAACTCAATCCCATGGTTCCACCTAACAGCAGGTGAGGCTGGGGAATCTAGTCTCCCCACCTGCCCAGGAAGAAGCAACAGGACTGGTGAGCACCTCTCCAGTCTCTGACACCAAAAGGTTTTCCCCCCCTCCTAGTGATGAATACATTGGTACTTCGGTTTTGCCCTTATTCTCTCGTGAATGTTACAGCGTGATTCTACTCTGCCGTGCATGATTCCTCCCAGTGAACCCAAAAGATCGAGCTTCTGAATCAGCAGAGTTGAGGACCAAACCGCACTGACCCGAAGCGCACTCAAGCCGCAAAGTTCCCTCAGGCACATCTTAGCTGGGACAACACTGCCCACCGGAGTCATCAGAAAGGCCCAAGTACATTACCTGTGCTCTGTGCTCTGTTTAATATGTCAATGAAGTGTGTCCTAAATTTACTTATTTCTAGGATCTCTTCCTCATTCCCCAGCAGGCCCGGTTTTACTGCCCTCACATGCTTCCCATGGCGAGGGAGGGAGCTGAGGAAAGTGACTTGAAAAGAAACAAGGCAGAGGAAGGGAGGGAAAGGACAGGGTAAGGGAGGAAGTAAGCTAAACGGTGAAGACAAAAACCTGTGGGCTTCCCTGGTGGCGCAGTGGTTGAGAGTCTGCCTGCCGATGCAGGGGACACGGGTTCGTGCCCCGGTCCGGGAAGATCCCACATGTCGCGGAGCGGCTGGGCCCGTGAGCCATGGCCGCTGAGCCTGCGCGTCCGGAGCCTGTGCTCCGCAACGGGAGAGGCCACAACAGTGAGAGGCCCGCGTACCGCAAAAAAAACACACAAAAAAACCCTGTACCTGAGAGGGAGGAAGGGAAGTCAAGGGTGAACACCTGCTCGGGAGAAAGGGTTGGGGGGGCCACCCAGCAAGAGGGCGAGAGCTGCAGGAGCCTGAGGACAGGGAAAGGCAGGCGGACGCAGGGAAGGGCGCCCTTAAGAGACCCTGGGGCGGCAGCCTGGGAACCGAGCGCAGCTGTTACTACGGCAGCGGCGAAGCTCTTTGGGCTCCAAGGAGCACGAGCATCCCCTTTGGGAGCAGAACCTGCTCCCCCGGGAATGGGGGAGCGGGAAGCAGGAAGGAGGGGGAGGTGCAGGGGCGGGTAAGGACGGATCTGAGCGCAGGCAGAGACATGCCAGACGGACGGGGAATGCTGCCCCTGCTGGAAAGAACAAGTAAGTGCCCTGTGCTTGGTAGGCTAGCTTTTTACCTCCCGCTGACACTCAAAGCTCCAGCTTCTCAGTCTCAGTTTGAAATAAACACACTTGCCCACCTAGACGAAGGGACTGAGGCTGGTGCCTCCCACCCATCCGAGCTGCCCGTGCCTGGGCCTTACCTGGCCGCACTTGTATGCTGCTCGCCGGGAGTGCAGGCTGCCTCCGGGACTTTCTACTGCTCTGCAGGAAAATCTCAGGGCTGGGGCCTGAGGTCAAGAAGTGCGACGTGGGGTGCGGGTGCGTGGGCTGTAATTACGGTACTCGAGGGGGCGGCCGGCCCGAGGCGCAGGAACAGCCACAGAATCAGCCGTAAAGGATCGAACTGGCCCCGCTTTCTCTCTGAACGTTGGCCTCTGTCCTTCGCTCGGCAATACTTTCCAGACTGCCGGCTATTAGCAGACAGAGCATGCGCAGAAAAGGTCCCGCTCAACTCCAGGCGCAGGTGGGCAGGGCAGGTCGCGCCCCTCGGGGCAATTTCCCACAGCTGGGCAACCTGCGCCTTCCCTCATTGGTTTCACTCCATCAGATCTGCTTGGATTTTGTTTTTCGCTCTCTCCTTTTGTTTTCTCCTTTGCGTTTCCTGTCTCTTCCTTTCCTTCGTTGTGGGCCACACCTGAGACTTCTCGTGGACGTTACTGAGTCTACAGGGCACTTAATAAGAGGGCAACCCAAGGCCACCCCCATATGAAGGTTTTTTTTTTCCTCCAGGCACCTTGGGGAACTTGCTTGCATTTCCACCAAGCCCCCTCGCTACCAAGCTCCACCCAAGCCTGTCAGTTAAAGCGCACAATTTACTTTATGGCTGTTTAAGTAACGGAAAGGAACTGCTCATATACACAGTGCGGTTTGAAAGTAATCACGTTGAGGCTACAGGCCACATAGGAATCCCACGTCATCACTTCAGTTACATCTGAACTGTGGTGGTAACGGCGCCATCTTGCTTCACTCAGTTATCTCCACGTGGGTTAATGCCCTTCCCAGGAATCCCTTATCACCCCTCTCTTGGGTCCTTTTGGCGAGATTCACTGGATCTGGGGGAAGGTGATGGCTGGTTGCTGTTTCTACTGCCTGTCTCTCCAAGGCTTCAAAACCAAGGCTTGTAGGTTCTCCGAGCTGCCTGGGACTACCATGCACGTTTGTGTTCCATTCTTACATATCTGTCCTTTTCAGTTCTCCCTCTGTTTCCTTGTGTCCTTGCTCCCAGGGTTCCCTGGCCCTCCCTTCGCTCGGATGCGGCTTATGTTAGTGACTCTTTAGCCTGCGTCTGGAGCAGTTACACTAGAAAGTTCCCTCAGCTTGCCGCAGCTCCAGGCCCGGCCTTGGCAATCCCGGCCGACACAGATGTTCCGCTTTACCTTGACTGATACGGATCGGCAGGCCGCAGAGTTCACAAGTCCCAGCTGCGTTCTGTCTTGCAAATAAACATTCTCAAGAAGTTGCATCCGTTTGCTTTCCCAGAGACACGGCCCCATTTCTCTCCTCCATCTCAGATTCCGCTCAGGACAGAGCCACTGTGGAAGAAGGCTAGGCAGCTGGGATGTCTTTAAATAATAAAGCGCCTTTTAGACCCTCAGAGCTGGACTGGGCCTTAGACATCACCTAGTCCGGTGATTCCCAGAGGAGCTGGGAAAGATGAACAGAGCTGAAACTTGCCAGTGGCAGGAAACACTGCACCCAAGCAGCTGTGACATCCGGGCAGCTCCACTGGGAAATGGGCTCCAAGCCTGGCTGACCACGAGGATCACAGAGGCGCTGGGCTGGCCCCTTTCTGCTGGGCACAGGCTTCCTTCTCCCCTGGGTTTCTTTAAAATGTTAATTTCTTGAAACAGTTTGTCCACCTGTTCTTGTGACATTTTCCATCCATCCTACTACACCTTCGGCGGTTTTCTCCTTCCTCTTCAATGTATTTCCTAAGATCCTCTGCTTCTCCACCCACCAACTTGAGTCCCACACAAACACCACAGAAGAGTGTGGACATTCTTATCACTTTATATTTACCACCTGCCTTCATACCTATTCCTGTTCATTTCTCCTAAAGAAAACACCATCCCGATCAGTTCTCCTTCGATCCTGTGCCCAGTTGGCAAACACAGACCCATCTGTACAAACACACACATAACAGGACGTTTAATCCTGCTCTTCCTGAGGCCTCTGTGTTCAGAGGGAATCCCCAAAGGTGGAGAACAGTATAACAGGTGTCATGCCTCTTACATCCTAATGGGTGTCAGACCACTTGCAGGACACCTTGTAAGGTTGAGAAACCAGTGTAGTCAGAGTTAGTCCACTACCCGCCTGCGTCCTATGACAGAGAACCAAGGAGAGACCATTCCTTTGGAGAAATTTCTGATGCTCTGCCCTCCTCTCAAATCATCATGGACTGCTGGGGTTCCTCGGAGAGGCTGGCATGTCTCTGGGGGCATACTGGGAATTAGTACGTAATATGAACCTAAAAAATACAAGGGGAAAAGGCTTGAGGTGATGGGAGAGAGAGAAAGAGAAGTGCCTTAGAAGCAATGGCATTTGCACAAGTAACAGTAGAGCAGTGATGTTTCCTGTCCTGGCCAAATGTGTCACGTGCTGGAAGGAAATGACCTGGGGCCGTTTCCCAGGAACCTCGCCTGTGAGCACTGCCTGGGAGGATGAACTGACCCAGCAGAAGGGTGGATCCCTGGAGTTGAGAGCCTGAGTGTTGGAGGTTTAAGCGGCCGTGGGGGGAGCTATTGCCTGATTCATTGGAACAGCACTGGGAAGTTCTAGTGGGGAATGTCAGAGAAACCAGAGAAGAAAACCTCGAGTAAAAAGTCAGCTTTGAAATTCTGCCAGAGCCAGAGACCACCAACATTACGGCAGCCAGAAACTGTTCCTTTTTCCTAACCCTCCCCAGGACCAGACATAGCAGCTTGCAAGGAGCCAGTGGAGAAAAGAGAAAAGCAGCCATCCTGACCCCTCCTGTACTGCAGGCAACAGACCTGCGGGAGGGGCAAAGCCCTAGATGGTGTAAATTATTATGTGGGACTGGACATATTCACTACCAAAAGAAATCTGTTCTTGTGATTACAAGGACCGGGGAAAACTTCAGACCTGCCCAGGACTTCCCCCAAGGCAAAAGCTAGTCCACAGAGCAAAGGGGCACAAGAGGAATTGAGTCCCTCTCGTTCAGCGTAATGAGCACACATCCTGGCACCCAGACAAGGATGACAGTTGAACAGATAAGGATATATCCAACCATTACTTGACCTACAGTAAGAATACTCAGGAAGGATGTGGACCTCGTATATATTTTGACTTGGTCATTCCCACTATGATGCTTCTCATGGATGGAGGTTGGGCTCACACCCCCAGCAGTGACGATGCTTCTCTTATTTTCTTCCAGGTACGTGTCTTCCATTAGGTACCCGGCCACCCGATGAAGCGGGATGGGAGGAGATGACTTGATCATGGGTTTATAATCCAAACCACTAGGCTTTCCATAGAGTCATGAAGAACACGCTTTTCTGCTCAGTTATACTTTTTACATAAAAATAGAAATCTTTAATAAAACCAGATCAGCATAAACTAGTATTAGTAGAACATCATTGTTTCAACAGATGAATCATCTATTTCTATAAAGAAATAGGAATATCTAGATATTTTCTTTCTAATCCAGAGACTCACGTGTGCATACGAACCATTTTAGGACCTTGTTAAAATGCAGACTCCCAGGCCCTGTCCTACCCGGGGCAGGACCAGAGAATCTGCATTTTAATAAGCCTTCCTAGCGACTCTGAAGCCTATCGCAACTTAAGACATTGTTTTAATTAGTTGCGATCTACTGCCACTCGTTACTTAACCTAACCTTTTGTTCTTCCCTAGACACGAGTGGAACTATTAGTTTACCCAGAATCTTTTAATGTAAAGTTTTAACATTTTGGAGGCCGCAGGCTTTAGCAACTTCGCCAAATGTCAAACCTACTAGCATTTCTCTTGTATGGAAAACTAGTAAATTGATTCTAATTACCTGCCTCCTAGTTTACCTCCTGGAATATATATTTGCTCTTTTGGCCGCCCTTCTCTTTGGGTGACAGAAACAAACAAAATGGCCAGTTAGACCGTAGATTCGCAGTGGTTTCCCCATCAGAACCACTGCCCCAGTCAATCGCAAACACCTCTGAAGTTTATTCACTAAACAGTTTCCAAGCCAAGATCACACACTCAGGATTAGAGACAAGTCAGCTTAAGAGCTTGGGGTTTAAAAATCTAAGCTAGCCCAGTCCATTTAATTGGAATTTAACAAGATTTTTAAATAGATACGGTAATTTCTTCACACATCCAGAGCTAATCAGATAGAAACAGGTGTGACTAGAATAGTAGAAACCAGGAGGGAGGGAATCTAGCCGGCCAAGGATTTAATCCGAGGCTGCGGTCAGTGACCTTTCAGATCCTTTTCCTCTGAGATTCTGCCATTTGTTTTTCTCTATTAAATTTATTCTTCGCTTTGGCTCACTGTTTCAGCCTGCTGAGAACATTTAGGGGCTTGGTTTTATCTTCTAGCATCTTAGTGATTCCCCCAATTTTGATTCCCCCTCCAGTTTGATTCACGTACCTGTGAAGAGGTTCTTTTAAGCTGGTGAGAAAAGCCTGGACCGGGACAGACCCGTAACGTGGCTGCATCACCATCAGACTTATTTCACGGGTGATGGGTACACTGCCCCGGCTTACAATGGACACCTGTAATTGCACCAAAAAAGAGGGCAGAAAGGGAGCAAATACATTTGTTACACACTGTCAGAGACACATAGCGGGTGTGAGTTAGGGTCAACGTGGGATGGGGCAGTAGGAGGGTGGCAGGATGGGACTGAAAGTGGGCTCCCGGCATACTCATCACAATCATGAAGAGTAAGAACAGCTGCCTTTAGTGAGCATTGACCCGGCATCAGTAACGAGCTAGAAGTGTGTACGCATTGTCTCATTTAATTCCCACAAGCCTTCATAGGAAAGCACTGGTGCTGCCAGCATGGGTTCTGGGGCTGAATGGCTTAAGTTTGAACCCTGACGCCAGCACTTACCACTTGTGGCCTTGGGAGAGTTACTTATCTGTTTGAAGATCCTCATTTGAAAATAATGATAGTAATAGCACTAGTCATGGGCTTGTGGAATTAGGTAGGGAACTGTAGCTGCTATTAGACCAGATAAGCCCTCAAATCTTAGTGGCTTAACTTAATAAAGGTTTCCTCCACAACGGTAATAGTCCAAGTGCGTGTTTGATGGGCAGCCTTCCACGTGGAAACGTAGGGACTCATGTTTCTTCTATTTTGTGACTGTGCAAACTGCTAGGAAGACAGGTATGAATTGGGGGTGGGCTGGGTGGGAAAAGAGACGGGTTATGGACCAGACCTAGAAGCAACACACATTCTACTGAAATACCCAGAAACCAGTCACGTGGCTACTCCAATTGTAAGGCAGGCAAGAAATAGGGTCTGTGTGTCCAGGAGACCCCAAAAGACCCCAAAAGAATCTGGTCTCTTCCATAGTTGAGAGGCTTAAACGTAAATTCCTCGGTTTGGTAGCTGGTACACAGTAAGTGCTCAGTAAATGGTAGTGATTATTAGCATTGCTATTGCACTAGCTCTGGCTACATTCCCTTCCATGTCTTCTTGATGCCTCTGGTCCAGCTCTCTTAACCTTTCCCTTCGGAATTCCCTCAGATGTAGCCTGACCTTGGATTTGTGATGCCTTGGGGAGTCTTTCTGTAACTCTTGGGAACCTTCAAGCAAGCATTAGGTCTGACTCTGTTCTGTGGACACCAACCCCAGCATCTTCTCTGAACCCACTGGCCACTGTAAAACCAGTGGGATGCGAGGGTGTAGGTAGGATAGCAGCTCAGGAGAGAGCTCCAGACAGAGAAGGCAGAGTCAACATCGTGTCAGCGGTGACTGAACCTACGTGACTAGTGAGAAATGGCACGAAGAATGCGTAATGTGAAAGGAGTGAGGACCGAGGTCAGTCCTGAGAAACACCAACGTGGAAGACAGTGTTTCCCAAACCGCAGGCATCTGTGTACCCCAGGCTTGTGTCACCCGGACTGTGATTTTTCTTAGACTTTTTCTCACTTTAACTCAACTTTAATTTTTAGAGATTATTTAGAAAGGAAACATATTTGCACTGTAATAAATGAGAGAGTAGTATCACTTGTCACCAGTAGCAAGTCCTCCTAAAAATAAGTAAGAATGGAGATAAACAAAAGCCTGTTTAGCTGGTGACTATCGGCTGGAAAAGGCTATATGCCTGAGAGGGCTTTCCTTTTATTTTTACAGAAGAGGAAAATTAGCTATCATTAGAGAGGTGTTAAAGACGTACTGATTCCAAGCTGAGACTCTCTGTTTAACTCAGAAGAATTGAAAGAGAATTAAGAGAGAATCTACTCTCTCACTACACAACTCACATTTGAGGTGGGCTCAAATCCAGAGGGGGCCATCTTACATGGTGTAGAAAGCCCTGGTTGTGACCTTGTACCACCTAAAATTATCCCTCTGCCATCAGTGGTATGAATCCCTCCCTTTGGGAAAACCGGGAGAGGTGGAGTCATGGCCTCCAGGGGTGGAAAGGTCCAGGGAGTGGTTAGTTTTCAGAGGCTGCGAAAGGATCAGCAAAGTCAGGACTGAAAAGCTCCCTCTGAACTTGGCAACCAGGGCTCACTGGTGTCTTTGGTGGAGTGGATTTAATGGCACAGTGAGGGCCAAGAGGCAGAATGTAGCACTTGAACCGTGAATGGGAGATGACACTGTGGAAACAGCGTTGAGGAGCTTGGCTGTAAAGGAGAGAGTTAAGATTCAGGGAGATTTGTTTTGCATTCTTTTGTAAAACATGGGAGACATTAGAACATATTTTTAGACACTGGGGAAGGAGCTGGATGCTGGTAAGTACTGCAGGGGGGTGACAGTAGATGGATCAAGGTCCCGGTTTGGGGAAGATGAAGAGTGTTCCGGTGAAGAGCACAGGTGGGAGATCTAACCCAGAAGAGGAAAAGGGTCAACTTTTCTTAGTTTGAGGGTAGAAGGTGAGGGCATATCCAAGCGCAGGAACTTTCTTGGGTAGAAGAGTGGAAAGTGGAAGGATTTCATGTCTGAAGCCTGATTTTCCTTTGATAAGTAAGGGGTGCGGTTATATCTGTGGCCAAGAGAAAAAGTGAGTGCAGGCTTGAACTACTGGTTCTCCAGTTCAAAGAGTATATTAGCATTCTCCAGAGAACCAGGACCAATAAGATGTATATATACCTATTGAGAGAGAGGAAGAGAGAGAGAGGAGAGAGAGACTTTAAGGAATTGACTCACATGATTATAGAGGCTGGCAAGTCCAAAATCTGCAGGGTAGGCTGGCACGCTGAAGACCCAGGGAAGGGTTGATGTGACAGCTCAAGTCCAAAGGTGGTATAAGGCAGAATTCCCACTTCCTTCTGGGGACCTCATTCTCTTTTCTCTTAAAGCCTTCAACTGATTGGATGAGGCCCACCTATATTACAGAGGGTAATTTGCTTCACTCACAGTCTACTGATTTCAATGTTAATATCATCTAAAAAAAAATACATTCAGAGCAACATCCAGACTGATGTTTGACCAAATAGCTGGGTTCTGTGGCCAAGCCCAGTTGACACATAAAATTAACCATTGCAAGTAGTATTAATGATCTCATTTATATCCATAGCAAAACCATGAGGCGATGTAGATAAAGAGAAGACTGTAGAATGTGGAGAGAATCCTCCGGATTCTAGGAGGTTCTTATTGTCAGTAGGTGCTCTGTGGACCCCAGGGTTTCTGATGGAGCCAGAGCTGAAGATGACAACACAGAAGAGTCATGGGGGACAATCCACCCACCCCACCTTCGAGGAGAGACGCCATCTCGGCATAGAAGGATAGACCCTATGAAAGCAAACTTTCTATATGCAAATTCTGATCTGTAAGTCCCAGTCAGTAACTGCTGAGGACTCCTCTCCTGTCACACTAGCCCCAGGACACAGGTGCTTTCAAGATAACAAAATATAGGAGTTACCTTTTCTTTCTTTCTCCTTCTTCTATTTTCACCATGGGTCAAAGGCATATATATTTATTTCATTGAGATCAGTGTGATTATTTATTTTCAAGGCTGCCTTTTCTCAACAGAATTTCTAGTCGAGCTTATTCTTTCCCTCATTCATAAGCCTGAGGTCTTTTCATATCCACCCTGTCCTTGGCAAGAATCCTTGGAGAGTAGCCTTGGAGACATACCTAGTGGGAAGCCACCTGCCCTGGACTGAGCGTGGATCTATTCTGGTCATAGCCTTTGTGATCTGGACAAAGGAATTGAGTATGTGCCTGTCCAATTGTCAGGCGATACTAAATTTGGTGGGCCAGCTGAATTCTAGCAGAAAATCATGCAAAATAATGTCTAGCAATTGGGGGAAAATTGGCCCACAGGGAAGACAATTGGATGAAATTCAGTAGGACTACACGGGCCTAGAATTCTAACTCTGGGACTGCAACTAGCTATATGATAACCTTCTAGTTCAGAGACCAAGCCTCAGATATGAGTTGTGCCACACCAAAGAGTTTTGGAGCCAAAGGGACCTTTGAGAAGTCATCCACCCCCCCCCCCCATTTTATATGCATCAGACAAAAAGGTTTCTCCCAACTTTGAAAGGTTATGGTTCTCCAAGTTCATATCTTCTGAGCTCCCCTGATCCAGTTTCCCATCCTCTCCATCAGAATCCCTTGCCCCTGCTCCTCCAGTTCCACAGGGCCATGCTCAGCACCCTATAGTACCTCCTTCAGATGCCTCAGGTGGTTTACCTTCCTGATTCCCAGGCTAGATTATCAGCATCTTGACAATGCGATCATGTCTTGTGTATCTCTGCATTTCCAAGGTCTATCATGGTGCCTGGCACATAGTTAATGATCAATAAATTTTGGCTGAATAATAATGAAAAGAAACAGCACATTTGCTCATGTATTATGGTTATCATATTTTCTCACCTCTGATGCTCTCCTTTATACACAGCCTAATTCAGTGACTCTCTTAATATTGTAAAGGTCAAAAATTGAACACAACTCACCACATTTTTGACCAGCACAAAATATAGGGAGAAAAACATACGTTGTATACCTGGACATTTTACTTCTGATAAGAGAAACTGAAGACTGCATTGGCTTATTTTTAAAGCTACATCACATTAAGCTCGTGGTCAGCTGAAATACCATGATGTTTTCCCATGGATTTCTGCCACGCTGCAGCGCTCACATTCTGCACATGCGCAATTGATCTTGAACCCCCAATGTAGGACTTGACATTTTTTGGTTTTGGCTCAAGGTTAAATCCAATCAAAATCACTTTGGATCTGATGCTATCGGTGACTACATTAGCAATCCTTCCTGGATTCGGGTCACTGGCAAATCCGACATGCAGATCTTTTCTGCCTTTATCCCACTGTGTGACAACAATGTTGAAAGGATTGGGGCTAGGACAAGAGCCCCAGTAGTAACCACCCCCTTCCACGTTGATCCAGAATCACTGAAACTTATGAGCAATCAACCATAAACTGATAAATGCACTCCAAAACACTGCCAGACATACCTGATTTCTCCATCTTTTTTTTTTTTTTGCGATACGCGGGCCTCTCGCTGTTGTGGCCTCTCCCGTTGCGGAGCACAGGCTCCGGACGCGCAGGCTCAGCGGCCATGGCTCACGGGCCCAGCCGCTCCGCGGCATGTGGGATCCTCCCGGACCGGGGCACGAACCCGTGTCCCCTGCATCGGCAGGCGGACTCTCAACCACTGCGCCACCAGGGAAGCCCCGTTATTTCTCCAACTTATCCACAAAAATCTTGAGGTTTCCATTTTAAAAAGGTTTTCTAAGGTACACACATACTTTATCTACAGCTCCTGAAATTTGCCAGCCAAGTAACCCATTAAAATAAATAAAACACAGCTCGTATGGCACA
The DNA here is from genome assembly GCF_003676395.1 of Aethalodelphis obliquidens. NCBI lineage: Eukaryota > Metazoa > Chordata > Mammalia > Artiodactyla > Delphinidae > Aethalodelphis > Aethalodelphis obliquidens. The sequence continues at coordinate 12,505,203 of NW_020837949.1, forward strand.
ACTCCTTAGCACGCATGTGCTGGCCCTGGTGCCAATGGCGCTCTTTTCTAAGTCTCACAATCCCCGCCCCTTTTAAGTAAATCTAATTTCGACTATGGCCTGGCATTGATGCTGGGCTGAGTTTCCATGGTTGGGATCCCATCTGACGGCACATCCAATCTTCCATGATTCCTCAAAAATTACCCACTGTGACTATGAGATCAGAGTACAAGTTCTTTGCACATCCTAGGACAGGGTTACTTAGACTTGAAAACAAACCTTGTGGAAGGTGGCCTTAACACATGTGCGGAACTATCCTTCACTTTTAAGTGACAAGCGTCTTCAGTCAAAGAGATCGATGATTATTCCTTCTGATTTTCACCTGATGCTGCAGGGTGAGGCAATGGCACAGACCTTTGTCACCCTGAACATCTTCCACTATTATACACAACCACCTGCTGAGAAGCTGCTCTTCCTCATCTCAGGACACTTTACATCTTTTCCCCAGTTGATATGAAGAATCTATATGTGTTGGTATTCTTCTGGTCTTTTTTTTTAAACTATAGCTGATTCACAATATCGTATTAGTTTCAGGCTTCTGATCTTGTAATGCTGAACACATGAAAGCCGTGAGTGGTACCCACAGTATCAAGAGGCCAAGCCGATTGGCACAAGATACCAGGAACTTAGATGATCTTCTAGGAAAAAGATGTCAGAATTTGAGATGGAGGTCACAGGGCAGGCTCACTCCTTCCCTGATAAGACCTCAGGTTGCTCTCATGGGTAGAAGATGACAGAACCAAGAGGTAACAGGAAACCATCCTGATGGGAGCAGGAGTTTTCCTCTCACTCCTACTCTCCTTGTTCAGATTATAAGCTTTGAAATGAGGTGGGGGATATCCATGTTCTTGCTTCCATAATACGTCAAACAATGAGATCAATAAAATATCCTAAGGTTTAGGATACGCCAGGTTTTGTCTTTTCCACCTGACTCTGGAACTCCAAAAAGCCATAAGCTTTCAAAAAGTGACCCAGTAACAAACTCATTTTATGGAAGAGTATTAAAGTTTAGGTTTTCAAAAGGTAGCTTAGAAATAAAGTAGTCAAACTGTCTCCTTTTATAGGTAGGGACACTGAAGTCCAGAGAGGTTCAATGACTTGCCGAAGGTCACAAAGTTACAAAAGATGGAGCTGGCCCTTGAACCCAGAGCTTTGCAGCTCAGGGCTCCCTTTAGGGCAACTTGCTGACGCCCTCTTGCACACGAGTTGTAGTTTCTCTGTTACCCTTTATTTCTGCTCTTTTCAATTCGAAAATGTTTTTTTTTCCTAGACAAGAGCTAAAGAGAGCAGAGTTTGAATAGTTCTGGCTTCTGCTAATATCATGCGGCATTTTCTGAGAGTGAGAATGTGGAAGGTGGTAAATGTAGAGACAGATAAGCCAGTAATGGAAAAACAGGGTTGGTAGGGAATGAGGAGGCACAGGTGTAACACAAAGAGACCAGGGAGGTCATGGCTGACCACAGATGGAGGCAGGCAGCAGTGGAGTGCTACTGCTGAGAAGCCAAAGTGATACTGGGATGTATTTATAGAAGGATGACATGCAAAGCCCAGGAAGCAATCATTAGGCTACAATCTACATTAGTCACATCTCTATTGAATATGATGCCCATTTTGTCACACTTTGAAATGTGAGAGCCCGGTGTGGTGGGGGGATAAAAAGGGACAGGAAATCATTACTTAGAGTAAAAGTGAAGGAATCTGGATTGCTGAAAGCAACCCCTGCTCCCATCCCACCCATTGCCTGATTGCTCAAGCAGGTAGGGGGACAGAGAGGGAAGGGGAAGGAGAGTCAGCCAGAAATTTCCCTCTAAACTGCTGGTCTCTCAGCATAGAATTTTAGAGGCTGATTCTGTCTCCTTTCCTTCCAGTCAAGGTTAAGATCCCCTGCCTGAGTTCTCTGTCTGCAAAGAGTTGAAGGCCTAGCATCAACAGCTCTTATTGATTAAAGATGGCTTCTTTACCAGTACACAGAGCCCTCACCGAGTAAGTCACCACTTCCACATGCTGGTTACAGGAACTTCAAGAGCAAAGTGCTTGAGGAGACTCAGGCCCATCACTGGAACCCCACGCTGACCACAGCAGCCTCGTGGCCTCCACCTGATTTCGGACTAGTTCTCAGCCTGTATGTGAAAGATTTTCTCTTTCAAAAAGAAGTTTATAAAAATAGAAGTATAGTTGGTTTACAATGTTGTGTTAGTTTCTGGTGTACTGCAAAGTGATTCAGTTATACGTATACATTCTTTTTCAGATACTTTTCCATTATAGGTTTCTAAAAGGTATTGAGTATAGTTCCCTGTGTCCCTACATAGTAGGTCCTTGTTGTTTATCTATTTTATATACAGTAGTGTGTATTCTCACTCAGTCTTAAGCAAATCTGATGCTGTGGGCATCTACATGACTACTGCCTTTCCTCTGTACAAGAACTGCTTTATGTAACAGCATGTTGAGTGTGATGGAATAGACAGGTCAACCTCAGAGCCTCAACCTGACTTCCTGAAGTTAAAAACATAGGATTCTTCTGGTTTCAGACATATCTTATGCAGTAATTCCATATTTTGGAGAAAGGTGGTGATGTCTTTAAAACAATCCTCTGTCATGTCTCCTTTGCCCTTCTACAGAGATTTTAAGCTTCATTTAATCTCTCCTTAAAAAAAAAAAAAAGAAAAGAAAAAGAAAGGCACACGATGGAGAAAGACCCTTGTAGATATCACATACTAGGTTCTTGCAGGCCAAAGAATACAAGTAGAAAAGTCCTTGTGCTGGCTTTCCCCATCACTTCCCAAAAGAAATTTCCATTGAAAAAAAAAATAAAAGGCCACTGCTTCCCACCTGCAATGGAAGAACTCGAGAAGCCAAGTCCCCTATGGCTGATGCTGTGGGCCAGATGGTCCTTGCTTCTCCATAGGAACGTGGGCCCTGCTTGCTCTTTGTGGTCCCAAGGCTCAGGGGTCCTCTCTCTTTTAGTGAGAGGGGCCAAGGAAGTGGGGAGTGTAACAGAAAGTGGCCTAGTCCTCAAGTACATGTCACCTGACTCGCAGAAGACCAAGTGTGCCAACATAGAGAGGCCACGAAAGGTTGGGGACATAGGCTTTGTGGTCAGACAGACCTGGGATTGAATATGAATCCCTTCTCCCAGCACAGGGTGAGTCTCAACTGTGTCCAAGGACAAACCCACACACCTTCCAGAAACTGCTGGTCTCCTATAGGATTAAACCACATGTCTGGTGTTTTTCATTTAATGCTTTATCTTGTACCTCTTTCTATACCAACCCACCAAGACTGACCTCGATCGCTTTCTTGGCTGTATGGCATACCACTCTATGGCCATGTTCACTTTTGCCATTTCCCAAGAATTAAAGTCAATGTGTTTCTGATTTTTGCTACAGCAAACAATACTGCAATGAATATCCTTCTACAAATATTTGTACACGAATACAGCTGGAGGAAAATCCCCAGAAAGAGAATTGCTGCAAATGTCTTTACAATTTTGATATTGTCAAATTGTCCTCTACAGTGCCTCCACTGACGCTGCCCAAGAAGTCTTCTTTCTGAAGGTGGGACAATGGGCATGAGGGTGAATGAACTAACAATGTCTTTTGTTATTCTTCTACTCTCCAACAAAGTGTTGTTGCTACTATTTGGGGGGTCCTTGGCCGTTGACTCCATGGAAGATGAGAACCCAGTTGTGCTTTTCCCAGAGGGGACATCTGCCAGAAGCCAGGCTTATTTTTGGCAACTGGGTGACACGCTCCCTGCATTTCCAGGGGATTCTTGGCTTCCCTCAACAATGACCTATTTGTGGCTGAATGTTTAGCTGTTCTCTCAATCCTGATGTCTGGTCTACAGCCTATTTTGAGATTTGATAGGTTGTTGTCCAGCAAACACTGTGGATGCAAACCCCAAAATAGAGTCTTACACTCCGTTATTTGTCTGGGAAGCATTCATGGGTAAAACCTGTTTTTATTTTTATTATTTAATTTTCAAACTTTTATTATGGGAAATTGCAGACATATACAAAAGTAGAGAAAATAGTGTGATGAACCCCTATATACCTACCACTCGGCTTCAGTGATCAATTCATGACCATCTTGTTTATGTATACCCCAACCAATTCCCCACCTCCTGTATCATTTTCAAGCAAATCCAAGACATTTTATCATTTCATTCATAACTGTTTCAGTGTCCACCCCTGAAATGTAAGAACTTAAAAAAAACATACTACTGTTACACCTAAAATGACTAACAATATATTAAAATATGCACAAATAACCCAGTCGGTGTTCAGATTTCCAAATGCCTCATAAAATGATTTAAACAGGATTTTTAAATGTTAGAAAAGCAAATACTGAGGACCAGGAGATCTGAGTTCAAGTCTTAGATCTGTCCCTCTCTCCTTGTGTGATTTTAGATAACTCTCCTGACTGCCACTGCCTCTGTTTCTTGGACTTTGGGGGCTGGAAAAGACAAATCTCACCACTTTCAGATGATGCTGATGATTTGAGGAAAGGAACCAGAAAAAATGGTAAAAATTGAAACTAGAGTCAAGTTTGAATTTCTATATAATAGTGACCAGATCAATAAATGTCTGCTAAATTCAATAAAATGTACAAAATCTGTCTACTCTTATCCCATGAAAGAGATGTTAGGGTCAGGAGGGCCTCATCTTTTCCTCTTGCCAGAGAAGTGCTTTTCAAAATGAAGTAGATATAGGAGCTGCTTTCATTTTAAAGCACATAATCTTAATACAGTATTTGTTTAAACCCACAGATATTCCTCTAAACTATCCCCCTGCTTTTAGGAGTCTGGAAATAGGGCAAGGGGAGAGGAAGAAAGAAGATAGATTTGTCGGTGGTTCTGGATGTCAAGCAATGCCACTGGGAACTCTCTTATCCAGTCAGATAATGTATGCCTATATAAATTAGAAAGCGTCATAAATCTGTGATTAGAAAAATGAGGGTCTCCAGATGGTCCTGAATCACTCCTAGCATTTTCCCCTTTGAATTTCTATTAGCAGCAATCGGTTTTCTCTTCCAGAGAAAAATTCTCTATAAAATCTAGGAAAGGGAAGTAGCCAAATAAAGACATAGATTGACAGGACACTGAAAATATTGCTAAAAACTCTTGAAGGTCTTTTTTAAGACCACTGCACGTACCTTCTCGCTCTGTGTATGTGCGGGGGCACGGGAGGTGATGGAGCCTGTGGTGTAAAGGGAGGGAAAGAGAAACGAACAAAAGAAGAATCTGCATTTCTCATCATGGTTTGGTGAAGGCAGAGCGGAGAACTCCTTCCCGAGCTGGTGGATCGTGGCTGCCAGGAAAGCTGTGTGCGTCTATCTTCTCAACGAGAGGGATCGTTTAGCAGCAAAACGGCTTGGCAAGGATGAGGGGCGGACACCTTTTCTCTCTTTCAAAGACAACAGCACTTAGGGTTTGAAGAGGCTGCATTTCTGCTATTTGAACGTCTGCGGGGTACAATCTCTGTCCTTCACCTGAACACACACGCCCACACATGTAGTTGTGATACCTGCTTCCCCTAAACATACAGGGGACCCTGACCAGCCACCCTTCTGTTGAAAGGTGAAGAGTGTGCCCCTTACTGTCGGGTCAGGGAGGGAGAGAGAGATTGCATATGGGGGAGCTGGGGCGGGGGGTCGTCACAGAGGCGAGCCTGGGAGAAGCCAGGTGGCTTCTGCGGCTAGGTGCAGGGCCACTATCCTCGGCTGCCCAGAACTGATCCAAGCAACCCGAGGAAGATTCACAATTACCTAGGCAACCAGATCACAGGCCAAGCTGTTACCTGGTAATCCCCCTAGACCCTTCCTCCCCTCCCCGCTACACTCTCTGTTTCTCCCAGTGCAGCTCACACACTCTTTCTCCACTTTGCTATGCCTCGAAGATCACAAGATTCTTTGTACGCGAGGAAACGAGGGGACAAGAGGAAAACAGAGATCCAAGACGTCGGGAAAGAGAAAACATTTTCTAAGTGCAGGTGGGAGGATGCAGTTTGAATGACCTCCTCCCACTGGTGACTGGAGAGAGAGGGATGGGACCGGGGTCAGGGAGAAGAGGGACATGGGGTGGCGAACAGCAAAACTAGAATATCAGGGAGTTTATTTGCTCATTGATTCCAGAAACCATGAAAACTGAGCAAAATTAGAGGGGAGAGTTTATTCCCATTCCCATTTCCCTTTCTGCCCCTCCCCGTCTCCTTTCGGAGGTCTTATCATAGAAACTTGCCTTTAAGCCCGTCGGGTTCCTATCCGGTGGGCACTGGCCTCCTTTCTTTCATTCATTCATTCCACACACATCATTTTGTGCCTAACTATGGGTCAGGCATCGTGCTGGGCTCTGAGGCTGCAAAATCAAAGACAGACATTATCTCTGTTCTCTTGGAACTTGAAGTGTTTAGCAGAAGGGACTGACCAAAACAAGCAGACTCACAAAATAATTGAAAATTAGAATAAAAATGCAGTGATGGGAAACAAGAGCAAACGCAAAGCAAGGGCTTGCAGTTAAGCCTAAGAGGAAGGGACTTACTTTTTTTGTTTTTTAAATTTATCTATTTATTAGTTTTGGCTGTGTTGGGTCTTCGTTTCTGTGCGAGGACTTTCTCTAGTTGTGGCGAGCGGGGGCCACTCTTCATCGCGGTGCGCGGGCCTCCCACTGTTGTGGCCTCTCCCGCTGCGGAGCACAGGCTCCGGACGCGCAGGCTCAGCGGCCATGGCTCACGGGCCCAGCTGCTCCGCGGCATGTGGGATCCTCCCGGACCGGGGCACGAACCCGTGTCCCCTGCATCGGCAGGCGGACTCCCAACCACTGCGCCAGCCACCAGGGAAGCCCGGAAGGGACTTACTTTTTGTTCGTTTGTTTTTTATTTTTCGAAAATTTTATTTTGAAATATTTTTAGGCAGAAGAGTTGAGTTCTTATATATACCAGCTTCCCCTAGTGTTCTTTATAATAGTTTTATGGAAGTATAATAGATCTATAAAGACGTGCACACATTTAACAATTTGAGGGTCTGGACATCTGCAAACACCTGTGATATCATCACCCCAATTAAGATAACAGATATACCCACCACCTTCCAGAATTTCCCTGTGTCCCTTTTGTGTGTGTGGTAAGAACACTTACCGTGAGACCTACCCTCTTAACAAATTTATTCTGAAGTGCACAATTCTGGATTGTTAACTACGGGTACTTTGTCCTAGAGCGGATCTCTAGAATTTATTCATCGAGCAAAACTGAAACTTTGTACCCATTGAATAATAACTCCTCATTTCCCTCACCCTCCAGGTCCTGGCAACCACTATGGTATCACCTGCTTCTATGAGTTTGATTATTTTCAATAAGTGGAATCAGGCAGCACTGGTCCTGTGACTGGTTTATTCATTTACCAAAATATCTTCCAGGCCCATCCATGTTATTGCAAGTGGCAGGATTTCTTTCTTTTTTAAGACTGAATAATAGTCCTTAGTATATACACATCACATTTTCTTTATCCATTCATCCATCGATGGACATTTGAGTTGTTTCTACATCGTGTCTATTGTGAATAGTGCTGCAATGTACATAGCAGTGTACATACTAAAACTTAGGGGATGCAGCAAAAACAGTACTAAGATTACTTTTAATTAGATGGTCAGGGAAGGCCTTTATGAAGAGGTGTCATGTAACCCAAGACCTGAAGGGTGATTGGGAGTAAGGGAAAGAGGTGGAGATTGTCCTCAGCAGGAGAACCTCCCGGGATGCTGTAAAGACAGGGACACCTGGGCGTTGCTGGAGGAACTGGAATTAGACCAGCATGGCTTCAGATTAGTGTGTAAGTTAGGCAGATGGGGATCAATAGAGAAGTCAGACGAACTAGGGCTTGAGAGGCCATGGAAGGTGTTTGGATATTATTCCTAGTTCTACAGCAGGCCACTGAATGGGTTTAAGCTTGAGAATGGCATGATCAGATGTCCATTTTCATTTCAGTAGGCCTGCCCGGTACAGACCAGATGGGAGGGCACCAGAGAGGAGGGACATGGACCCCTAGGTAGATTATTGAGCGGATCCAGGTGAGAGATGATGGGGGCCAGGTGAAAGAATACAGGATGTATTCCTAAAACAGGACCCAGGTTTTAAGTTCTTTTGTGCTTTGTTTATCCCTTTAGGAGGAAAAACACAATATACAATAAAACAAAGTAGTGAAGAGGCAGGCTCTGTAATTATGTCCTGACACCTACTTCCTGCGTGACCTTGGCAAGTTGCCCAAACCCACGTATGGAAGATGAGAGTTCTTATAAAGACTGAATAAGATAATTAATGTAAAGTGATAAGTATGACACCAGGTACACAAAATGCTCAAAAATTGGAAGCTAATGTTAGTGGTCATTGAAAACTCCAAACCAAGCAGCCTAATTTCTGGTCAAGTAAAATTATCATGGGGGCGAGAATAGGGAGTGCTTTCCTTCAACTCAAACTATGAACCTGTAACAAAATAGGAAGAAGATGTGCACTTACGGCAAGAAGGGACTGATAATGCAGGATGTTTAAGCGTTTGGAGATACAAGCTACATGGCAGAAAGAAAGTACATAATGGTCATTAAGAATATGAGTTTTGGCCGAGTAATATTCCAATGCATGTGTATATCACATCTTCTTTATTTCTCAGCCATAAAAAAGAATGGAATAATGCCATTTGCAGCAACATGGGTGGACCTAGAGATTATCATATTAAGTGAAGTAAGTCAGAGAAAGACAAATTATCATATGTATCATATGATATCACTTGTATGTGGAATCTTAAAAAAATGATATAAATGAACTTATTTACAAAACAGAAATAGACTCACAGACATAGAAAACAAATGTATGGTTACCAAAGGGGATAGTGGGGGGGCAGGGATAAATTAGGAGTTTGGGATTAACAGATATATACTACTATATATAAAATAGATAACCAACAACAACCTACTGTATAGCACAGGGAACTATATTCAATGTCTTGTAATAACCTATAATGGAAACGAATCTGAAAGTTTACATATATATATAACTAAATCACTTTGCTGTACACCTAAAACTAACACAGCATTGTAAATTAACTATACTTCAATTACAAAAAAGTTTAAAAAAGAATTTAGATAGGGAGCCTGCACCATCACCCAAGATAACTTTGTTTTCTATAAGGAAGACTTCTCAGATTGGCAAGGCAAATGTTCGTTTACCAAACGTTTGCTCTTCCCATCTCCCTGGGAATTGTCTTTCTCCTCTTTGAAGTCCCAGACCACTACCACCTTCTCCTTAGCTCAGAAAAGCATTAAAAAAAAAAAAAGAATATGAGTTTTGGATCTAGATTTTGAACCCTAGCTGTGTGAACCTCGGGGATGTCACCTAACCTCTCTGAGCCCATTTCTAATACAAAGGTGGCGAATGGCCATGCTGTCTGTCTAGGGTCATGGTGAGGAGTGAATACATTAAAAGGCTTGCTTGGCATGACACCTAGGACCTAGCAAGGACTTGATCAATGGAAGCTGCTGCAGAAAGGGATGAATTTATGCTAATGTGTTGGGGGTCAGAAGATCCATCTCCAAAGAAGGTAATGCTCCTTTGCAATGACAAGGACGTCACTGGAAAATGAGAGTCTTATTTCCACTGTGCTTCTCTGACCCTCAGTAGGACTATTACTGTGCTGATTCCACAAATGAGGTGCTTTAAAGAACAGAAATGTATCTTCTCACAGTTCTTGAGGCTAGAAGTCTGAGATCAAGGTGTTGGCAGGGTTGGTTCCTTCTGAGGCTGAGGGAGAATCTGTTCCTGCCTCTCCCCTAGCTCTGGTGACTTGCTGGCAATCTTTGTTGCTCCTTGGCTTGCAGATGAGTGATCTTCCTTGGCTTGTGTCTTCATCTTCATGTGTTCGTGTCTCTGCATCCAAATTTCCTCTAAGGACACCTGTCAAACTGGATTAGGGGACCATCCTAATGACCTCATCTTAACTTGATCATCTGCAAAGACTGTTTCCAAATAAGGTTCCATTCACAGGTACTGGGGTTTAGGACTTCAATATCTTTTTGGTGGGGACACAGTTCAACTCACAACAGTCAGTATATCAACACCATATCAGATTAAGAGACTAAGCCTCCACAGGTAGTATGAAGACTGCAAAGGCGGGAGGGGAGCTGACTCTTCAGAGACAGGTTCTGCCAATCATACTACCTGGGAGGCCCCTTCTCACTAAGTCAAATACTCCCAAATAGGCAGCAGCAGTTTGCTTACAGGCAACCCAACAATCACACCCATTTCTCCTCTATAATATTCGTAGCAGCCCCTATACAAATAAGCAAGCATCCACCCTGCTTTCTACATGCTATGTCTCAACTTTTGTCATGAGTCAGCCTTGATATTGCACAACTGGGCCGCTGTGAATATTGTCCAGGTGTGCACTGCACAAATCTAGAGGATGCCATTTACATTATAGTCTATTTTGTACAAAAATATGCAGAAATCCTGAGACCACATCCAATTCCTACACTCTAGCTGTTCTTCTCAACTGTTTTTCCCCATCTCCAGCTATGTATTCGGGCTTAGTGATGGGACTCAACAACGTGTGTGTGTGTGTGTGTGTGCGCGCGCGCGTGCGCGCACACATGTGTGTATGTGTTTAGAGAAGGGGAGAAGAAAGGAGAGAAGGAGAGGAAGAGGGAGAGAAGGGGAGAGACAGAAAGACAGACTGGAGGGAGGAAGGGAAGAGAAATGAGGGATGCAACAGACCACAATAAAATATTCTGTGTATAATCCTTCAAAAGGCTAATAACAAGAAAAATAATACTCTAAGTTCTGATAGTTCTTATAAGAAAATCCATTAAATTATGGAGAACGATTCAACCAGTAGCTTAGCAATTGGCAGAACCATTGTGCTAATTATTAAGGGATAAAAGAGGGGCAAAATGAAAAGCAGAGCTTCACTGTCGTGTACTTGAAGGCCATGTGTAAGACTTAAAACTGAGACAGATTTTCAGATCAAGTCTGGAGCTGGTGCTTGAAGTCTGGCCTCATTTCAACAGCATTTTGATGTTGAAGCAGAAGATGATGAAGGATTGAAGAATGAAGCTTCAGTGCACGGGAGAAAATGTTCCTGATTTTTATAAGCTGCTATGTCACTTGTGTTGCATAACCAGCAGGCTTACCATGATTTTAGCAAATAACAGCTAGAAAGTAAGTATGTCAGATGTTATTGGTGATGGTCTTCTTTGGGTGGTGGGATGTAGTAGATCTCCTCCTACTTCTTGTTGTTGGTTCGTTTTGTTTTCCTTATTTGCATTTTTCTCAATGAAAACAATTTCTTAAGGGTAAGAATCCCCTTTTTAAACTTTAAGTTCTTGGTGCAGACACGGTGGTGATTCAAAAATTTTTCCTCTACAATGGCTAAAAGCCATTGCGTATTTTAGTTCCAGAAAAGTGTTCAGTGTCGGAGGAACTGGGTTATTCTAGAAGAAAATATATATGCCTGGATATGCAATATTCAGTAAGATGAATCCACACTTGGCCTTCAAAATAGCTAAGGACAGATTTTATTTTTACTTAGTCCTAATTTTACTGTAGATGAAGCTCAATCCTTCAACACTTGAAAGTTATATTAAAAGGCAGACCTCTAGGGGCTAGAACCCAAATTCTCAAGCTTGGATAGCTAGAGTCCTTTCTGAAGGCCAATTTGTTTTTATGACCATTTGGTTCAGAATTAATGAGAACTACTTTGCATAGATATCATTTTATATTCTAAACAGTACCTTTTGGGGATTCTTCCACTCACCTTGTAGATATAGATTATCAAAGTAGATTTTTTTTTTCTGTTCCCAAACCATTACTGTGCTAGTCTATGAACCTCAGAGATAATTATCTTTTAAGGCCCACAATTTTAGAACATTTATCAAGTTATTAAAGTCACCAATTATGATATTAAATACCCAAGGAATTTAGAGACTGTTGGAGGAGTTAAGAAAACCAACTTCAAATATTCCACTGGGGGGAAGGGGCACATGGGACAAGAAAAGCTCTGTGTCTTGGTTGAATCCTCGTATTTTCACATCTTTTGGAATGTTTCTTTTTTCTTCTAAAAGAAGAGATAATTCTTCCTGTGAAAAAGAGCCTCAGAAGGCAACTGATGACTCTATAAAATTTTAGAGAGGTCTCGATGTCCCCAAGTCTATTAAACCACTAAAATGACTTTTGATCCCCTCAACGGACACAACAGTGGAAATATATTGCCATAGATGGAGAACCTTATGTTATAATATGGACGGCGAAGATCTTTGTTGGTCTGGGATCCATAGTGCCAGATATGTTAACTCCATTCAAAAGTATCTTTGGGGCTTCCCTGGTGGCGCGGTGGTTGAGAGTCCGCCTGCCGATGCAGGGGACATGGGTTCGTGCCCCGGTCCGGGAAGATCCCACATGCCGTGGAGTGGCTGGGCCCGTGAGCCATGGCCGCTGAGCCTGTGTGTCCGGAGCCTGTGCTCCACAATGGCAGAGGCCACAACAGTGAGAGGCCCACATACTACCAAAAAAAAAAAAAACTTTGAATATCCATCTTGGGGCTGAAAAATATCTTTGAATGTCCACTTCCATTTCATTTGGTAGGTTCAACCCATACTAAGAAGCTGGGCTATGGGGAGATGAAGTGTGAATAATGATTCATCAATATCACAGCATGATGGAAATCTTATTTTGAGTCCCACAGTTGTGTAAACAGCATGGTGGAATCACGATGCACTGAATACTCAACTTACAACAGATTCTGTTGCTCCTCCATTCTTCCTCCCTGTATCTGTGTTTCCCAAAATCTGATCCAGGGACTATTATACCTGTATCCCTGGAATGCAAATTGCTTTCACATCCTTATCTTCTCACCCTATTGAAAACCACACCCTCTGACACTTCCTCCCCATTCTCTGATTTATTTTTCTCCGAATAACTCATCACCGTGTTGACTACTACTTATTTTATTGTCTCTCCCTGCCCACACTACAACATAAGCTCCTTGAAGGCAGAGATGTCCATCTGTTTCGTTCACCGCTCTATCCCTGTGACCCAACACTGTGCCTGATACAAAATATGTACTCAAAAAACAAACCCCTTGTCAGTCAGGTTGGCACAGGCTTAGAGAGCAGTGCAGGTGCATTGTCTCTGCACATGGCCTTCCACCACCATCTTGAGTTGCAGTGTCAGGGGCAGTGCTTCCGCACACAGCCCGGCCCTCCTAGCTGAGGCGTCAACGCAGCCGTTTCTCACCAGGCACTCTGATCTGAAGTGCCGGGTGTGAGGCCTCAGCAAGAAGAACCCTGTGAACAAGTGAATCTAGACAAGCACAAAGGAAAAGAAAAAAAAAGAAAGCAATCTGCAAACCCTCTGAAACAAATGCCTCTGCTCCTTTAGCTCTTGGCGTCTTGGAGGTTGACGTCTTCAGTGGAGTCTCCTATTGCAGGGAAACCTTCAAGATGGCGGAGGAGTAAGACGCGGAGGTCGCCTTCCTCCCCACAGATACATCAGAAATACATCTACATGTGGAACAACTCCTACAGAACACCTACTGAACGCTGGCAGAAGACCTCAGACCTCCCAAAAGGCAAGAAGCTCCCCACGTACCTGGGTAGGGCAAAAGAAAAAAGAATAAACAGAGACAAAAGAATAGGGACAGAACCTGCACCAGTGGGAGGGAGCCGTGAAGGGGGAAAGGTTTCCACACACTAGGAAGCCCTTCGCGGGCAGAGACTGCACGTGGCGGAGGGGGGAAGCTTCGGAGCCGCGGAGGAGAGCACAGCAACAGGGGTGCGGAGGGCAAAGCGGAGCGATTCCTGCACAGAGGCTTGGTGCCGACCAGCAGTCACCAGACCGAGAGGCTTGTAGGCTCACCCGCCGGGGCGGGCAGGGCTGGGAGCTGAGGCTCGGGCTTCGGTCGGAGCGCAGGGAGCGGACTGGGGTTGGCGGCATGAACACAGGCTGCAGGGGGTTAGTGCACCAAGGCTAGCCGGGAGGGAGTCGGGGAAAAGTCTGGAACTGCCGAAGAGGCAAGAGACTTTTTCTTCCCTCTTTGTTTCCTGGTGCGCGAGGAGAGGGGATTCAGAGCGCCGCTTAAAGGAGCTCCAGAGACGGGCGCGAGCCGCGGCTAAAAGCGCAGACCCCAGAGACGGGCATGGGACGCTAAGGCTGCTGCTGCCGCCACCAAGAAGCCTGTGTGCGAGCACAGGTCACTAGCCACACCCCCCTTCCGGGGAGCCTGTGCAGCCCGCCACTGCCAGGCTCCCAGGATCCAGGGACAACTTCCCCGGGAGAACGCAGCATGGCGTGCCTCAGGCTGGTGCAACGTCATGCGGGCCTCTGCCGCCGCAGGCTCGCCCTGCATCCGTGCCCCTCCCTCCCTGAGGCCTGAGTGAGCCAGAGCCCCCGAATCAGCGGCTCCTTTAACCCCGTCCTGTCTGAGCGAAGAACAGATGCTCACCGGAGACCTGCAGGCAGAGTCGGGTCCAAATCCAAAGCTGAGCCCCGGGAGCTGTGCGAACAAAGAAGAGAAAGGGAAATCTCTCCCAGCAGCCTCAGGAGCAGCGGATTAAATCTCCACAGTTAACGTGATGTACCCTGCATCTGTGGAATACCTGAATAGACAACGAATCGTCCCAAATTGAGGAGGTGGACTTTGGGAGCAGCCGTAGACTTGGGGTTTGCTTTTTGCATCTAACTTGTCTCTGGTTTTATGTTTATCTTAGTTCAGTAAATTTAGAGTTTATTATCATTGGTAGATTTGTTTATTGATTTGGTTGCTCTCTTCCTCCTTTTTTTTTCATGTATAGATATATATGTCTTTTTCCTTTTTCTCCTTTTGTTACTGTGTATGTGTATGCTTCTTTGTGTGATTTTGTCTGTATAGCTTTGCTTTTACCATTTGTCCTAGGGTTCTGTCTGTCAGTTTTTGTTTTTTAAGGACAGTTTTTAACACTTGTTATCATTGGTGGATTTGCTTTTTTTGGTTTGGTTGCTCTCTTCTTTTTTTTTAATTACCTTTTAATTTTTTTTATTTCTAATAACTTTATTTTTTATTTTAATAGCTTTATTTTATTTTACTCTTTCTTTCTTTTCTTTCCTTTCTTTCTTCCTTTCTTTTTTCTTTCTTTCTTTCTTTTTCTTTCTTTCCCTCTCTCTCTCTCTTTCTTTCGTCCACTCTCTCTCTCTTTCTCTCTCTCTCTCTCTCTTTCTTTCTTTCTTTTTTTCTCCGTTTTCTTCTGAGCCATGTGGCTGACAGGGTCTTGGTGCTCCAGCTGGGTGTCAGGCCTGTGCCTCTGAGGTGGGAGAGTCAAGTTCAGAACATTGGACCACCAGAGACCTCCTGACTCCACGTAATATCAAATGGCAAAAGCTCTCCCGGAGATCTCCATCTCAACGGTAAGACCCAGCTCCACCCAATGGCCAGCAAACTACAGTGCTGGACACCCTATACCAAACAACTAGCAAGACAGGAACACAACCCCACCCATTAGCGGAGAGGCTGCCTAAAATCATAATAAGGTCACAGACACCCCAAAACACACCCCCAGATGCGGTCCCGCCCACCACAAAGACAAGATCTAGCCTCATCCACCAGAACACAGGCACTAGTCCCCTCCATCAGGAAGCCTACACAACCGACTGAAACAACATTAGCCACTGGGGGAAGACACCAAAAACAACAGGAACTACGAACCTGCAGCCTGCAAAAAGGAGACCCCAAACACAGTAAGTTAAGCAAAATGAGAAGACAGAGAAGCACACAGCACATGAAGGAGCAAGATAAAAACCCACCAGACCAAACAAATGAAGAGGAAATAAGTCTACCTGAAAAAGAATTCAGAGTAATGATAATAAAGATGATCCAAAATCTTGGAAGTAGAACGGAGAAAATACAAGAAAGGTTCAACAAGGACCCAGATGAACTAAAGAGCAAACAAACGATGAACAACACAATAAATGAAATTAAATATTCTCTAGAAGGAATCAATAGCAGAATAACTGAGGCAGAAGAACAGATAAGTGACCTGGAAGATAAAATAGTGGAAATAACTACTGCAGAGAAGAATAAAGAAAAAAGAATGAAAAGAATGGAGGACAGTCTCAGAGACCTCTGAGTCACCCAACATTAAATGCACCAACATTTGAATTATAGGGGTCCCAGAAGAAGAAGAGAAAAAGAAAGGGTCTGAGAAAATAATTGAAGAGATTATAGTTGAAAACTTCCCTAATATGAGAAAGGAAATAGTCAATCAAGTCCAGGAAGCGCTGAGAGTCCCATACAGGATAAATCAAAGGAGAAACATGCCGACACATATTAATCAAAATATCAAAAATTAAATACAAAGAAAAAATATTAAAAGCAGCAAGGGAAAAGCAACAAGTAATATACAAGGGAATCCCCATAAGGTTAACAGCTGATCTTTCAGCAGAAACTTTGCAAGCCAGAAGGGAATGGCAGGACATATTTAAAGTGGTGAAAGGGAAAAACCTACAACCAAGATTACCCTACCCAGCAAGGATCTCATTCAGATTTGACAGAGAAATTAAAACCTTTACAGACAAGCAAAAGCTAAGAGAAGCAAAAGCTAAGAGAATTCAGCACCTCCAAACCAGCTTTACAACAAATGCTAAAGGAACTTCTCTAGGCAGGAAACATAGTAGAAGGAAAAGACCTATAATAACAAACCTCAAACAATTAAGAAAATGGTAATAGGAACATACATATCAATAATTACCTTAAATGTAAATGGATTAAATGCTCCAACCAAAAGACATAGACTGGCTGAATGGATACAAAAACAAGACCTGTATATATGCTGTCTATAGGAGACACACTTCAGACCTACGGACACACACAGACTGAAAGTGAGGGGATGGAAAAAGATATTCCATGCAAATGGAAGTCAAAAGAAAGCTGGAGTAGCAATTCTCATATCAGACAAAATAGACTTTAAAATAAAGACTATTACAAGAGACAAAGAAGGACACTACATAATGGTCAAGGGATCAATCCAAGAAGAAGATATAACAATTGTAAATATTTATGCACCCAACATAGAAGCACCTCAATACATAAGGCAAATGTTAACAGCCATAGGGGGAAATTGGCAGTAGCACAACAATAGTAGGGGACTTTAACACCCCACTTTCACCAATAGACAGATTATCCAAAATGAAAATAAATAAGGAAACACAAGCTTTAAATGACACATTAGACAAGATGGACTTAATTGATATTTATATGACATTCCATTCACAAACAACAGACTACAGTTTCTTCTCAAGTGCTCATGGAACATTCTCCAGGATAGATAATATCTTGGGTCACAAATCAAGCCTCGGTAAATTTAAGACAATTGAAATCATATCAAGTATCTTTTCCGACCATAACGCTATGAGACTACATATCAATTACAGGAAAAAAATCTGTAAAATATACAAACACATGGAGGCTAAACAGTACACTACTAAATAACCAAGAGATCACTGAAGAAATCAAAGAGGAAATTTAAAAATACCTAGAAACAAATGACAAAACACGATGGCACAAAACCTATGGGATGCAGCAAAAGCAGTTCTAAGAGGGAAGTTTATAGCAATACAATCCTACCTCAAGAAACAAGAAACATCTCAAATAAACAACCTAACCTACACCTAAAGCAATCAGAGAAAGAAGAACAAAAAACCCTCAAAGTTAGCAGAAGGAAAGATATTATAAAGAACAGATCAGAAATAAATGAAAAAGTAATGAAGGAAACAGTAGCAAAGATCAATAAAACAAAAAGCTGGTTCTTTGAGAAGACAAATAAAATTGATAAACCATCATCCAAACTCATCAAGAAAAAAAGGGAGAAGAGTCAAATCAATAGAATTAGAAATGAAAAAGGAGAGGTAACAACTGACAGCGCAGAAATACAAAGGATCATGAGAGATTACTACAAGCAACTGTATGCCAATAAAATGGACAAATTCTTAGAAAAGCACAACCTTCCAAGAATTAACCAGGAAGAAATAGAAAATATAAACAGACCAATCACAAGCACTGAAATTGAAACTGTGATTAAAAATCTTCCAACAAACAAAAGCCCAGGACCAGATGGCTTCACAGGTGAATTCTATCAAATATTTAGAGAAGAGCTAACACCTATCCTTCTGAAACTCTTCCAAAATATAGCAGAGGGAGGAACACTCCAAAATTTATTCTATGAGGCCACCATCACCCTGATACCAAAACCAGACAAGGATGTCACAAAGAAAGAAAGCTACAGGCCGATATCACTGATGAACATAGATGCAAAAATCCGCAACAAAATACTAGCAAACAGAATCCAACAGCACATTAAAAGGATCACACACCATGATCAAGTGGGGTTTATCTCAGGAAAGCAAGGATTCTTCAATATACGCATCAATCAATGTGATACACCATATTAACAAATTGAAGGATAAAGACCATATGATCATCTCAATAGATGCAGAAAAAGCTTTTGACAAAATTCAACACCCATTTATTATAAAAACTCTCCAGAAAGTAGGCATAGAGGGAACCTACCTCACCATAATAAAGGCCATATATGACAAACCCAGCCCAACATTGTTCTCAGTGGTGAGAAACTGAAAGCATTTCCTCTAAGATCAGGAACAAGACAAGGTTGCTCACTCTCACTACTATTATTCAACATAGTTTTGGAAGTTTTAGCCACGGCAATCAGAGAAGAAAAAGAAATAAAAGGAACCCAAATTGGAAAAGAAGAAGTAAAACTGTCACTGTTTGCAGATAACATGATACTACACATAGAGAATCCTAAAGATCCTACCAGAAAACTACTAGTGGTAATCAATGAATTTGGCAAAGTAGCAGGATACAAAATTAATGCACAGAAATCTCTTGTATTCCTATACACTAATGATGACAAATCTGAAAGAGAAATTAAGGAAACACTCCCATTTACCACTGCAACAAAAAGAATAAAATACCTAGGAATAAACCTACCTAGGGAGACAAAAGACCTGTATGCAGAAAACTATAAGACACTGTTGAAAGAAATTAAAGACAATACAAACAGATGGAGAGATATACCATGTTCTTGGATTGGAAGATCCAACACTGTGAAAATGACTATACTAACCAAAGCAATCTACAGATTCAATGCAATCCCTATCAAACTACCAATGGCTTTCTTCACAGAACTAGAACAAAAAATTTCACTATTTGTATGGAAACACAAAAGACCCTGAATAGCCAAAACAATCTCGAGAAAGAAAAACAGAGCTGGAGGAATCAGGCTCCCTGACTTCAGACTATATATACTACAAAGCTACAGTAATCAAGACAGTGTGGTACTGGCACAAAAACAGAAATATAGATCAGTGGAACAGGATAGAGAGCCCAGAGTTAAACCCATGCACATATGGTCACCTTATCTTTGATAAAGGAGGCAAGAATATACAATGGAGAAAAGACAGTCTCTTCAATAAGTGGTGCTGGGAATACTGGATGGCTACATGTAAAAGAATGAAATTAGATCACTCCCTAACACCACACACAAAAATAAACTCAAAATGGATTAAAGACCTAAATGTAAGGGCAGAGAGTATAAAACTCTTAGAGGAAAACATAGGCAGGGCTTCCCTGGTGGTGCAGTGGTTGAGTCCGCCTGCCGATGCAGGGGACACGGGTTCGTGCTTCGGTCTGGAAAGATCCCACATGCCGCGGAGCAGCTGGGCCCGTGAGCCATGGCCATTGAGCCTGTGCGTCCGGAGCCTGTGCTCCGCAACGGGAGAGCGGTGAGAGGCCCGCGTACCGCAAAAAAAACCAAACCAAAACAAAAAAAAGTAGGCAGAACACTCCATGACATAAACCACAGCAAGATCCTTTTTGACCCACCTCCTAGAGGAATAGAAATAAAAACAAAAATAAACAAATGGGACCTAATGAAACTTCAAAGCTTTTGCACAGCAAAGGAAACCATAAACAAGACCAAAAGACAACCCTCAGAATGGGACAAAATATTTTCAAATGAAGCAACTGACAAAGGATTAATCTCCAAAATATATAAGCAGCTCATGCAGCTCAATATCAGAAAAACAAACAACCCAATCCAAAAATGGGCAGAAGACCTAAATAGACATTTCTCCAAAGAAGATATACAGATTGCCAACAAACACATGAAAGGATGCTCGACATCAGTGATCATTAGAGAAATGCAAATCAAACTACAGTGAGTTATCACTTCACACTGGTCAGAATGGCCATCAACAAAAAAATCTACAAACAATAAGTGCTGGAGAGGGTGTGGAGAAAAGGGAACCCTCTTGCACTGTAGGTGGGAATGTAAATTGATACAGCCACTATGGAGAACAGTATGGAGGTTCCTTAAAAAACTAAAAATAGAACTACCATACGACCCAGCAATCCCACTACTCGGCATATACCCTAAGAAAAGCAAAATTCAAAAAGAGACATGTACCACAATGTTCATTGCAGCTCTATTTACAATAGCCAGGACATGGAAGCACCCTAAGTGTCCATCAACAGATGAATGGATAAAGAAGATGTGGCACACGTATACAATGGAATATAACTCAGCCATAAAATGAAATGAAATTGAACTATTTGTAGTGAGGTGGATGGACCTAGAGTCTGTCATACAGAGTGAAGTAAGTCACAACAAGAAAAACAAATATTGTATGCTAACATATATATATGGAATCTAAAAAAAAAAATGGTTCTGATGAACCTAGGGGCAGGACAGGAATAAAGAGGCAGACGTAGAGAATGGACTTGTGGACACAGGGAGGGAGAAGGGTAAGCTGGGACAAAGTGAGAGAGTAGCATTGACATATATACACTACCAAATGTAAAATAGAGAGCTAGTGGGAAGCAGCCACATAGCACAGGGAGATCAGCTCGGTGCTTTGTGACCACCTAGAGCAGTGGGATAGAGAGGGTGGGAGAGAGATGCTCGAGGGAGAGGGTATGGGAATATACGTATACATATAGCTGATTCACTTTGTTATAAAGCAGAAACTAACCCAACTCTATAAAGCAATTATACTTCAATAAAGAAGTTGAAAAAAAAAAACAACAACCCTCCAAGTGACTGTGGTGCACTCTAAAATTTGAGAAAAATGTTTACCACCTCTGTTGGAGCTGATCCAAAGTAATTTTTAATGTTTATTTACTGTATTTACTTAAGCAATTTCAAGTGTTTACTTTTTAAAGTTAGGTGTGTAGTATACTACACTGTACTGTACTGAGAACAGTAAAATTAATTGGTTTTAGTTATTAGTAGTATTGTGTTGGTTGTTGTTTTGTTTTTTTTTTCCTGTAGATCAGAGGCCCGGGGAAAAATTAGTTCTTCAGGGAAGGGGCCCATAATTCCCCACTAAAGTGTGAGCTACATACAGTGACTTATTTTCAGAGAGTACAGTACGGAAAGGAGGACAGAGAGTCAACTTCAGAGAAGAGAAATCTGACAAACATGACCTCAGCCAGGTGATCAAGGTCAACATCAAGAAGTCATAAATCAAGGTGATAGTACGTACCCTTGATATGATATGAAGAAAATGGCAATTCTCCTCTGTGGTCTTCCTCCTAAAAACCAGTCCAATCATGAGAAAAACATGAGACAAATCCCAGTGCAGTGGAGAAACAGTCTACCAAATACCTGACTTGTATGCCTCAAAATTGTCAAGGTCATCAAAAACAAAGAAAGTTGAAGAAACTGTCCTAGCCAAGAGGAGCCTAAAGAGATGTGACAACTAAATGTGATGTGGCTTCCTGGATAAGATGAGATCCTGGAACACAAAAAGGACATCAGGTAAAAGCGAGGGAAAGCTGAATCCAGAATGGACTTTTATTAATAATAGTGTGTCAATCTTGGTTCATTACTTGTACCAAATATACCACACTTATGTAACATGTTAACAATGGAGGAAACTGAGAGATACATGGGAATTCTCTGAAGTATATTTGCAATTTTTCTGTAAATCTAAACGTGTTCTAAAAATAGTTTATATATATATATATATTTATTATTATTTTTTTTTTGCTGCGTTGGGTCTTTGCTGCTGCGTGTGGGATTTCTCTAGTTGCGGTGAGCAGGGGCTACTCTTTGTTGCAGTGCACGGGCTTCTCACTGCGGTGGCTTGTCTTGTTGCGGAGCATGGGATCTAGGCACGTGGGCTTCAGTAGTTGTGGCACATGGGCTTAGCTGCTCCTCAGCATGTGGGATCTTCCCGGACCAGGGATCAAACCCGTGTCCCCTGCATTGGCAGGCGGATTCTTAAGCACTGTGCCACCAGGGAAGTCCCCAGTTTATATTTTAAAAAGAAAAAAAAAAAAAGGTCTTCAGTCTTATATGGCACACTGCCAAAATTTAAAGAGTAGTTTAGGGACATAAGGGAGGAAAAGCTAAGGATGACCCTCCACTCCCAAGGTAAACCCCCTTGTCACAAACCTCAGTGATAAGAAGGGTGCTGAAGATATACGGAAGACTCTTTTCACATCATTTCCACCTCATCGGTGGGAGGAAGGGGGTTCCCGAGGCAGGGCTCTGTACCCTCCCCATCAAGTAGTAGAGAGATGGCGGCCCAGAGAAAATACAGAGGGGCCGCTGTAGTCCCTGCCACCGAGCAGGAGGTAGAACTGTGGACATCACTGCTGTAGGGGCCACAGCCCAATCGGTGTCGCAACACCCGGACGTGGAAAGGGTCAGGCTGCAACCAGTGATGCCAACATATGCTCATGGAGACAGGCCTTCTGTTGTGTCCAGACGGCTGGAATCACCATCACCTTCAAAGTGACGCCTTGCAGAAAATCCTTTTCCATTACCGTTCTTTACAAAGGCTCCGTTCCACAATTTAGTACCAGTCACCCCTTCTGATCATGTCTCATTAGTCAGTGGAACTTCGCATAGGCCATTTAAAGTTTGAATTATTTAATGATAAATATGTATATAACAGCTGGTATATGCCAGGCGCTCTTTTAAGTACATGGCCAATATGAACCCATTTTATCCTCACAACAGCCCTACAAGGTAGATATTATTGGTACCATCCTCATTCGCTGAGGGGGAAAGTGAAGCATGGAAAGGGTAAACATCTTGCCCAAGGTTACACCGCTAGTAGAAGGGGCCAAATTTGAACGCAGGCCATCTGACCCTAGAGTCCTTGCTTATAACCAGGAAGGTATACTGTCATGAACTAAAGCTTTGCATCTAGCTCACAAAAAACACAAAAGAAGGGATATCAGGGTGAAGGGCCTCCAAGTCCCCTCACTCCAGATCTACTCTGTCTTGTGGTCTAGACTTTTTCAGGAAGAGGCAAAAGTGAACTCTTCCCCCTAGAGCCACCCCATGTCTACTTTCCCACAGTGGCTGAAACCTCGTGGTCTCACACACACCTGCTCCGGGGCAGCTGATGCAGAGTTCAAACCTGCTCACTGGGAGAAACAAAACCTAATTACTTGGCCTTGTTCTCCCAGCGGTGACCCTAAAAACCAGCGTTACACCCAGCAGAAGGGATCTTTCTTGGCATGTTAGTTAAAAACAATACCTGTTCCGACTCACAGACATAGAGAACAGACTTGTGGTTGCTAAGGGGGAAGGGGGTGAGGAAGGGGTAGATTGGGAGTTTGGGGTTAGCAGAGGCAAACTATTATATATAGAATGGATAAGCAAGTCCTACTGTATAGCACAGGGAACTCTATTCACTATCCTGTAATAAAGCATAATGGAAAAGAATATGAAAAAGAATATATAATTGAATCACTTTGCTGTACAGGAGAAATTAACACAACATTGTAAATCAACTATACTTCAATAAAATAAATTTTTAAAAAATGATACCTGTTCCAATTGGCTTTGAGACCTCAGATGGGGATAGCTGTTTTCATTGTCCTTTGAAATCCTCCTGTGATCATGATCCTAGATAAAAGATATTAGCAGAAGCATTGAAACGAACGCTCAAACCACACAGCTAGTAAGTGACCCTTCCAGATCAGTGCATACGAATCACCTGGAGCTCATGTTAAAATGCAGACTCCGATTCAGTGGCTCTGGGGTTGGACCAAAGACTCTGCATGTCTAGCAAGATCCCAGGTGATGTGGAGGCTGCTTGGCCCTTGGACCACACAGTGAGTAGCAAGGTTCTAGAGCGTGTCTCTCTCTCCTAGAAAAGGAAGAGTTCTGCAAAGGGAAAGAGTATTTTCATTCCCAGGTTTTCCCCTCTCCTGAAATAAAAGTATTTCAAAGCATGATTTTATTACACACACACACACACACACACACACACACACACACACACACACACACACATATACCTTTACAGGGTAGCTGTACTGACTGAAGAATGGTGAATACAATACATGCGAGTTTGCATTTAAATTGTCAATGCGTCCACGGAGCTTTGGGTGTGGTGAGTGAGCAGGGTGCCTGTGGGACTCTAACACCTGGGTGGGCTTCTGCTCAGACACCCGTCTTAGAGGGTAAGAGGTAGAGCCTGCTTACTAACGGAAGAGGACAAACTGTGCAGAGCAGGGAAGGGAGCCTGATGAGCACTGATCACAGTTCTGGGCAGGCCCTTTCGTGGGGGGCAACTCTCTCATCTTCCACAGCAGTCTGGAAGGCAGATGGTGGAAACCCACTTACATAACACACAGGCACACAGGTTGAGGGGGCCAAGTGACACAACCTGTACATAGAAAGATACGAATACAGATCTGTTTAAAGACACAGGCACCTGTGCTCCTTCCACCCCACACCCATACCCATCTCTCGTGAAGGGCATGTGAGCTGCTTGAGAAGAAGCATGTATGGAAAGGAGTCCACTAGACAGTGAACTTTAGCCAACGACCTGAGAAGAAGGCCAGGGCTGGGCTTGTCTGTAGCGGATCAGGGGGAGGGGAGGGAAGCTAAGATACCTGGGGGGAGCTTCAACGTGGAGAGGAACTATGTCTTGTTTGATCTAACTTAAGATGTAGCACAGTGCACAGTAAAGGGTTCACTCGGCAGGGCTGGGGTGCCCAAACTCTGCACATTCCAAAGAAAGATGTGGCCTTTGCGTGGCTCCTGGGAGACAACCTTCAAGCCCTTGGTATATCTGTCTGATCAGTGTCTCTGTTTACCTGGTTTTCCTTGGGCCATGTTGGATAATTTATGCTAACAATGTGATGTACGGTGGAGACCTTGTTTGACCTTTGGAGGTTGGGTAACTAAGGTCAGCTATATGGGTGTTCCGTGCCCACCCTACTGACCTCCCCCAAGTCCCTGGGCACTAAGGCTCAGGGGAGCTCCCCTGGTTAGCAATACTCCTGTTGTCACACAGCTTTGCTGGGAGAATTAAGCACTGTCTGTGCAAATCCACGGCGGGAGGACAGCTGGAAGCTGTCTCATCTCTCCTGAACTCTGTCCTACCTGCCTTTTACCTTTGTTGATTTTAATCTATATCCTTTCAGTGTAATAAACCATAATCCTGAGTATAACAGCTTTTCTGAGTTCTGTCCGTCCTTCTAGCAAATCACTGAATCTGAGGGCGGTCTTGAGAACCCCCAACAACACTTACCTAAACAAGAATTTAACACCAGCATTAAGGACCAACTTGAGTGAGTGGATGGGGGAAGACTTTAGATGGATTCAGATCAGTGTTTACTGAGCACTTACTACACACCAGCCACTACTAGTCATTGGAATACGAAGATGAGTAAGTCAGAAGCCCTGCTCCTCAAGACAACCCAGTTCCTGAGGGGGTCCAAAGGAAAACACTCATTTCACCTGGAAGTGTAAGTGCTATGAGAGAGACACAACGTGATGCCATGGGGCTGAAGAAGGGCACTTAGCAGCATGGGCACTCGGGAAAGGAAGGCTTCCTAGAGGAGGGCACCCCTCTGTGGACATCCCAGCTACTGGGGGGACCTGCTCACAGTTTCTGGTGCTGCTTTTCCTTATTTAACAGCTCTCGCTGTGCGGATTTTTGTGCCTGGAGGCACAGGTGCTGAAATGAAGTAAGTGTGTTTCCTACATACCCAGTGGACTGCATAATTCATCACAGACACAGAGATCAAAGTTGTGCTTCTTCCTTGGAAAAAGGAGAAGCAGGCTGTTTACCTCTTTGTGGTTCAGCCCAGGCTGTCTCCAGGGCATCTGTATTATGCCTCAGATAGTTGCTGGTGACCCTGCCCACCCTTCAGGTCGGAACACTGCGGCACAAACTCATAGGAACTTCTGGGAGCCTCATCCCAGAAGCCTCCTCCCAATGCTCCTCACCTGACCCTGAAGGTACCTGGGCTGAAAGGCCTTGCTCATTTCTTAGGATCAGTGGTGCTTCCACTTTCTCTCTTCCAAGGGACATCACCAACAAGGAGGGCAGGGGACCCTTAGGATTCTGGTCTCCCGCTTCTTCAAGTTAAACATCCCCTTGCCCATTCTGTAAGGCACTTACCTTGGCCTGTACTTACTTTTGAAGTATTTTACTGTTTATTTCCATTACTTCCAGGATTCCTCTTTAAAAAAAAAATTTCCGCTTGTGATACTGTTATTTATAATAAGAGATATACATTAGGTCTTCATCCCTATTGCTGGCACAGAGCTCCTAAAGCCATTGGGATTTCCTAAGCAGAAAGAACAAGGGGAGCATCTTTTGTTCTAATATTTGTTCTTCTGTCCTAAGTTTCTGAAATCCTGAAAGAGCTCCAGTTCCGTAAAGGTGTAAGGAGTGTCTTGTAATTCATAACAAGCCCTTTTCAACCACACCAGAGTTTATGTTAATGAGGTCGTTTTGGAAAGTCACTAAGGATGGGGGGCTGGTTGCCAAGGGGATCAACCAGGTGATTGGATGGTTGGAACTTTTGGTCCCATCCCCCAGCCTTCCGGGGAGGGGGGAGGGGCTGGAGCTCAAGTTCAATCACCAATGGCCAACGATTTAATCAAACGTACTTAGGTAATGAAGCTTTCATAAAAAACCCAGAGGATGTGGTTTGGAGAGCTTCACGGTTGGTGAACATGCAGAGATTCGGGGAAACTGGTGCCTGGAGCGGGCACAGAAGCTCCACGCCTCCTTCCCCATACTGTGCCCTATGCAGCTCTCCCAAGGGTCTCTTCCTGAGTTATATCCTTTTATAATAAACTCTTCATCTAGTAAGTAAATTGTTTTCCTGAGTCCTATGAGCTGCTCTAGCAAATTAACTGAACCCTAGGAGGGGTCGTGGAAACCTCCAATTTGTATCCAGTCGATCAGAAGCACAGGTGATAACCTGGACTTCTGATTGTGTCCAAAATGGGGACAGCCTTGTGGGACTGAGTCCTTAACCTATGAGATCTGACACTATCTCCAGGCTGACAGTGTCAGAACTGAGTTGAACTGTAGGACATCCGGTCAGTGTCCTCTGAGACTTGGAGAACTGCTTGGTGGTGTTGGATAACACTCACCAGGCACTGGTTATATTAGTGCCCCTTTCTCCAACTAAATCTAGGCAGGTCTTCTTGTACAATGCCTAACACTTGTGCATATCTTGGAACACAGGCTGCCAGCCATGGTGCTAATCACTGTCATGAAGATCCTACACAGACCCACTGGACACTATTCAGATGCACCATAAAGAGATGCAGCAACGTGCCTCTCATTCAGGGATCCTTCCTCTCGCTCAGATATCCCACCTCTAATGAACATTTCCCCTTTTTTGCCTGCCCAGGACCTATGCCTCTTCCAGTGCTTGGGGAATTGCCTACTCTATGAATCTTGGCGGGAGACAGGGTTCACCATTCAAGAGAGACGCTAAGGGCTCTAGACCTGTTTGCCTGTCCCCCTCAGATGGTGCACACCCCTGGGATTCTGGGGATACCGACTGAAAGAAGCGGGTACCTGGAGATTCATCCTGTTGACAGTGGCAGCGCAGCAACATATGGTCTCCATGGTGACAGTGGCAACCAGGCAACTGTGATGGAGAGTCCAGACTGGACTGGGTGTGATTCTGGCTAGCTAGCTGCTCATTTCTTCCTGCCTGTGCTGCGGGCTTCCAGCTGCCCATGTCTTTTCAGTAAATGACTTTCCCACTTAGACCAGACAGAGCCAGTTTCTTTGGCTTAAAACCCAAGATGCTGACTGACACTATCCTTAAAAAGCACCTACCTGGGCTTCCCTGGTGGCGCAGTGGTTGAGAATCTGCCTGCCAATTCAGGGGACACGGGTTTGAGCCCTGGTCTGGGAAGATCCCACATGCCGCGGAGCAACTAGGCCCATGAGCCACAAGTACTGAGCCTGCGCGACTGGAGCTTGTGCTCCGCAACAAGAGAGGCCGCAACAGTGAAAGGCCCACGCACCGCGATGAAGGGTGGCCCCCGCTCGCCGCAACTAGAGAAAGCCCATGCACAGAAACGAAGACCCAACACAGCCATAAATAAATAAATAAAATTAAAAAAAAAAAAAAAGCACCTACCTCCTGTCATCTTCACTTCTTCCCTAGATGTCCTACCCAGGCATGAGCCAGAAATGTTTAAAAGGCACATGGGTGGAAAGGAACTGGGATTCTAAGGTAGGGATAGAGATGACGAAGACTGTGAGAGAAGTGTCTCTCCTTACTGATAGCGAAGAAATAGGGTGGGAGGTTAGAATGTAACCAGTAATTTCAGCCTCTCGTAAAGCATTTTAAAAAATGTTATGAATGCCAACACTAGGAGAAAAAGAACAATAGTTTCCTTGTTTTTCTCTTTGGAGTCCCTCTCCATCCCCACCCCACCCGGCCCTGCAACTTTAAAAGCGTTTACCTTTGGCTTACACATGCTTGAAATGTTTACTGTCTATTTCCCTCAGGATTAGAGTTTTCAGTCTGTTATCTACATGAAAGTTGTTCCGTTTTTCTTCTGTACAAAGCCTGAGGGAAAACTATAGTTCTCCATCAAATACTGCAGGGTGTACCCCTCCTCCCCAAGTAGATACAATTACTTAAAACACACAACATGATCTTCTTTATTTAATTTTTAATCAGTTTACATTCCACAACTGACAGATTATTTATTTTTATTTTTTCCATGAACAAGTCATTTAATTACCAGACACTTTATTTCTTCAATCGATGGAAATACAATATTTCTGCCAATTTGAAAAAGAAAATTGCAAGATGCAGTCAGTGTCAGTGAAGCCCCCAAATGCTCTCTGCTTCCTCAGTCCTTGCAAAGTCACAGGAACCTGGCAATTTCCCTTTTCATCCCCCCCTCCCACTTCCCTGTTAAATTCACCTCTCAGAATAGCACAATAGTTTCAAGATCTGGTTTGGATCACCTTTCCTGTAATTAACTATGAGAAGGAACAGACAGTACAATAGATCTGATAAGATGTAGCATTCTTGTTAAGATTAAACAACACATTTATTCACATCGTATCAGAACAAATTAACATAACATTTAATCTTATTTTAGCACCAATAACCACAGGAATTGCTACCTCTCAGGGCAGAGGCGGTGTTGGAACCCTGCAGTACACATCACTCCTTGTCTAACCAATCAGAACGCACTATGCAAATTAAAGGTAAATCAATTTATATTGGCTGAGCAATAATAATCTGGTGGACCATAAACTGAGTTTTTACGGCTACAGTCCCTGTCTAATGACCATATATAAAATGTACTCACCAAATCAGCTCATTCTCTTTTGCTCCGTAACACAGGGCTCAGAATGCAATATTTTAAATGAATCCAACCTTGTCATATTGGCTCTTTGAAATGCTTTGAGAATGCCCAGGGGTTGTTTGCTTGCATTTTATTCTGTTCTCTGCACTAAGACCTCACTTCTTGTCTCCACCCTGCTTCTGTCCCTGCCCCGCTGAAAGAGGTTTCTTCAAATCTAAGGAAAGCCTTGGGGCAGGAAGGAGTGGTGGGCAATAGTGGACTGAGTCCTAGTGTAAGGGACAGAGCTTGTCACTGCCACCTCCTAGGAGACCCAGTCTGCCCGTGGCCACTGCTCTTTACAGCATAGCCCCTTTTAGCATTTAAGGAAAGTAAGGGATTGAGAAAACAGCTCCAAATATTGGTGAGATGCTATTAGCAGGTGACTGGACCAGGGGACGAGAAGTTGTGTAGATCTTTATTCTTGACGAAGAGAAGGTCCGTCCGCCCCTTTCCATCCTAAGATAAAGGACGTCTGGATAAGGGATAAGCTGGTGTTCCTACAGCTGAAGAAAGTGACTTGCTTTGGCCTCTAGAACTTTGACAGGTCATCGGGGCCATGCCCAGGGGCAGCACTGACCCTCTGGGGCAGATGTGCTATGTATTTGACAAGCAGCGGTCCTCTCCTCTAAGCAGGTGAGCAACTTCCAGACGCCAGGATGGCAGCCTGGACATTGCTCCTGTGTTTTCTACCCGGGGCCAACACCGACCTCCAGCATCTGCCTGCCGTGAGATCTGTGTGACTCACAGGTAAGGGTGATTCCATTCCATCCCCTAATGAAGAGACTAAATCTTTGCTGTCCTACACGTCAGCCAGTGGCCGCGTGTGGTTACTGAACACTGGAAATGTGGCTGGTCCAAACTGAGGTGTTTTCTAAGAGTAAAATTCACATTGGATTTCGAAGATTTCATTTGGAAAAAAAAAAAAAAGAACGTAAGTAGCTCAGTAATTTTTATACTGGTTCTATGTTGAAATGATAATATTTTTGATATGTTGGGTCAAAATAGGTATTAAAATTAATCTCACCTATTTCTTTGGACTTTTAAAAAGGGGGCTACTAGGATATTTAAAATTGCATATGTGGTTTGCATTGTATCTACTGGACAGCACTGTTCTGAATTGCCTTCCTGAAGCTGACCCTAGAGATGATCACTGTGTACCATCAGAGAGGAGAAAGGTTTGGATTGAAGGTGCCATGAAGGAGGAGGGCTTAGGTCACTGGCCAAGCTTGGTGTGAATCTGCCCCTGGAGCAGCTAGTCTTCTCTATCCTGTGGGGAGGCAGCTCCTTGTGCTATAGGATTACCTGCCCCCGTTTCTCTTTTCTACTTCCTCTTCTGGGTGCCCCGCCTTTTGGGGATCCTTCTCTGCTGCCATGCTGAGGATGCCCTGTGATTCTGCCACTTCCCCTTCCGAAAGCTTTCTTTACCTTACCTCGACTGCATCTACCCCCACACCCCACCAAGGCTTTCTTCATTCTGATTCGGTCGCATCCCTGGGCCAGACTCCCTGCTTCTGATAGTACAAGCTGGGGTGGCAGAGTAAGTCACAGATTCCAAAGCAATTCACATACATCATCTCCTTTGAAACTCTACCTCCTACCCCAGCACAGCAAAGCTCTGTCCGTAACCACAGTAAAATGACATCATCAAAGTGGGTGGAAAGGCATCCGAGAATGAAAAGGTAGATAAAAGGCTTTGGACTCTGAGCACAGAATGGCTGTTAGCTCGAGGTTACTTTCCGAGGAGTGAAAGCGTGGGGCGAGAGCAGCCAGGAGGGACTCTCCGAACGCACCTCCTGCAGTAAACACGTACCAGCACGGGCTTGAAGCCTCTCCCAAAGTAGCAGCAGAATGGCCAAGGAGACTGGGAGCCCCAGGAGCCCCCAGCCCCGTCTGGCTGAGAGGACGCAGAGACCTGGTGAGGTAACCACATTCGCCCAAGGCCCCGAGTGAGCCGGTGACAAAGCTATTACTACCGCCCCCAGATCGGGTCTCTGTGTTGACCTTCACGATGACCTTCACCCTTCACACTTGGATGACTTGCTTTTACTTTTTGGAAAATATACTTTAAAGGCCCAAACCTTTAGAAAAGAGAGTTCCAAGCAGACACTCGTTGACTGTCAGAGAAACAACCAGAAAGAAAAACCCAACAAAATTCCTGCGCCAATGGCCTCCCTCCCTTCAAATCCCACCCAGAGTTGGGATTTTAGGGCAGTCCACGTAAGTCCTCAGAAAACCGAGGGCTACAGCAATGCATTTGTTTAGTCTCAATTCCCTCCCCCTTATTTTCAGTTTCCACTTTTATTTGTACATTTTTACAGATAGTCTTGACTGGCAAAACAGTCACACCATGGGTGGAAAGGGGAAAGGAGGAGATGGAGTTGGTGAAAGCTCTTCATGTGAAAGACATCATTACAGTCACAGCGACGCAGACACATACACACGTTCAGCCTAGAAAGGGTCTACGGGCGACCGGAAAGGAAGGGAAATGCGTAGCCAGGAGAGGACAGCGGGACACAGAGTTCCTCCAGGAACAGACACCCGGTCCTTGGAAGTGAAGAGAGCTGCAATGGCTGAGGTTGCTGTCTGTCAAAGCGAGGCCAGGTTTGAGTTACTGCTGTGTAACTTACACCCAGTTTTCTGTTTTTCAATAGTGAACCACCATCCTCTGCGGTTGGGTGGTTGCCCCATCCCTGGCTGGGCTCCAACCATACCGGGAGTAGTGACCTGGATTTCCCTTAGAGAAGGTCTCGCCATACCACTTAAGCTGATCCACTGCAAAGTGGAAAGCGTGCAGACCCTTTGGGAAATGCTTTCTTGTCTTGTTTAGAACCTAGAATTCAGCTTTTCCCAAACAGGATCATGCCCAGAACAACTCCTAGTGAATGCACCCTCCAAAGGCCTTCCTATAAGAACCCATGTGCTTTTGATGAAGCCATCCGCTTCACCAACGGCCAAGGGAAAGAAGATCCCAGTTCCTTGAAGCTCGTTCCCATCGTAAGCTTATAAGACCATTAAAATGCTTCAGAATCTGACTTGCCCCACCACTTGGGCACGGACGGCTAGAAACGACGCTAGGAGAATGGTAAAACAGTAAATAACTGAGGCCTCGACTGTGCGCCCTAACAGTTAACTGTTTTAGCTCACTTATGCCATTTGCCACATTCCATCACCTCTGGGAATAATAAAGACGATTAAGAGTGCTCTTGCACTGGCCTTGGACACAAGGAAGGAAGGCTGAGGATGGGTAAATTAAGGAGCCGACTTCTCTGAGGAACCTGGATGATCAAATAAAATCTACGTGCCTAAGTTGGAGAGTACAGTCCTGTTCAGTGGCCAAGATGACCCCTCGTTTCTAGAGTATCCTTTCCGCGGTGAGACTCAGAAATCACGTGGAAGAATTCCATCCGGTGGGGGCTTGGCCGCTGCAGGAGGATTTGAACAGCGCATAATTCATGACGCTTCATGTTTGCAAATCACTTTGCAATTTCTTTGTCACCCTTAATATACCATGAGGTAAAGTGTTATCTCTATCCTCATTTTGTGGATGAGGAAGTTCAAGTATGGAGAATACACAGTGCCCAGAGTCACAAATCATTTTAGTGCAGAGCTGAAATGAAATGTACGGTAATTGCATTATACAGGTGTAGCTGAATTAGTGAGTTACTCTGGCTTCAGTGCTCTCACACCTATCATTAGACTGAGATGGCACTCAAAAAAAAAATAAAAAAAGAGAGGAAGGAAGGAAGGAAGGAAAGAAGGAAGGAAGGAAGGAAGGAAGGAAGGAAGGAAGGAAGGAGAAACAGAAAAAGGAAAGAAATCCCAAAGTTGGAATCTTTTAGCTCTGTTCCACCCTGCCCCTAAGCTCTGGCCTCTTCAAAGGGCTGTTTGCTACCTCTGGGGGCTCAGGGCTCTGTGCTCTCACTGCCATGAACATGGGGTCGACTCCACGCAGACCAATGTAGTTCTGTGGTCATGGGCTGCACCCCTGGCCCCAACTGCCAACCCAGAGACAACCACTGATGAAGTGTTGGGGCTATGATCGTTGTGATGCCCAGAGCCATGGGATTATGAACAATCTTCTAAGGTTTTTTTTCTTTTGTATTTTATTTTTCTAATTTTCTACAATGAACATGTATTATTCAGGAAAAAAAAATCAAATAGCCAATAATAATGTCGTCTAAGAACTAACCATAATGTTTAAGAAATATTTTGCACCATGGAGACATTGATGAAAAGAGGGAAAACCCAGCCCACCAAGGTGACCACGTTGAGGGAAACCAGAAACTTTTGTGACCATCAACTCAGGGGGTCTTGTTTAAAAATCTGTCCCCTTACCCTATTGTATAACGGCTGGAAGACAGCACAGAAGCCAACCCGGCCGTTAATGCACCAACTATTTCTATCTGTGGTGAAATCACTCCATGACTCATCACCTTTCCCTGGAAAGGGCTGGATGTGTCCACGGCAAAGGTTCGTCCCTAGAGCAGAGGGGACCTTTTCAGAAGAGCAGCTTCCCTTTAGCTACAAGAATCAAGCAAACATCCCCCACGCATCACACCAAAGATGACCAGAGCGTATTTCTTCCCACTCCTTCCCCCACGATACTTGAAGATCAGTTCGTTAATGCTCTCAGAATAAGCCA
Organism: Aethalodelphis obliquidens; assembly: GCF_003676395.1. NCBI lineage: Eukaryota > Metazoa > Chordata > Mammalia > Artiodactyla > Delphinidae > Aethalodelphis > Aethalodelphis obliquidens. Next base: position 12,539,566 of record NW_020837949.1, read on the forward strand.
GGTGAAGACAGTCAATTCTAAACGCTTCCGGGTGATGTACTTGATTTCATTATCCTGAATCTGACTCAGGTGGGCAGCTTTGGAGACGTAAGCAGCACATCCTCCCATTAAAGCAGGACAACTACACGTGGTTCTTTCATTTAAGACCTCTCGTGGTGACAGTGGATGAACACTAAGACGTGGGGCACCGACGGAAGAGTCTCAGGACATCTTCTTCCCTTATCGAAAGAAAGGCAAGCGTTGCGAGGTGAAACCACTCACTCCCAACAAGAGAACATCCCCAGATGGCGCCAGGGCCCAGGGTGCCGCACAGGGACGTGTGATTGAGGGAGGCTTTGTCTTGACTTGGTGGAGTTGTCCAGTGTCTGTGACCTTGTGAACCCTGAAATTGAAAGGGTGTTATCGTTGAAAGGCTGGGACTTGGAGGAGGATTGAAGCTGGAACAGGCACATCTGAAGTTGGTTTACGCTTTGATGCCAGGGAGTCACAGAACTGCTTAGGAAACCTACAGCCACAACGAACACGGAAGGGGGCTGCTTGGAGTGGATGAGCGTCTCTAAAGACAGATTCCTTCACTATTTTAATGGGTCGTAGTTGATGCAGGGAGAAGGTGGGAGTGAGTGCACAGAAAGGAACAGAAATCAGAAGAAACCAAAACTCTCCAAATGGGGGAAGAAATAGGACCTCTTTCTAAGGCAGACACCCCACTTTCCTGAATCCCCAGGGTCCTAGGGCAGGGAAGGAAATAAAAGGGCCCGTGCTCAAGGTCGACTTTCACGGAGCTCAGAACACATACACGGTCACAGGCCTCGCCTGCACACCTGTAGGGAATTTGAACTTGACCCGGGGTGGGGGCTGGTGGGTGGGGCCGCGGACCCTAAATCCCGTCGGAAGGCTGGGTTCTACTCTGATATGGGGTTAGCAGAGTCTGATGTAAAGAGTCCCGAAGGTTGAGCCTCCTCCTTCCTTCTCCTCCCTCTCTGCCTTTTCTTCCTCGGCCCTCACAGCACGAAAGCTTCAGTGACAGCTTGGAGTGACACGTCTTCATCTGCGGTCAAGTCCCTAGGCCGGAGGGATCAAGGTGACCAGAGCAGTTCTCCCACTTGCCATCTGTACAGGGCTTCCGTCCTGGCCACGTGGCTGGGCTTTTATTGGCCCCGAGCAGGGTCAGACCCAGAGTGTGCGTGTCTGTACATTGCTGGCCCCATTACCAAAGAAAGCGGCTCTAAGCTCCTGCTCTGCTGATGGTGAGTTGGGCCCAGGCGGTTTACTTCTTTCCTAGGGGTCCTCCTAGCATTTAGGAACATTTCAAAGGGATGCAGCAATCTGTGATGAAGGTCTATGATGAAGATTAGTAGTTGGAGAGAGTGGATGATCTATTTACGGCAAGCATGGGATTAAAAAAGAGGGTATAAATTACAGGTTGGTGAACAGTACCGGTTCCTTAGGAAAAGTTTAAATGATTGATTACAAATTGCCCCATGTGGAATTTCTTTCCGCATTTTCCTACAATTGGGAAACAGCTGAAATTTGGATGTGGTCACAGACAAGCCTCCCGCCCCAAACAGATGCTGGTGGACGCCCAGCTCTCCCTGCTAGGCGGAGCCCAGTCAAGATGCTTGCAAGGAAGACACAATCTGAGATAACTTCTCACTTTTCCTCAAGCCCAAGTATGCCCTTCCCCTGAAGTGGGAAATCTAACTTTTCAAAGCAAATTATTATTTTTTTAATTCCCTGTACAACTGAAACACTGGGTTTTCCTGAAAATTATCTCCCTTCTCATAGAATACATCCTTTGTTTTAAAAACCATCCTTAGAAGTGCAATTAGGAGCTAACAGAATTTCCTGCCCCGTCGTCTCCTAGCTCCCCACGCACAGGGCACTCACTCACACGTGAGCCTATCTGCAGAAGCTAATCCGTGTCGCCAGCAAGGAAGTCTTGAGTAGTACACACCCACACCTGCGTCCAGGTACATACTGACACAAATGTACACAAAATGCACCAGAGAGAGACACACACACAGAGCCCCACACTCAGACCCGTCCACGCACATCAGATGTCCTATGTGGTTGTGAATTACACACACACACACAGTCAAAAAGAGCAGATGAGGAGAGAGGCGGGACTTGGAGCCTGGTGGATGGAAGAGGGAGAAGGGAAATGGTTCACAGGTGAGAAAAGGGGGGAGCTGGAGGGGAGGCAGGGTAGAGGACAGGTAGATGAAACAGAGGGCATGGCTGGGAAGGAAGGCTGCTGAGTGGGTGGCAAAGTTCCCAGAGCACATTCAGTTATGAAGCAACTGAATTCTCGGCTACACGGGTGACCCACGGCTGGACGGCTCGGGGAATTCTCTCTTTGCCTCCCCAGGGCTGCTCGGCCCCCGCGGGGTCACTGAGGTGACGGTCAGCTGCTGCTGCCCACTCTTGCTGGCAGACTCCTGTCCCCCCAGCTTTCACAACCCGCTGGCTGACTCCATAGCTCGCCAACCCCCGCAGTGCCAATGCGCTCAACCGAGCCTGAGACACCGGGCTGGATTGAGGCCACTTCCGTTTGGGTGCTAGCCACCAAGATGGCTACTTGGGGATTCAGGGCCTTGAATACCAAGAGGAACAGGAAGAGGGCAAGCGTCAGGAGTTCTCCATGAATTTACACAATATCATACAAACTGGAGTCCATGGGACATGGCGGCTCTCTGCAGGTGACCCATTTTCTTTCGTCTGTACAGAGGTCAACCCTACAAAAGGGGTGGATGTCCAGTGACAAAGGACAGCTTCTGTGATGGGAAGTGAAAGGTCTTGTCTGGTAGGTGGACTTTCCAACAGCAACAGAGGCCACTTTCCTTCTCCCTCTTGAACCGTGTTCCCCCTCTTCATCATGGCTCGTGTACCCAGCTGTGTCTTGAACTTCCAAAATTAGAGGACTAAATCCTGTGGCATCCCAGAACTAGGATGTGAAGCACCACAGGTCCTCTGCCCAGTGGTTTTGTCCTTGGTTCTGCCCTCTGGGAATTTCAGGTGCACTAAAAATAACAGAAAAACGCAACACAAATGATAAAACCCCACACTCAGAAAACATACACACACGCACACGCACGCACGCACACACACTCCAGGGATCTGAAGCTGCAAAACTGGCCCCCATAGAAGCCCACCCCTCATGATGCTTCCTAGGTCTTGGGCCCTCCATCCTGGGCCATGAAATCACCACAAATGACAGACAACAGTCATAACCCAGTATTGCCATTTAAAAAGGGGAAAAGAAAAAAAAGGAAACTGCCTGAAGTTGTTGCACACACACGCGCACGCACACACACACACACATTACAGCGTTACTCCAAGGCTCCGATCTTCCCGGGGAGTGCAGATGGGGCTCGGGGCAGGGCGGCCTCTTGCTTAACTGGGTGTAAGGCAGCTGGAAGGTAAGACTGGGTTTTCTGAGCATCCACTGAAGTGTCCTCTCATCGAGGCGGACCTTGTCCCTCAGCGTGTTGTGCTCTCCCCCTCCCCACCTCCGAAACTCTGTCCCAAAGTTTGGCAGCAAAGAGAAAACTCCCTTCGCGGTGTGTCTTCTCTTCCACTTCTTGTGCGTCACTGGTCGGCCAGGAAGGAAATCAGACAGGAAGAGCAGGAGAAGAAAATGGTTCTGGAAATGGCCTCAAAGATCTGGTTCCATTCTATGAACTAAGGGCGTCGTTCCTCTGATATGATCGGTGTTGGGGTATCGTCCCCTTCTGCCAGCCCAGCGGAGGGTGCTTCCTTGTCTACACCCGTGCCGCCCCAGACCACGGGCACCGTCCCTTCCCAGCCCACCACCCCATCCTCGTGAGTGACGGGCGGGAATCGGGACTGTCTCGAGTGGTGATGTCTTCAAGAAACCACGGAGCCAAAAGTTAAGAACTGATGGAAGAGCCACGTGATGGGAACGCTTTCCCCATCTCGGTGATGAGGCAACACAAAGTCCGACAAGATGCAGGTGCCTAAGCCAGCTCCACTCTGCCTCGGCACTGGCACCATCTTGATTGAGTTCTGTTGTATATATGTATATTATATATATATTTTTATATATATATATATATATATATATATATATATGTATGGGTTGGTTTTTTTTAGCACACTGTCCCATTCTCGGGTCTGGATTTGGGGCAGTTGGTCCTCGGGACAGGTTGGACAGAAGGGGCCAAGGTACAGAAGAATCCCGAGATTAGCGTGAGGCCCAGGCCCCCCCAAGCACAGAACATGGACCATCCGTAGCCATGGCTGATGTCGTCGGGGAGTCCATACAGGTAGCGTGGGTAGCGTGACAGCTCAAAGTTGATCCCGGCCACACAGGTGCACAGTGAAATGATGCAGAAAGTTCCTGGAGGAGAAGGGAAGAAACAGGGGTGGGGTAACAGAGAAGGAAAGGGAAGAGGAGAGGGAGAGAGAAAGAGAGAAGTGAGGTTTACTACATTTTCGATTTTCTCGAGTAGAAACGATGAGGAGATCCAGGTAAGAGCAACCTGCTAACGAGATCAATATTTGGAAGTATTCACGGAGAAGGGAATAGTATCAAGGCTTCCTCATGCTTCAATAACGACCCAGTCTTGGATAAACTCGGGGAGTCTCTCCTTTGGGGAAATACTAAAAATATATCACATGAAAGTTTGTGTAGGGAGCAGTGAAGCAGGAGAGTATTCAGCTCATTTTTCGAAAGCCTTTAAAATTCAGTCTTTCCTTGGAGATGCAGAAAACACCCCCCACTGCTACTTCTTTAAAGAGAGAAACATTTTTACTCTTTTCTTTTCCATACACAATGTCTTATACGATATTAGGTTTTCCTTTAATCCATTTACCAACCAGCCATCCAAATCCTGGAAGCCTTTTCCCGTAAGACATTTCCCAGCGTTTTCTGTGGAAAACTAAGCCTAGGAGATAACTCCTTCACGACGCGGCAGCAGAGTCGATAACTCTGGGAAACTCTGTACGTCACTTCTCACCCACTAAGATTCATCATCCACAGTAACGTAAGTTAACTTGTCCAGCCTAGTCTTACGAAGTATTTCACAAACTTATTCAATGATGCTCCTTTAAAAAAAACCATTGCTCAAATTAACCTCCAATGAGAAGGTTGCTACAAGAGATACAATGTTATCAAATAGAACAGAATTATAAGTCCACTTTTAGCCAATAGATATTTGATGTACCTAAAATGAGTTTAAGACCTTTTCTCGATATTTGCTGTGTCTAATGTTTCCTTTGTCACTGCAGATAGGAGAGCAATGGCCTGAAGAAGTAAAGTCTGGAAAAGGCTGGGTGGGGTCGATAGTACTGCAGGGGTCCAGGCACTTCAGGGGCTGTGATCTGTGTTTCCAAAGACCACTAATTCAGGAGCAGAGCAGAGGGAGGTCCAGAGGCAGGAGACCAGTTAGGAGCTGTAGTCAAGGGGAGAAGGAAGGAGGGGTCTGGCGAGGAGGGAGCAGGGCAGGGCTGAATGAATGTTAGTGAATGATGGCTGGTAGAGGCAATGGAAAGCAGCGAGTCAGGGGTGACCTGGGCACAGGTGCCGCATAAATAAAATTGTGTGGGTGGGAAGCATGTAGGTGTACATGTGTGTGTGTGTGTGCACGTGTGTGCGTGTACATGCTTGTGCATGTGCGTGCAGCGACAGTCATCGTGTACAAACAGATATGGTACCATCATTACCTGGGAAAACAGTGGGGGGTTACAAAGCACCCCGAGTCTCTCCTGCTGTGCCCTGGGGTTCAGACGGAATTCTAAGACGGCACCCAGGGTGGATTAGGTCTCATCCCAGACTTTCTTAATCGGAATCTTAGGGAGAGGATGGAATCTCTCCTTTTTAAAAGTTCCTCAGATGATTTCCTGGTGAGACCCTGTGTTAGGGCAGAGGTTCTTTGTATAACCTTGAGGCACAGATTCAGGTGAGGGAAGAAGCAGAGGGGGGGCCACAGGGAAGGAGGCAGCCGGTGGGACCCTGGCCAAGGACAGCGTGATGGCTCGGCCATCACTGAACTGAAGAAAGCTTCGTATTGACACCAGTTTCAAAGACTCCAAACTCCAACAAACGAGAGCTGGCCTGCTCGTGCCTCAAGTACGCTTTCAATTTCTGGTTCAGAAACCTGAGTGTGCGATGACGTCATCTACTAAAATTTAGATTTAGGACAGGAAGAGGGAGAGAGAGCGCGCACACGTGTGCACGCGTGCTGAGTTCAAATCTGCGCTGCCCTTGGGATGTTAAGGCACTTGGCACCGTGGGTCTGGAGCCTGGTAGTAATTTCTGAGCTAGAGATGTGGACTGAGTCATCTTATACATTGAAGCTCTGGATGGGACTGAGGTCACCCAAGGGCTCTCTATAAACTGTATCCACATAGGATACTTTTAAAAATGGAGACGTTTCTTCTCATCAAATTGTGCACAGTGATTTGTTCCGGGAGAGAAGGTCGATCTCAAGGAAGTTTTGATCTTCCCAAGTTACCAGTAGCTGAAAAAGCTCGACAGACACTATTTTAAGGATGTTCTGCAAGCAGAGCAGACAGGACACAAAGATATGGTTGATAAGTCAAGACCTAATTACTTAATTACCATATGGACTTAATTAGCTACCAATTGGAAACGGCCCAGCTTGTTGGTAACATCCATCTTGTTGTCATGTTAATAGGGTTAGTTGGGATATCTTCCTGCCTCCACTTCCTGTCAGTTGTTCCGTGACTCTGGAACCTTTAAAGATTTCTGTAGTTTGTTAGCTCCCGTCAATATCCCCGTAGATGGGAAAAAACTCTGAGGGCTCTCACTTAAGACGGCGCGTTACGCAGGTCATCTGTACAACATGTCAGGAAAGCCCGTTGTGGCAGAGAGAGAAGAGTTGAAGCAGCTTCTGTCAGCTACCACAGACACGCCTGTTTTCCGTTCGGAGCAAGGATTTATATTTTTATGTACTTCTGCACTTATAAATTCAAGTTTGGAAACGTGCATTAATAACTGGAAATACACACGGCAGGAGTACCGGAGTGTGGGGGGACGAGGGGCACAGGCACGCAAGGATCCTACCTGACCCAGCTTTCTGTCTCAGGTGATGAGCCCAGCTCTCAGACCTGTGGACTGGTGCCCAACCGGGAAGGGTGGGGTGCAGAACTCCCCCTACCACCACCAACTCTGAGGGGTTCTCTGGGGAACTAATAGAGATTCTAAATGTTTCTGCTAGAAAACATCCTCAATTAAAGGGCGGTAATAGATATTACAGCACAGGGGATTGCAGCCTCCTTCCGTTCACCCTAAAGTACAGTGGTCCTTTGGGCAAGTATAAGGCTCTCCTCTCCCCTCAAGGAACAGGCCGTGGCCTGGGTCCTTTTATTTCCCGGGAGCACTTATCGACTGGTGAGTGAGGATCCAGAAAGGCAAAGGTAATAATGCGTGGTCACATCTTCTCAGTAATTCCCCCCCATGGCTTGGGATTTGAGCCTCACTCCAGTCAGGCTCCCAGACTAACTGTAGTCACAGTTAGCAATTAAGTGAACTGAACTACCCAAGCCCTTCCCTTTGGAGCAAGGCTCTGCTGTGTGGCCAGAACTGGCTGTAACACTGGCTAGGCAAGTAGGGACAGCAGCAGCGCGGCTGTCAGACCTAAGTGACGTCAGGTCTGGGGAGGCAGGTTAACTGCAATGGGGCAGGCGGAAGGGGACATTCCTGTGGCCGCCGGCTCCATGGTGTACCCAACGGCCAATCAGCAAATATTTGTTGAACTTCTGTGTTTGTGCCAAGCATTATGCTAGATGCTAGGGGGATAAAAAGGAGAATAAGATAGGATCACTGTTCTTAAGAATTTTTAATAAAGTCTAAAATAAAAAGATGAAAAAAAATCTTATAATCTCGCTGGGGATATGAGACAGATATAACTGAAAAGCTGAGGATGAAGTGAAAATAGCACCAGACTGGGGATTAAGAGACCTGAGTTTAGTATCAGCTCTGAATCTTTGGTCCCCTCATCTGTAAAATCAGGGCGCTGGAGCAGACAGCTCTAAGGTGGCTCCTATATCTCGCCACGTTTAGGAAAAGAAGGGCTAATACCCAGAGGTAAATGGTAAGAGACAACTATGCTGGGCCAGGGAAGGTTTCCCAGAGGAAGCAGGGTGTCCGCAGGCAATAAAGAGAAGGGGGTCCGCACCTGGCCTGGAGAGCATCCCTCCTTCAACCCCAGTGCCCCAGTGTCCTAGGTCTCTAAGTCTGAGTCAAGAAGGCATGTCCACATCCCACTCCCATCGTGCCTCTAACTACTGAAACGCTCACCGCTGCCATCCTGGTCAGGCTTCCATCATCTCCCACAGAACCTCTGGTAACAGATCATTGGTTCCCTGCCTTCTTCCAGTGACATTTAAACAAATTTAAATCCCACCTTCCTTACCCTGCCTGTATGGGCTTACCTGAGTGGACGCTTCCTACCGATCTGACCTCATTTCTCACCTTGACCCCCATACTCCCTGTACTCTAGCTAAGAAGAATGGCCTTCTTCTTGAGATCTTCTGGGATCTCAATTCAAATGCCATCCTCTCAGAGACCCTTCCTGACCCTCTCCTAAAGCAGTCCCTCCTCCAGTGGTTTTCAAATCCTGTTCCACGGAGGTGCCTCAGGAGCTGCCACTGGGAAAGGAAGAGGGAGTAAAAGAGCCTCCCAGCCCTCCCTCCTCTCTGTGGCCAGAAGAGCCCTGCTTTGATCTGTTTCCACGTGAACTTTCACTTGATCTAAACATTTTTGAAAAGCACCAGCCTTGTCCATTCACAAGGGGACCGTAAGGCCTGTTATTGCAGGAACTGTAAAGCTCTGGACAGCAAAGTGCAATGGCTCTTCTATTAGTTTCAAGTCCATGCCTTTGGCCGAAATAGCTAATCAATCTCAACCCTTATTCCTGCTGGCCTCAGACTCCGACTGAGCCCAGCCCTCCCCAGCAGCCAGCCGCAACTAGTCAGTTGCAGCGGGTTGCAAGGAGAAATGACACCTAGTTACCCTTTCCGTGCCAGGACTCTCAGCTCAGGAAGTCCAGTTAGATGAGACCACACCACCCCATGTGCCCGCAGCCTGAGAGCCAGTGCTAACAAGACCCACTGGCACAGAGGGAACAGTGTCGTCCAGAACCCTCTGGTGTCCCCATTTGCAAACTCCACCTGTGAGCGGGAAGGCATGGCCAAGGAGTGGAACGCACTCTGCAAACATAAATGCTTCCTTTTGATTCCAACACAGCACCTGCTTCCTTGGATGACCAACCCCACCTGGAGCTCTTTCAGGAATCAAACCCATGATGTCACCTGGCAACCCATGGGCCAGCCCCAGTCACCGGTGTCTGAGTGTCCCGTCAGCGCCTAGCTGGAAGGGGCGAGGGCTGCGTGGGGTTCTGGGATCACTGGCCGCACGCCCACCCGCCGCCCCCCACCCCTCCGCTCCAGGCACCGCTGAGGCTTGAGTGAGGATGAGACCGAGAGAAGGGTTTCCATGCCCAGCCGGCCGACTTCTTGTCCCAGCGCCAAATACAGCCCCCTCACCAAGCTCCTCGCATTGCTGCCGTTTCTAATTAACGTTTCTCTGGTGCCGATATTAGATTCTAGTTTTCTCCCCACTTTTAGTTTCTGGGCTGTCTGACAACTTCCTCCTGCTTGGCTATCTCTTCCCTGAGTTTCCAAGCTGCCCCTTGATCCAGGCTTGGTCCCCCTCCCTAGATGTCCCTGTCTGTCTCCTCCTTTGTCTTTTCAGACTTGGGGCTTGTCAGTCTTCCTCTGAAACCACATTCCATACTCTTTCTGGCCACTTCACCCTCTCCTCTGATTTGAACTACCACCAGAACATGAGCGCTTCATAGGATTGTATGATAGTGTGTGCCATCACATGTTATGTAATTCTGCGTCCCCATCCCCAGGGACACGGTATGTTTGAGGTACTCCCTGGCTACACACAGGATTTCCACTGCTTCCCCCATAATCTCCAATTCCCTTCAGTTTCTGACTTTTGTTTTCTTTCTTCCTTCCCTAGAAGGGTGATCAAGCATCCCAGTTTGCCTGGGAGCTGGTGAGGGTAGAGGGTGTGTCCCTGGTAAGTGTGACTTTTGGTCCTAAAACTAGAAAGATGTGGGCTAAGGAGTACACATTGGTCACCCTTCCTACACGTTCCCTCCTGCCCTGCACTCTGGGGCCAATCGGTGACACTGCAATGACTACAGAAATGAATCCTCGCTTGTACGTTACAGACAGCCTAAAGCCTTAACCCAGTGGAAGCGCAGAAACTTGGATCCCTGGGTCTGTTGCCATGTTAAGAAATGCCTGGCCAGGAGAGCACTGTTTTGGGGTAGTTAATTCTTCTGCAACCTTGAAGTGTCACCAGGGAGCACTTACTCTGCAACCCCAAATGGTTCTATCCCAGTACCACCTGGTAGGTTGATTACCAAGATATGTTTAAGCTGATATTCAGAGTTTTGGCGTTAACCTCTGCTCAGCCCGCTTCCGAGCAGTGACTGCGGGTACGTAAGGCGGGCGAGATGGGGCCTCCCGCGTGGCTGCTGCTTTAGCCCCCACAGGAGGGGAGGGGAGGACACGTCTCCACTTCTTTCAGGGACTGTTGGAGAAGCCACGCAGTAACACCGCAGCCACGGACCCTGTGGAGAAACAGCATCAAAACTGTGGCCTCAGGCAAGGCAGCGAAGGGCTCTTACTAATTCATTGCCTAGGAAACCAAGGGCCTCGAGAAGGTTCTCACGGGAATCCAGGGCGGTCACATATTGTGTGCAGAGGCATTTTCCCAAATAGCTATTCCTTCTGTGACCAGGTTGTACCCAAAACTTCACTGGAGTATAATTTCTGCAGCTTTCCAGGGCCAGAAATCCATCTGTGTGACATTTTCTGCTCTTGGGAATAAGGAGTGACGCCTGCTTATCCCTGACCCTCACGTGGTGCCTTGTTGCTATGGTGGCCAGAGGGCCTCTGTCCTGACCCCAGCCCCACAGGTCGTTGCAGAGCTGTCTCTGCAGAAGTGCCCTGGTGGACGTGTGTGTCAGGGAGGTCAGGAAGCAGCCCAGTCCTCTCTCTAAGACTCTCTCCCTTGCGCCCCCTCTGATCTTTAAAACCGTAAAGAAGCAAATCGGCAAGCAGAAAAAGGATCCCTCCTCCTTTAACAGCGGTATGCATCCCAGGAAGCTGATGTATACAAGCCCTTCCTTTGCTTAGATTAAATGCCTCAGCAGCATTTAGCTCTTGATAGCACTTTATAGCTTTGCTCAGACCTGCACGGAATATAAATTACTGTTGAATTATACACCATTGCATCAGCGGCAGCCAGCAGGCAGGTCACATGGGGCTTTACAGCCAAGGTGCCTTAGGGGTTCACTGGGATGAGGCAGGGGGTGGTGACAGGCTCTGGGGGAGAACACACTGCAGGGGATGGGGCCCTGAGCTAAGACAAAACCATCCATCATTCTGCAAACTCTGCAGATGCTCTAGGCAGTCATTGCATAAATGCCACCTCACCCCCAAGGCAAGCGGCTTTTGTATCCCCGAGTCTGTGTCTGCACACTGCAAGGCTGGTCTACGTCTGGGCATGATTCTGCCACAGTAATGCCACATCCTCAACTCAAGCGACGAAAGGGACTGGCTGGTTCAAATAGGTTGGCATTGACTCTAAAGAAAAAACCTCTGCGTTCCTATCATAGAACATGGAGTCTCATCCCTTGGTTTTCCATATCTCCTCACAAAATTCCTAAATTGAAGCCCTAATCCCCCAATATTTCAGAATGTGACTGTATTTGGAGATAGGGCTGTTAGAGAGCTAATTAAGTGAAAATGAGGCTCTTAGGGTGGGCCCTAATCCAATGTGACTGGTGTCTTTGTAAGAAGAGGAGATTAGGACATACAAAGAGATATGAGACAGCTGCACGCACAGAGGAAAGACCACATGAAAAGGCAGCAAGAGGGAGGCCATCTGCAAGGCTGCGAGAGAGGCCTCAGAGGAAGCAACCCTGATGACACCTTCATCTTGGACTTCCAGCACTGTGAGAAAATGAATTTCTCTTGTTTAAGCCGCCCAGTGTGTCGTATTTTGTTTTGGCAGCCAATGCAATCTGATACAACAGGTGGATATATGATGACTGGCTTATTAACAGAACGTTACAATACATGATAAAATAAGGCCCTGTTTCCAGACTTTATGGCTACCGGTAACTAAAACAGGCATCTGAACACAGCCGTACAAAACGTAGCTGCCGGGCGTCGTGTGGATTTTTCTCCGTCTCATCAACGCATCTACGCTCACTCCCCCTCAAGCCCCATCACGATACTTATTCTTCTGGGTGTATGTTAGATTTGATCACAAGATCACTGGCCCTGGTGACCTCTACACCCAAGACTGAGCCTTTTCAAACTCGGGGAAACACCTAAAGGGCTGAGCCAATGGAAGAGAGCATCAGTGGGTTCAAATGTTGTCATGGGAATTTACTAAGGTCAAAGCGCCACTGTCCAGTCTCCTTAACTGGACTCTGCCGTTTCCATCCTTTACCCGGTCTACACAGGGTCCCTGCAGCTATCCTGGCAGTTAACCTTTATGGCCCAGTCCAGGCCCCGAATGGCCCAAGAAGTCTTCTCTGAGTGCGCCCAGCACCAGATAATCCACATTTTTTTTCAGAAGCCCTAAAACTTTTCTGGTCTGCAACAGGCAATCTCACAATGAGCTATAGGAACCTTCTCTTGTTCTCTGTTTTAGTTTGTGTTCAGCTAGACTGTAATTTTCTCCAGAATTGGTTACGGTAGTGGTGTCTCCTTTCATATTAGATACAGCACTGCCCAGTAAATCCGTATCACTGGAGGAAATGGATTTCTGGGCTGTGGAGCTTTTAAATGAAAATATGGGCTTTGAAACCCAGAAGGGAATGAAGGTGATATCATGGCTGGCCCTCCCCCCCACCTCCTTTCTCCTAAATCGTTTTGCGGTTGCTGAGGCGTTTTTGCGTGCGTTCACGCGTGTGCCCACACAGGTACATGCCTACTTACCTTGTGTTTCAATGGGTGCCCTGGATTTCAGGAAGCATTTTTATTTTTAGGGAAACTCAGCATCAGAATAATACCCTCTCTGCAGGATTATTTTGAAGAGCGATAATAATAAGTGTGAAAAGGCTGAGAGAAGTTAAGATTGCTTTCTATATGTAAGGGATGATATTAGAAATGGAAAGCTTTAAGCGAGGGTGAAGAAAAATTGTTCCGGAGGACAAGAAAAATTGTGCTTGTTGCTTTTCACCTCCATCACCCGCTCCATTCTCTCCCGGCCCCGTCGCAGGGCAAGTACCAAACCAGGAAGCACTTGCTCTCAGCAGGGACCAGAGACAGTGCTCCCTCAGGACCCTTCGTTCTGTGGGCTTTGTTGGCACTCCACCAATGGAATTTGGAAGATCTCAGAATACACTTCTGAGACCCTCCTTTGTAAGGGAACCTATCTTTGGGCTCAGGTTGCAGCATCCAGTGGGGGTTAGTTACATCATGACATTGCTGGGTTTGCAAAGAAGCCTGTGGCTCAACTGGGATGGGTAAAAGGAAGCAGCTCTAAGAGAAGGGTTGGGAATAGCTAGGTGACATGAGTTGGGGACCTTTTATAAGTGCTGTAGAGGCTCTGACCGTGATTCCCCTGGAATGTACAGCTATCCCATTTATTAAATTATTATAAAATTCATTTATTAAACACCTATTGCCTAGTGGACTGTGAGAGCTATTTTTTTTGTTTTGTTTTGTTTAACATCTTTATTGGGGTATAATTGCTTTAGAATGGTGTGTTAGTTTCTGCTTGATAATGTTTTGTTTTGTTTTCAGTCTACACAATACACTTGCCCTTCTTTCTTCTTTTGTTCAAGCACCACCACCATTCTTTCTCCCAGGAAAGCCATTCTGTGACCACAAGGATTAATTCAAGCAGAGGCATTTGACTCAAGCCAAGCCTCAGTTTCTGTCTCTTCTGTACCGCTTGAGGTTGCTGTGAGATTACATACATTTACGTAAATCATCTATGTCTATGCATTAATATACATATATACACACATCATATAAATTATATAATTCACATCATAATCCCAAATTAAATAATTGGCTGAAGGTCCCAAAGTATAAGGAACAGAGCAAATATTTGATTTCGCTGTAAAGCCTCAAACTATTTGATTGTGGAAACACATGAGAACTACACATCACACTTGCCTCCACTGGCCCCATTAAAACACAATACACCCCAGGGGAAGCAACCACTGGCCCACTCCACTCTTGCCCACCTGGTCTTGGATATTTCAGGGAATGAAAAGTTGCGAACATCTGAGCCTGGTGGTCTGTGGTGAGCTAAGACCTTTCCAAATTTCCAGGAAAGTTCTAGAGAGGAAATGAATCAAGACTGCAGCATCACATTTTTCTCAATGCGAACTTTTGCAGTTTTCTATCCATCTGGGCCTTGGTTCAGAGCTGAGAGTTAGTGGATCCAACTGGCTTCTTAACTAGACCAAGTGTGGCATCTACAGCTGTGTAGAAAGGAACGTTCTGAAGCTGTGAAGAGCGAGCTTCCAAGCGTAAGGCCACTTAGAGCATGCCATATTCCTGCCCCGGCTTCTCTTTTCTCTCCTTCTCTTTCTAGGCCAGCACTTTCTGGTGGACAAGGGTCCATGGAGCAAACTTTGAGAACCTTTAGGGCAGAGGGCAATCTTGCCCTGGGTTTCTTGCTAGGGACAATGTTTGAAGTCATACAAAACCTCCTGCAGACCATCTCAGATACTACAGCTCTCTGTTTGGTCTAACATTCATCTTCCTAAGTAGATACAAGGGTTTTGCAGAGAAAGCCACATCACCAATGCCACCCCCACCCCCCCAAAGCCAGCATGAAGCCCAATACAAGTAAATCTATCATTATGTTTGAATTCCTGTCTTGGTCATCATAAGGCTCTCCTGGCCCGCCCACAGGTCCACCAAGTCAGCCTGCAACAGCTTCCTGGGAGGAGAGCTGCTACCAATGGGGATGTGGCTTAGTGGAGAGACAACTCCACCAAGAATCAGAAAATCCAGGTTCTGGTCCCATTCTTTCCCATTAAGTGGATAAACCACCTCATCTCTCTTGGCTATGATCAACCATGAAATACAGGGGGTAGGACCAGATCTCTGAGATCCTTCCAATTAAATGATCCTGTGACTCTAGGTATCGGGACAAAAAGGTACCATTCTCTCTGAATTGTTCTAGGACTTGCTGTCAGTTATTTCGTCAGACGTGAGCTGCCTGGAGAGAAGATACTGCTTCTCACCTCCTGACACGCACAGAAGGGCTGGTGAATGGGACCATTAGATGTCATTATTCGCCATCAATGTGCCTATGAGGCTCAGCTCAAAACTGCCCTGATTTGAAACATGGAAGGTTGGGACCCAGCTGTTTAAGTGTCTGGAAGAACTTGGCTCCTGTAAGAATTCTCTCTGGCTTCTGCCCTATGTGATCCAAGCCAATGCCATGTTCATTAGCAGAGGAAGACGCTTGGGGTGGTAGCCAGAAGATCAGGAGAGTCTACGACCTGGTTTGGTTTATGTTTCCATATGCCTGGCACACTCGTCAGCTTGGCCTGGCCTTTCTTTGAGATGAGAACCTGGACCCAAGTGATTCTGGCGTGCTGTCACCTCACCACTGGGTCACTGGACACATATATAGATTTAGATGGATCAAGCGCTTACATATACTATTTTTAATAGGATAGGCATTGTCCCAAATGCTTTACAAATAAAATGGTAGTTCTTTGAATCCTCAAAGCAACCTTATGAGATTTAGATGGGGAAAGACACAGAGAGGTTAAGTAAATTGCCCAAGATCACCAGCTGCTCTGTACTGGAGCCAGGATTCAAATCCATGTTTTCGCCACTTGTTTTCTCTCATTCCAGTTATTTCACGTGCATGCGTGTTATCTCTAGAGCTGGACTGTAAGCAATGTAAGTAGAGAAGCTCTTTTCCCCAATAGGGCCCTATACCCAGTGGTGTTTAAGTAAGATTTACTGGGCTTCCCTGGTGGCGCAGTGGTTGAGAGTCCGCCTGCCGATGCAGGGGATGCGGGTTCGTGCCCCGGTCCGGGAAGATCCCACATGCCGCGGAGCTGCTGGGCCCGTGAGCCATGGCCGCTGAGCCTGCGCGTCCGGAGCCTGTGCTCCGCGACGGGAGAGGCCACAACAGTGAGAGGCCCGCGTACCGCTAAAAAAAAAAAATTATCCACTAGATGGTGAGATTGGGAGAAGAGGCCCTATTGTTATCAAACGTGGTCCAGAGGAGGTTCTGGGTGCCCCTCAGACTCAAGGCTCAATTAATAAAATCTCGTTGCTGAATTCTCCAGAGAACTAGGAAACCCTATCACAACCGTACGTAACTTCACTCCTATTTGTGTTGGGTAAAAGGGTGGCTTCCTGTAGAGGGACATGAGTTTCCTATGCGGAGCAGGATGGTGTGGCTGAGGAAGGAAAGGAGTCAAGATCAGAGCATTAACTCTCTTACAGTAAGGCAGTTAGTAGCTTCCCAGGAGGTCAGACACCAACCCCAGTGGGCAGAGTAAGCTGGTGGTCAGAAGACCCAAAGGAGCTCGGTACGGACCGCAGCCCATCAGAGGGCTCCTCCCCACAGTGCTCCTGGCTCGTCAGTGGGCCTCCGCCTAACAACCCTTTTAGCTCCACTTTTGTCTGGGAGATTTAGGGAATGATCACTATTCACCGCTCTTCATTTTCTGAATTCAAACTCTGATGAGAAGAGAGTCCCAGAAAGGAGGTAGACAGGATGGGAAATACCATCTTTCTTACTGTTGAGGCAAGTGTGGCAACTGTGGCTTGGCCCCTGGCCACAATCAAGCTGAGTAACACTTGCCCCGCAAGGCTGACATTTTAGGATGGTTTCCCCAAGGGAATGTTTGGGCCTGCAGGGCAGATACACTCACCCAGAAGTGACTCACACTGGTGGGCCAGAAGAAGAAAGGGAAATAGGCCTCCAACCTGGCCTCCTGATGCTGGCCTGAGCCTTGACCCTGGGAACACTGGCCACCCGGAGGAGCAAAGCACGGGCAGAAGACCCAGATGTTGCTGGGCTCCCCAGGCTTGGCCTCCTCTGGCAACTCACCAATCGGAGAAGTCAGTCACCTCTTCTCCTGTAGAAGCAGGGCCTTAGGGCTTCCCTGGTGGCGCAGTGGTTAAGAATCTGCATGCCAATGCAGGCGACACAGGTTCGAGCCCTGGTCTGGGAAGATCCCACATGCCGCGGAGCAACTGAGCCTGTGCACCACAGCTGCTAGAGCCTGTGCCCTAGAGCCACGAGCCACAACAGCTGAGCCTGCATTCCACAACTACTGAGGCCCATGCGCCTAGAGCCCGTGCTCTGAAACAAGAGGCCACCACAATGAGAAGCCTGTGCACCGCAACGAAGAGTAGCCCCCGCCCGCTGCAACTAGAGAAAGCCTGTGCACAGCAATGAAGACCCAACACAGCCAAAAATAAATAAATTAAATAAATTAAAAAAAAAAAGAAGTAGGGCCTTAAAAGGTAGACTTGGTACCCTTCTAAAAAGAGGAGAGAAGTTTCCTACTTTATGGGCCCAGATGGGAATGCTGAGATAAAGAGAAAATGCAATCCGATTTCCCTTGGCTATACTAACTCAGGGACCCTAAAGATCTGTGACCCAGAGGCTTCCTGGAAATGTGATTTCAGTAGAACTTGTCTGAAAATGTTGAGAGCTGAATTGGAAGGGATATTTTAATTAATTATCATTTAAAATAAACTGTAGCCGGGGAGTGTGGTGGAATGTTTAAGGGATTCCTAGGTTTTGTTACATGGGCAGTAGGAAGGACACAGCTATTGGCATTTCTTCCTCCCCAGGGCCAAAATTATGGGGTCAAATATCATACTAAATTTACATTTAACTTGACACAAAGCTGCTTAAGCATTTTTTTTTTTTTTTAAGGTGAAAGGGGAGAGGGCAGACGGCAGAAACAGGAAGAACTACAATCCTGCAGCCTGTGGAACAAAAACCACATTCACAGAAAGACAGACAAGATGAAAAGGCAGAGGGCTATGTACCAGATGAAGGAACAAGATAAAACCCCAGAAAAACAACTAAATGAAGTGGACATAGGCAACCTTCCAGAAAAAGAATTCAGAATAATGATAGTGAAGATGATCCAGGACCTCAGAAAAACAAAAAAATGGAGGCAAAGATGGAGAAGATGCAAGAAATGTTTAACAAACACCTAGAAGAATTAAAGAACAAACAAACAGAGATGAACAATACAATAACTGAAATGAAAACTACACTACAAGGAATCAATAGCAGAATAACTGAGGCAGAAGAACAGATAAGTGACCTGGAAGACAGAATGGTGGAATTCACTGCTGCAGAACGGAATAAAGAGAAAAGAATGAAAAGAAATGAAGAGAGCATAAGAGACCTCTGGGACAACATTAAACGTAACAACATTCGCATTATAGGGGTCCCAGGAGGAGAGGAGAGAGAGAAAGGACCAGAGAAAACATTTAAAGAGATTATAGTCGAAAACGTCCCTAACATGGGGAAGGAAATAGCCACCCAAGTCCAGGAAGCACAGCGAGTCCCATACAGGATAAACCTAAGGAGAAACACACTGAGCCACATAGTAATCAAATTGGCAAAAATTAAAGACAAAGAAAAATTATTGAAAGCAGCAAGGGAAAAATGACAAATAACATACAAGGGAACTCCCATAAGGTTAACAGCTGATTTCTCAGCAGAAACTCCACAAGCCGGAAGGGAGTGGTATGAGATACTTAAAGTGATGAAAGGGAAGTACCTACAACCAAGATTGCTCTACCCGGCAAGGATCTCATTCAGATTCGATGGAAAATCAAAAGCTTTACAGACAAGCAAAAGCTAAGAGAATTCAGCACCACCAAACCAGCTCTACAACAAATGCTAAAGGAACTTCTCTAAGTGGGAAACACAAGAGAAGAAAAGGACCTGCAAAAACAAACCCAAAACAATTAAGAAAATGGTCATAGGAACATAAATATCGACAATTACCTTAAATGAAAATGGATTAAATGCTCCAACCAAAAGACACAGGCTTGCTGAATGGATACAAAAACAAGAACCATATATACGCTGTCTACAAGAGACCCACTTCAGACCTAGGGACACATACAGACTGAAAGTGAGGGGATGGAAAAAGATATTCCATTGAAATGGAAATCAAAAGAAAGCTGGAGTAGCAATACTCACATCAGATAAAATAGACTTTAAAATAAAGAATGTTAAAAGAGACAAGGAAGGACACTACATAATGATCAAGGGATCAATCCAAAAAGAAGATATAACAATTATAAATATATATGCACCCAACATAGGAGCACCTCAATACATAAGGCAACTGCTAACAGCTATAAAAGAGGAAATCAACAGTAACACAAAAATAGTGGGGGACTTTAACACCTCACTTACACCGATGGACAGATCATCCAAAATGAAAGAAAAAATAAGGAAACAGAAGCTTTAAATGACAGAATAGACCAGATATATTTAATTTATATTTATAGGACATTCCATCGAAAAACAGCAGATTACACTTTCTTCTCACGTGTGCATGGAACATTTTCCAGGGTAGATCACAATTTGGGCCACAAATCAAGCCTCAGTAAATTTAAGAAAATTGAAATCATATCAAGCATCTTTTTCTGACCACAACGCTATGAGATTAGAAATGAGTCACAGGGTAAAAAACGTAAAAACACAAACACATGGAGGCTAAACAATACATTACTAAATAACCAAGAGATCACTGAAGAAATCAAAGAGGAAATCAAAAAATACTTAGAGACAAATGACAATGAAAACACAACGATCCAAAACCTATAGGATGCAGCAAAAGCAGTTCTAAGAGGGAAGTTTATAGCTATACAAGTCTACCTCAAGAAACAAGAAAAATCTCAAATGAACAATCTAACCTTACACTTAAAGGAACTAGAGAAAGAAGAACAAACAAAACCCAAAGTTAGCAGAAGGAAAGAAATCATAAAGATCAGAGCAGAAATAAATGAAATAGAAACAAAGAAAACAATAGCAAAGATCAATAAAACTAAAAGCTGGTTCTTTGAGAAGATAAACAAAACTGATAAACCATTAGCCAGACTCATCAAGAAAAAGAGGGAGAGGACTCAAATCAATAAAATTAGAAATGAAAAAGGAGAAGTTACAACAGACACCACAGAAATACAAAGCATCCTAAGAGACTACTACAAGCAACTCTATGCCAATCAAATGGACAACCTGGAAGAAATGGACAAATTCGTAGAAAGGTGGAAACTTCCAAGACTGAACCAGGAAGACAGAGAAAATATGAACAGACCAATCACACGTAATGAAATTGAAACTGTGATTAAAAATCTTCCAACAAACGCAAGTCCAGGACCAGATGGCTTCACAGGTAAATTCTGTCAAACATTTAGAGAAGAGCTAACACCCATCCTTCTCAAACTCTTCCAAAAAACTGCAAAGGAACACTCCCAAACTCATTCTATGAGGCCACCATCACCCTGATACCAAAACCAGACAAAGATACTCCCAAAAAAGAAAATGACAGACCAATATCACTGACGAATAGAGATGCAAAAATCCTCAACAAAATACTAGCAAACAGAATCCAACAACACATTAAAAGGATCATACACCATGATCAAGTGGGATTTATCATAGGGATGCAAGGATTCTTCAATATACGCATCAATCAATGTGATACACCATATTAACAAATTGAAGGATGAAAACCATATGATCATCTCAATAGATGTAGAAAAAGCTTTTGACAAAATCCAACACCCGTTTATGATAAAAACTCTCCAAAAAGTGGGCATAGAGGGAACCTACCTCAACATAATAAAGGTCATATACAACAAACCCACAGCAAACATCATCCTCAATGGTGAAAAACTGAAAGCGTTTCCTCTAAGATCAGGAACAAGACAAGGATGTCCACTCTCACCACTATTATTCAACATAGTTTTGGAAGTCCTAGCCATGAGAATCAGAGAAGAAAAAGAAATAAAAGGAATATAAATTGGAAAAGAAGAAGTAAAACTGCCACTGTTTGCTGATGACATGATACTATACATAGAGAATCCTAAAAATGCCACCAGAAGACTATGAGAGCTAATCAATGAATTTGGTAAAGTTGCAGGATACAAAATTAATGCACAGAAATCTCTTGCATTCCTATACACTAATGATGAAAAATCTGAAAGAGAAATTAAGGAAACACTCCCATTTACCATTGAAACAAAAAGAATAAAATACCTAGGAATAAACCTACCTAGGGAGACTAAAACCTGTATGCA
This sequence comes from Aethalodelphis obliquidens, assembly GCF_003676395.1. NCBI lineage: Eukaryota > Metazoa > Chordata > Mammalia > Artiodactyla > Delphinidae > Aethalodelphis > Aethalodelphis obliquidens. The sequence continues at coordinate 12,560,923 of NW_020837949.1, forward strand.
GAAAACTATAAGACAGTGATGAAAGAAATTAAAGATGATACCAACAGATGGAGAGATATACCATGTTTTTGGGTTGGAAGAATCAATATTGTGAAAATGACTATACTACCCAAAGCAATCTACAGATTCAATGCAATCCCTATTAAATTACCAATGGCATTTTTTACAGAACTAGAATAAAAAATCTTAAAATTTGTATGGAGACACAAAAGACCCCGAATAGCCAAAGCAGTCTTGAGGGAAAAAAGCAGAGCTGGAGGAATCAGACTCCCTGACTTCAGACTATACTACAAAGCTACAGTAATCAAGACAATATGGTACTGGCACAGAAACAGAAACATAGATCAATGGAACAAGATAGAAATCTCAGAGATAAACCCACACACCTATGGTCAACTAATCTATGACAAAGGAGGCAAGGATATACAATGGAGAAAAGACAGTCTGTTCAATAAGTGGTGCTGGGAAAACTGGACAGCTACATGTAAAAAAATGAAATTAGAATACTCCCTAACCCCATACCCAAAAATAAACTCAAAATGGATTAGAGAGCTAACTATAAGACCGGAGACTATAAAACTCTTAGAGGAAAACATAGGAAGAACACTCTTTGACATAAATCACAGCAAGATTTGTTTTGATCCACCTTCTAGAGTAATGGAAATAAAAACAAAAATAAACAAATGGGACCTAATGTAACTTCAAAGCTTTTCCACAGCAAAGGAAACCATAAACAAGACGAAAAGACAACCCTGAGAATGGGAGAAAATATTTGCAAACGAATCAACGGACAAAGGATTAATTAATCTCCAATATATACAAACAGTTCATGCAGCTCTATGTCAAGAAAAAACCCAATCAAAAAATGGGCAGAAGACCTAAATAGACATTTCTCCAAAAAAGACATACAGATGGCCAAGCAGCACATGAAAAGCTGCTCAACATCCCTAATTATTAGAGAAATGCAAATCAAAACTACAATGAGGTATCACCTCATTCCTGTTAGAATGGGCATCATCAGATAATCTACAAACAACAAATGCTGGAGAGGGTGTGGAGAAAAGGGAACCCTCCTGCACTGTTGGTGGGAATGTAAATTGATACAGCCACTATGGAGAACAGTATGGAGGTTCCCTAAAAAACTAAAAATAGAATTACCATATGATCCAGCAATCCCACTACTGGGCATATACCCAGAGAAAAGCACAATTCGAAAAGACACATGCACCCCAATGTTCATTGCAGCACTATTTACAATAGCCAGGTCATGGAAGCAACCTAAATGCCCATCGACAGATGAAATGGATAAAGAAGATGTGGCACATATATACAATGGAATATTACTCAGCCATAAAAAGGAACGAAACTGGGTCATTTGTTGAGACGTGGATGGATCTAGAGACTGTCATACAGAGTGAAGTAAGTCAGAAAGAGAAAAAGAAATATCATATATTAACGCTTGTATGTGGAACCTAGAAAAATGGTACAGATGAACCAGTTTTCAGGGCAGAAGTTGAGACACAGATGTAGAGAACAAACGTATGGACACCAAGGCGGGAAAGCCGCGAGGTTGTGGGAATGGTGGTGTGACGAATTGGGAGATTGGGATTGACATGTATACACGGATGTGTATAAAATTGATGACTAATAAGAACCTGCTGTATAAAAAAAATAAATAAAATAAAATTTAAAAATTAAAAAAAAAGAAAGAAATGAAGTGAGTGTACATGGGGGAAATATTTGAAATCAGGGATCACTGGCAAATAATGTAAAATATTAAAGATGGGTTTTGGAAAAATAAAAAAAAATAAAATAAAAGATGAAATGGATTTTTTTCCTCATTCACAATAGAGTTTAGTTACATAGAGATGTATATAAACGGATATGTATTAATGACATGTGAAATCCTAAACGAGAATGAATAAATAAGGACTTGGCATGCTTCTTCTGAAGAGTGGCCAACTCCAAGTCTAGGAGCAGTTTCATTGGATAAATGAACATTAAAAGGCCTTTAAGGGGCAACAATAAGAACCGGGCAAGTTTACTCAATTCTCCCTTTAGCCTCAATCATTAGCTCCCCTGCGAGGCTGCTCCTGATACCCAGCAGAGAGACGCTCCCTTTCTCTGCTGCACCCACAGTCCCCTCTGTTACAGCACCGATCACTCTGCCTGGGTGTCCTTAAGGCAGGGACCATGTGTGTCCTGGGTACTAGCACAATGCCGAGCACACAGTGGGCACCAATCAATGTTTATTGAGTTGAATTTAATTTGTAAAGTGAATAATTAGCAAGTGCGATAGGACTGTCTCCAAATACTTTAAGGGCCATTGGAGGAAGAAAGTAATGACTTTAATTGATCTTACTTTAGCAGAGAGGACCCAAGTCCAATAAGTCAGTTACCAGAAGCCATATTAAGGTTGTTTTTGTTTTTTTTAATCTTTGAAAAAAATTTTTGGCCCCATCACGTGGCGTGTGGGATCTTAGTTCCCCGACCAGGGAATCAAACTCCCTGTGGTGGAACTGCAAAGCCTTAACCAGTGGACCACCGGGGAAATCCCCATATTAAGGTTTAAAAATAAAAAAGAGCAAAATGACAACTGGCAAAGTCAGCAAGAAGGAGGCCCCCTGCCACCACAGAGGCTTTGACCCAGAGGGGAGGCAGGACATGATCTAGATTTCTGCTCTCCAAGGTCTTCACGATGAGGTAAGTACCATCAAAATGTTACAAAGGGATGTCTGAGTCCAGAGGAAGAGTCTGGTTTTAGTTAAGCTGATTCAGAAAGGTTTCTGGAAGACACTGACTATAAATTGAACCTTGAGGAAAGCACAGGGCTTCAACAGGCAGAGAAAGGTGGCATGGTGGCAGACAATGACAGGTGGTCTGAAGGGGAGGGAACACAGGATGTACGGCTGAAGATGGGACTGTGGCCGACATTAAGCTCCAGGCCAGGGACATGGGCTTTTACAGACCATATGGAACCATCAACCATATGTTTCTCATCAGACAAATGACATGGTAATAAGTGTATTTTAGAAAGGTGGTATGGTGCAAAGATGGAATTTAGTGGAAAGCAGGGAAATGAACACTTAAGGAATGTTTATCCTCGGCTAGATGTTTTTCCTATGTATTATTTCATCTTTACAGCAACATCTCAATTTTACAGATGAGAAAATAGAGGCTCAGAGATCAGCAACTAAGTGGTGGGACAGAGGGTTCCACTAGGGGCTCTACAATAGTAATAGAGGCCCACGTGGTGCTCAGGGGTTGGAAACAAGTGAATGGGCCCCAAAGATTATTGCAAAGGGAATATTGGCAGATGTTGATAATTGATGGAAAGGTGTGGGATGAAACTGGAAAAGTGAAAAATGATCCAGGGGTAACTGACAGACACACGTGCTGAGGAAGTCAAGAAACGCAGCTCATTTCATTGGGGGAAGGGAAAGGATGGTGTCCAGAGTAAGCCAGGTGTTTGGTATGTATGCAAAAAACATAAAGCACATGTATGTAGAGAAAGGACAAGCCTAGTTCAAGGCATGCTTGAGGTTCCAGAAGGGGGAGATATCTAGTGAACAATGAAAACCATGAGGCTGGAGCTCAGAAAAGACTGTTCCATGCACAGGTTCCAGACTCATCTGTGCAGAGACAGTGATCACTGTGAAGGTAGGTGTTGTTGACAAGGGGGGCATGTTTATAGGGAAAAAGAAGAGTATTGAAGACCATATCTACAGGTGGAGACAAGAGCAAAGAAAATAGAAGGGCACAGAGAAAAGCAAAAATCATGAGTGTATTATCATGGAAGACAAGTGATGAGAGTTTCAGGAAAGATGGAGATGGGTAAATCTGAGGGAGCTCAGGAAGAGAGGGTTCAAGGACAGGTGAGCAGCCGGAAGTTAGCAGGTCTCCAAGCAGCTTCTGTGACGTGGTGGGAACAGATTCCAGGCTTCAAGAGGCGAAGTGGGTTGGTAGCCGAGCCACAGAAGTAATAAGTAAGGATTATTCTTTTTGCTACACGAGTTGCAAGCTTCGTCTTTTGTCTCAGAGCATGTGGAAAGATAAGGTCCTCATTTTCCCATTTCTCTAGGAAACATTCCTTGAACAGAATCAGCCTCATGTTCTCTGCCACCCCGAGAACAATGCTATTTGTCCACTACGATGACATGTCTGTGTGGGGTCGTCTCTTACCCTATCAGGTCATGAAGCTGCTTGAGATTCATAAATATGTCAGCAAGTTCATTATTATTTGGGAGATACTGCTGCCTGGTGATTAAAAACCCAGTCTTCAGAGTTAAATAGATTTGAGTTGATCTGGGAACTATGTGACCTTGGGCAAGGTACTTAAACTTTCTAAGCAAGAGCTAGGAACTGCAAAGGAGGGAATAGCCAGTGATAAACCGAGCACCCATGAACGAGAATGTAGTAAGTGCTCATTCTGTGCCTGGCATGGTACTAAGCATGTTACCCATCTTGGCTTATTTAATTCCCGTGACAACCCTACAAGGTAGGTACTATTTTATAGCTGGTGAAAGTGAGGTATATAAAGGCTACATTTGCCTAAGTTTGTAGAGCTTTGATTCAGACCTGACTCCAGGGTTGATCTCCACACATCTAGACCTAATGTAGGAGAGGTGGCCCCTCTGTGTCTTCTCTACCTGTCTTCCTCCTGTCCTGCCCCTTGCTGGTGGGGGCAGAGGCGGACCCCTCTGGCCTACGAATACTAACAGAAGCTGGTGGGTAAGCCTGCATCTGACTTCTGGTTCAGTTCTCACGCCTCCTTCTTTATCCCAGGTGGCCTTGCCCAGTACCCTTTTCTCTTTCCTCCCACAGTTTCTAGGAACAGAGAAGAAAGGGATCGGGGGTTAATCTGAAGACCTTAGATTAAGGCTCCACGATTTACTTAATTGCATGACTCTAAGCTTGTTTCATGGCTCTCTGGGTCTAGTTCATTATCCACAAAATCAGGGTGGTAATGGCGACCTTAAGGGCTGCTGGGAAGATGAAAGGAAATACCGTTTGAAGAGCATCTACCATTGACACAGCATTGATGCTCAAAAAAGTGAGCTCTTACCTTCCTGCCTGCCTCTTCCACCTGCCTTCTCAGGGGGTGTGAAGGTCAAATACGCCCTTACCCTCCCTTTGGAGCTCTGTGAACTAAAAACTGTCAGCTAAATCGTCATTGACCCTTTTAAAATCCTTTCTGGATGACCAGCACCTTCCTTCCCCAGGAATGGTAGACAGGTAGATTGAAGACATCCTCATCCTCCCGACTGCTGAAATGACACAGAATTCTTTTGTTTTTAATATCTTGCATTTTAAAGGTGTCAGTCATTAAAAGGAAAACGGCTCATTTATCACGCTAATTGGTCTAGGTGTCTGACTCTCCTCTAAGATTGTGGGCAACACCGAGGCAGCGACGAGTTTTATTTTATTTTATCCTCCGACCACCTAGTACTTGGCCGGTACTTAACCGGCTGTTTATTGAGTAAATTATAAGCATTGGGCAGATTCTAATGGTTCACTAACGTGGGGATGGGCTCTTGTCTCTCACAGCCACGTCTTGGACATCCTAGATGTTCTGATGGCTTCTAATAGATAGGGTGAGTGTAGTTTTCAAACCCCAAATCAAGGCACATGGAATGAGACATGATCTAATAAGAGGTTAAGTGTATTTGAAATCAGGAGACTTCTAGAATGTCAGGGAGAGAACAGCTCTACACAGGCACTCATTCTCCAATTATTTTATACTGGGAGATAAAAGGCAAGTGACTCCCCATCTGTCCCAAAAGCCCAAGTTCTGTTGGGATGAAGAGGCACGTCCACGAGAGCAGAATTCACGTACACCTCTGGGGCTGTAATGCTTTAAGGTCTCCCCAGAATCATTCCCCACCAGCACCTCCTAGGCCTTCAAGGCCATCACCACCAGACCCCGGATGGTGTACACAGCAATCGGTACAGGCTTGCTAAGCGCCTCTCTACCTCTGCCCACAGTGGGCATCGTCCACAATGAGGTCCAGGGGCGGGGTGGGGGGCAGACCTGGGCCCAGGGTGTGCTTGACGGCACACTGTGGGGGCCGGCTGCCCACCCTCCCTCACCCCCGCTCTCTGATCTCGGCCGCCTCTCCAAATCAGCTCTGTGGTCCCCAGGGGGAGCTGGGGCCCTGCGCCCGTGCACATACCCCAACTCATCTGCTGGTGATGTCCTCTGAGTCTATCCAGGGGGCCCTTGTGTCTGGTCTGGGCCATTTTCCTTGGTGTCGGGTACTGTGGCTTCAGTCCCTGGACACACAGCACATCCCAGCCATCCAAGCAGTGAGGGTGACAGGAGCCTCTTGAGAGCAGAACCCCCTGTTCCCCTTCCCTGGGCGTGCCTATTTCTGATGCCACTTTTCCCTTCCTCAGACTCCTCTCTGCACCCAGGGCAGGAGAGAGGCAATTCCTCCTCACTTTCACCAGCTCCTCTCTCTTAAGTTCTTCCCAGGAGCAGATTTTTTTTTTTTTTTTTTGTGGTACGCGGGCCTCTCACTGTTGTGGCCCCTCCCGTTGCAGAGCACAGGCTCCGGATGCGCAGGCTCAGCGGCCATGGCTCACGGGCCCAGCCGCTCCGCGGCATGTGGGATCCTCCCAGACCGGGGCACGAACCCGCGTCCCCTGCATCGGCAGGTGGACTCTCAACCACTGCGCCACCAGGGAAGCCCCCAGGAGCAGGTTTTAAGCCCCGTCGGAGGGGTCTCTGCATTTACTTCAGGAATGAGCGTTTTTCTTTGATGTATGACTTGTTTCAAGAGGCCAAGAACTTGCCAAACAAGTTCCTTTCCTCTGAACCTTGCTCACCTCTGTAAGGACATCCTAGAAGAGCCACAGGGAGGGAGGATTTTGAAGGTGCTTTAGAAATTACCTAAGTTTCCATGGCAATCAAGCACTGTGGAGTCACCACCACCGTCTGGGTCTTTCTGTTTCCGGTGAAAAGGCTGTTGGAGCAATCTGTTTTCTCAACAACCACTCCAAGAACGGAGATGGGCTTCTGGCTACCCTGCCCCCTCTCCCTTCTCCTGGCTGCCCTTCCCCATCCCATTCTTGACGATAGTCTACTGTCCGGAAGCAAGAGGCCCCAACTTAGGGCAGCGATGTTAGTATTTCTAGGAAAGACAGGAGGAGACCTCAGGTTGTCAGCATCCCAGCCTGAGTCTCGACTATGTCTGAGCGTATCTGTCCTGGTGGAGACAGGCCAGCCAGGAATGCACCGAGGCTGTGGAGAAATCACTCATCCTGAGTGGACACCAAATCATCCACCCACACCCAGCCTAGACGCAGAACCATAACCATGCTTTACCATCTATAGTAATCTAACTCTGCTATTCCCTCCTTTACACCTTTACACTTCTGGGTCTGCCCTGCCCACGCAAGTGGTTTGACTGCATTACAGGAACTTCCTGCGAGAGCCATCAACTCGCCCATTGAGAGCATGAGGAGACAGTGTGAGCTCTAAGACTTCTTCGGTCCTGCTGTTTCCATCGACCTTGGATAATCTCAGTATTCTCACCCAGTCTTAATCAAAGACCTGCATAGAAACAAAGGGCTTAAACCAAGGTTCCAATTCTCAATAAATCCCACCCTTAACCTGCCCCCTCTCAGACCCCGCCAGTTTTGGAAGCTGCTGTTCTCCCTGATGGCAGCAAGCGATGAACTCAGTCTAGCCTTATTAGCGGGTTGTGCTGGCAATGTCTGCGGAGCCAGCCTTTGACCTGAGGCATGCGGGAACACACGTTCTGTGTGATTATTCAGTCATCCAAGACGAGGGGTGATTTTAAACACAGTAGACTCAGCCTGAGTTAGGGAGAAGGAGAGCTGCATGCAGAATAGGGAGAAGACCTGAGTTCTCAAGCTCTCCACGAGCCCCTGTAGCAAAAGGCTGTGGTGCCCTGGGATCGGGGAGTCTGGGTGTGGAACGATTCTGGAGGCAGAGGCGGCTTCGTGGGCATGCCACCTGAGCAGCTGTGTGCTTACTCTAAGGCTCTGCTGTTGTCCCCCTGAAATTCTTAATAATGTTTGAATTAGGAGTCCAAGTTTTCATTTTACACTGGGCCCCACCAATTATGTTGCTGGTCTTGACTGGAGGGGAAGGATGCTACCGGGTGTGTGGCAATGCAACACCTTCAGGGGGCATGTGGCAGTCCCCCTACCCTGACCCGGCCACCCCAGGCATAGATACCATGCCCTCACTCACTGGAACTGGGCATGGCAGGTTGAAGAAGCCCCAGCTATAGGTACCCCTGAAGGGAGCCAGACGGCTGATAAAAGCCACACGATATCAAAGGATCACCCAGGGGAGAACCCCAGAGCAATGTGGAAACAGAGAGAGGGCAGGGCAGAATCAGTCGAACCCAGCCCATGGCCTCCAAGGCCCTACGCAATCTACCCAGCTTCGGGCATACCGCCATCTCACTCCATCTCACTCCGCTCCTGTCACAAGCTTCCTGTTGCGCAACTTCTTCAGACTCAACAAGCTCATTCCCATCCCAGGTCCCCTGCGTTTGCTGTTCTTTCTGCAGGGACTCATCTTGCCCGAGTCCTCCCACAGCTCACCACCTCCCTTCATTCAAGCCTCTGTTCACTGTTACCACCTCTGAGAGGCCTCCGTGCCCACCCAGTGGCCCCTCATCTACAATAAGGCCCCCCAGAACTCCCTATCTTCCTCCTAGCTTAATTTTTCTCCATAGTTCTCATCCCCTGACATCAGATCATGTGTTTATGATACTTGCTTCTTGTCTGTTTCTCCAGCTAGAATGTAAGCTTCATGAGGACTTGATTCTATTCCCTACTATAGCCCAAGTGCTTAAACAGTGTCTGGAACCTAATAGGCTATCAATATTGAATGAATGGATGAATGAATGAATGGGTAGGGTGGCGATTAGCCAGAGAAACAATATCTGTTCGAGCAATTCCGTCTTCATCACCCCGTAGCGTGTGTGTCTGCGTGGTGTTGGTGGTCGTGGTACGGGGCTGCTTAACGTGTCCCTGAAGGTGGTTGTTTAAAAAAAAGAAGCATCTCAGTAGTAAAAATAATAACATCGAGAAATTTATTGAGAACATTGGCAGGCATTGTTCTAATCCTTTTACATGAGTGAACTATAATTTTCACTACTAGGTCTCAAGTGGGTACTATTATTAGTCCTGTGTTACAGGTGAGAAAATTGAAGCAACACATGAAAGGCAGTTAAGTAACATTCCCAGTGTCACAGGGCTAGTCCAAGACTCCTTTGGTCCTCGACAGGTTCTCCATGATAAAACCGTAACTCTCCCTTTTAGCTGGATGATTCTACTTCCTGAAGAAGGACTTTAACCCCCAGTCAGGTAGCAGGGAATGGAAGGTGGCTCAGGGCAAGTGTGGGCAGGGACATTCGAGACGAGAGTTGGTTCTTCCCAAACCACCGACCACCCTCCCCCCACCTTCCATTTCTTTCCAGAGTCTGCTCTGTCACAGCCTCTGCCCTGGAGAATATGTAAGCAGTGTGGCTTTGTTGAGTGTTTGGTGGACAGGTTATAAGTCATTCTGGCATGGCCTTCACTGACCACATTGGGCCAGGGCTGCTTACTATTTTCCTCCAAAGTGCAAATCTATAACAGAGGCAGGTCCCACTGGGTGGCAAGGGCGAAACTGCTTTGAGGTCTATTTCGGTTCTTAAGACAGAAATGAAGCCCCACCCCTGCTGTCCGGGTTGCTGGAGTGATCGGTCCTGGCCACTGGTTCTACATTAGGCAAGCATGGATGTTATTTCCTATTCCTCCTGACGATGTGTCTCCTCTCCCAAAGGTCTTTGTTTTGAACGTAATTATCACATGCTAATACATATTCAAACATGCACCTTCCAAAGGGCAAGACATACCCCAGGGCAGGAAGTAGTCTGTGAATTTCCGCTTAGGATTTTGAAAGAAAGACTGTGAGACAAAAAAGTCAAGAGAAGAGTTGTGATGTTCTAGTGAAATCCCACATGAAACTATAAAAGCCGTTTAGCGGGGTAGGTAGATGGGCTTTATGCCCTCGTTTGGTCACGATAGATTATGGACTCTCTTCTGCCTATTGGAATGGATTTCACTTGGGGTACATGTGTAATACTCACTACCACTTTACTACCATTTACATATAATAGCAACAGCTATGATTTACTGAGGGTTTCTTATAAGCTTGCATCATGTTAAGTCATTGGCTTACTGATTCTATCTTCCCTCCCTAGAACAGTATCTAACTTATGTGGTTGCCCACATGACTCTTACCCACGAGTCATGAATTTCGAGGCACAGTCCCTACTGGACTTACAGAAATGCAGCCCTAGTCACTGAGCACTGCTGGAGCTCGGAAGGATGGTAAGGAGAAGCTGATGGATGTTGCCCTACTTTACAGCATCCTTAAAATCACTCTACTGCCTGAAAGAAACAGTCACCCAGTCAAGACACCCATGCCTTGGCCTTTTCATTTTAGGTTTGTAAGTTTTCATAATTGCTGGGCCTTTATCAAGGTCTTTGTCTACCAGAAGAGGGGTATCTGGGGGTTCAGCACACAGCTGAACTGCTCTCTGGTGAGCCTGGCGGAGGGGGAGCCATTTGGCATCACTGGTTTGCAAATGACTGCAATCACTCCAAGTGGATAGCTTGAGCTTCTTTGGGGCACTCTCTTTGCTCTCCTGACTGACTGGGAAGGTAGAAAATGTTACACTGATCACAGGTGGGAGGAAAAGGACCTTACCACCTGTGCCCTCAATTCTGGCCGCTGTCTCCTCCATATGTCCCTTCGTGCTTTGAGAAGGGAGGAACAGAAAGGGAATAGAGCAAGATTCTGGGACTGGCACCTGCTTAGAAGCACAGAATTGGAGGTATGCTAGCGTGGGAAGACGTGTGTGGTGCAGGGGGTCAGGGGGATCTCCATCACGGGGAGCTGAAAGCAGAGGCAGCAGGATGGGCTACGAGGATCCAGGCTGGTGTCACGGGCTGGGCTCTGGCTCCAGTTCTGCCACTCACTAGACTGGATGACCTCGGACAACTGACACAACTACTCTTATCTGGAAACACAAGAAGGTTGAACTGGATGGTCTCTAAGGCCCCTGCCATTTCTAACATTCTAGGAGTCCAAATTAAAGGCAGAACGTTCTTCATGAGGTCATGTATAATTCATACCCTACATCCAAAAGGAATTTGGGACAGACCCCAGGACTATTCAAATAAAGATGAAAAGAGAATAAGGAGCCCCATGGAAGAAGAGCTCAGACCAAGAACAGAAGACAGGCTAATTTCTTAAAGGACTGCTGCTCTATCAAGAAAAAACAAAACACTTCCTCTGTTGTACATAATTCCCTTTTCTGATACATGCATTCAACAGATATTTGAGGCTGCAGACACTGTTCCAGACACAGGGGCTGCCTTGGAGAATAAGGCAAAGTTCTGGAGCTCATGGAGCTGATATCTATGTTGGTGGTGGGAGGCAATGAAAAAACACCAAATGTTAGAAACACTGCAGACACCTAGTGTCCAGATCTCGGTTTCTAATACCATTCTCCAATAAAAGGAACCAGGTTCCTAGAAGAAGTGGCCGGTTCTAAGAGTAGGGCAGGAAATACACGAGATGAGCCTGGAACACCTTGTAGTGCCCCAAACGAAGGAAGTACTCACAAAAAAGCAAAAGCAAAACCCCACATTGATAAGAGTCCACCAAAGGGCACAGGGGCCAACCTAAAGAGCTCCCAGTGGCCAAAGCCAGAACTGGACAACAAACATAGTATTGAATTATGACCCGAAGTATAAAATAAACATTCACGAGTCCACACTGATATACATAAATGATTGAATCAATTAATAAACAGGGAAGAAGAGACAACTCTCCTGTGCAGAAGAATTCCAAATAATTTATGTAGCTGCTCTACCCTAAAGGAGGAGAAACGTAACCCCCGACTCCTTAGGTGTGGGCTGTGCCTAGCGACTTCCTTCCAAAGAGGACAGTATGGAAACAGGGGCAAAAAGAGTAACTTTATAGTAGAGAAACTTGACACATACTCCTTCAGCCAGGGGATGAAGGGTAGTATCCACAGTCAGAGGTCATGGTGATAGTATGTATCCTTGAAATGACGTGATGAACATGGCACCTTACCTGTGTGATCTGCCTCTCCAAACCCATAACCCAGTCTAATCACGAGAAGAACATCGGACAAGTTCCAACAGAGGAGCATCCTACAGTATGGATGGCCAGTACTCTTCAAGTACTCAACTGTCAAGGTCATTAAAAACAAGGAAAGTCTGAGAAAGTGTCACAGAAAGAGGAGACCGAGGAAACATGACAACTAAATGTAACGGGGGATCCTGGATGGTCCAGGAACAGAAAAAGGATATCAGGTAAAACTCAGAAGCTAAATAACTACGGACACTAATTAATAACAATGTACCAATATTTATTCATGAATTGCAATAAATGTACTGTACTAATGTAAGATGTTAATAATAGGGAAAACTGTGTGCAAGGGCAAAGGGTAATATGGGAATTCTCTGTACTATCTGCTCAGTTTTTCTGTAAACCTAAAACTGTTCCAAAAAAGAAAGTCGATTTAAAAAAAAGAATCTGGAGGTCAGAGATGGAAGAAGTCAGAGACCCTCTTCTCCTGCTGGCTTTGCGTAAGCAAGCTTCCCTGAGTCCTACAGCTGCAGGGAACGAATTCTGCCAACGGCATCACGATCTTGGAAGAGGATCCTGGCCTCAGATGAGACCCCAGTGCTGGATGATACCTGGACTGCAGTTTTGTGAGACCCTGAGCAGAGAACCCAGTTAAGCCTGCCTGGAATTCTGATTCATGGAAACTGTGACGTAACAAATGTTTGTTTTAAGCTGCTTAAAAAAAAAAAAAAAAGCAACCAAACCACAACAACAATAAACATGTCATAAAGTGGTGGGTGTGCTGCAGAAAATTAAATTAATTAAAATGTAGAGAGCAACTGGGTAGCTCTGTTAAACTGGGTGGTCGAGGAAGCCCTCTCTGAGGGGGTGACTTTTCAGTCGGAATCTGAATCCTAAGCGGAGCCAGTCATGAGGTATTGGCGGGGAAAGCACTGTGGGCAAAGCTATCAGGCCACTCCACGGCCCTGAAGTAAAACTGTATGTGTACTGGGAGAGAGGCAGCCTGTGTGGCTGGAGTGACCTGAGCATAGGGGAAGGAATAGGAAAGGAGGTGGGGGAGGTAGAATGAGCCAGATTACACAGGGTTTCCACCGTGGACTGAATGTTTGCGTGCCCCCAAATTCATATGTTGAAATGCTAACCCCCGAGACGCTGGTATTAAATGGAGGGGCCTTTGGGAGGTGATTAGGTCATGAGGGTGGTGCCCTCGTGAATGGCATTAGTGACCTTATAAAAGAGGCCCCAGGGCTTCCCTGGTGACGCAGTGGTTAGGAACCTGCCTGCCAATGCAGGGGACACGGGTTCAAGCCCTGGTCCGGGAGGATCCCACATGCCACGGAGCAACTAAGCCCGTGAGCCACAACTACTGAGCCTGCACTCTAGAACCCATGAGCCACAACTACTGAGCCTGCGTGCCACAACTACTGAAGCCCACGTGTTCTAAGGCCCACGTGCCACAACTACTGAGCCTGCGTGCTGCAACTACTAAGGCCCGCGTGCCTAGAGCCCGTGCTCCACAACAAGAGAAACCACCGCAATGAGAAGCCCGCGCACCGCAACAAAGAGTAGCCCCCACTCGCCGCAACTAAAGAAAGCCTGCACACAGCCACAAAGACCCAACACAGCCAAAAATAAATAACTTTAAAATAAATAAAAGAGGCCCCAGAGAGTTCCCTTGGCCCTGCCACCGTATGAGAACACACAAGAAGGTACCATCTATGACATCTATGACCCAGAGGGCAGGTTCTCACCAGACACTGAATCTGCCAGTGCCTTGACCTTGGACTTTCCAGACTCCAGGACAGCAAGAAATAAACTTCTGTTCTTTCTAAGCCGCCCGGTGCCTGGTATTTTGTTAGAGCAGCCCAAGCTAACTAACACAGCTTCTAAAGAAGGGTAAGGAGTTTGGATTTTAAGTTCAAGTGTAAGCTTTTTGAGCATTGGTAGATAAGTGAATATCTGATTTATAGTTTCAAAAATATTATGCCAACTGCCCTGTGAAGGGCTGACTGCCCGGTGCCAGCGTCTAGATAGGCGGCTCCAGCATTAGCCTAGGTGAAAGCTCACGGCAGAGATGACGGATGCCTCCCAAGAGTGGGAGGACGAGGACATGTGAGCGCGTGCTGAGGGGCGGGGCATGGGTGTTGGATGTTCACACCCATCTTGTGGATCTGTGCCCATGAGGTGGGTCTAGGTTCGCCCGGCGAGTGAATTACAAGTAATCGTAGGAGTCACACGCTCCCTGCCACACGGCCCCGCCCCCCATGTCATCCTGTCCCTGTGCTTCTGAATCTCACTGATGACGAATCCAGACACTTGTTTCCGGCAGTTGCACCCAAACGCCGCTGTGCCAGTCTGGACTAGATTCTCCCCTGGAGGCCACGCCAAAGGGGAACCTGGATCCCACTCACCACCCGCAGCCTCCTGGCCCCACAGAGCTGCCATACTTAACTAAGTGCCTCCTCTGGGCTGAGCGTTAATTAAACACTTTGTTGCTAGTCATCTCACGAGGTGTGGGGTGCCCTCTCTTGAACCCCGGAAACAGTTAAATCGAGAAGAGAAGCACCCAGTGTGGGCCACCTCCTTTCGTGTGGGAACAGAGAAGAGGTTGCGAAGAGAACTCTTCTGTTTGTATTTCGGCCTCGGCCGGTTCATCTGAAGTCAACTGCAATTCCATCTTCAGACTCCCGACTTTAAATTTACCTTTTCCACTCTTGCCAACCCCTCCTTTTCCAGCTGCTCACCACACCCACACCCGGCCAGCACTGCGACAGTTGGTGCCCACCACCTTTCTCACTTGCTGCCCAGTCTAACCCCTTGGGCCCTAGTCTGTGCTCAGTTACGGGTGCCTGAAATGCCAATCTGGGTGACAGCTAAGGCCGTGGGGCCTTTTGGTCACAAATATCTACAGTTTGAGTGACTGCTCTGCCGTGCTTAGGAGGTTCCTGTCACAGGTAGCTGATTCTCCAAGCCCTTCAAAGGTCAGCCCTAGAGGGGCTGCCCTGGAGGGCAGGCACCGGTCGGGCTCTGCGAGGGGTTGATGCTGACATGTCTCTCTTTGACACACAGGGTTCTACAGGACAAGACTTCATTTTGGGGTTTGGCACCCAACCTCTCAGCAGCTCTCGGTGCTGAGCGGGGATGGGGGGAGGCACAGCCTCTACACTGAGTCTGCCTCCTCCCAGCCTCCAACTAAACCACACTCATGGGGTCAGCAGTCTGCAGCTGCCCTGGGCATTGGGACCCCCTGAAGCTGTGTCGGGCCTCCTTGGAAAGGGCACTAATTTGAAAAGGAAGAGGGTGCCTTCTCCCGCCTAGAGCTTTATCTTCCCCCAAAGACCAGGGTTTAAGGGGTCAGCTCTTAGCGGCTTTGTCCTTCTTCCTCTCCTACTAGGGCCTCCCTGACGGTACCCATGAGGTATGTGGACACCACTTTCCTCCCCAGCCTCTTTGGGGAGAGGACAGTTCTACCTATGGACACAAGCCCCATGGTCGATGAGATGCCCCCACTCCAACCAGGACAACGCTCCCGTCAGGAAGAAACAGCTCTTAGGACAGCAAGCTTCCCCAGAGTTCTTCTGGACGCTAACATTTTATTAGGAACTATGGTTTTTCCATTAAAAAAAAAAAAGAAAGGGAGTGCGTGTGCTGGGGAAGTGGGTTTAGCTGGGACCCTCGGTGATCAGGGCTCGGATAGGCCTCCACAGTAATAACCGAAGCCCTGTGACAGCACTTCCCTGTCTGATGCTGCTTAAGGTAGTCATAAAATGGGGCGGCTGGGGGGCATCGGGGGAAGGAAGAAAACAAATCACGAGAGGTCTTGCCCAACTGATTCATCCCCAGAACGTAACATTTCAGAGCTGGAGGGAAATTTAAAGGTCACCTATTCCCCCAGCTCTCACCCCTTATTGAGCGTCACCCCCAGAAGTTCAGCTTGGATTGGTCTGGGGTGAGGCCCTAGCATCAGTACTTTTAAAAGGTCTGCAGGTGATTCGACTGTGTGGTGATTAAGAACCACTAACCAGGCAGAAGGGAAGCAACACCCTCACTCATTCCCTGTGGGGAGGGGCCTCAGGTCCCCAGTCCAGCCTAAGGGCTTTCCTGGCGTCCCCAGAGCCCTAGGGCTCCTGGGCGGTATCTTAGCAAATGGGAGACAGGGCTTCCAGGCACCCTCCTGCCCCCCACTGTCTGCCCCACACCCTCTTCTGGGAGAGTTCCTACCCGGGGTCTCAGGTGAGTGGGAAGTGTCTCAGGGACCACCCCCTCTTCAAGTCACAGTGATGTGTGGCCTGGCCTGGAAGGACCACTGGGCCCATCACTCTTTCTCTGAAAGCTGTCAGAGTTGGAAGGCTTACGTAGCACCTGGGCAGGATGTGAGCCAAGTGCCGGCCTGGAGAGGGGAACGTGCAAGGGATGACGATCGCCTCGGAAGAGGCAGAGAGAAAGAGTATCGGCTCCCAGGGCTCCTGGATTTCTGCTCTGCCCGAGGCCTGTTTGCTCAGCTTTTCTCGGATCCCTGGGGGCCCTCTCTAGAGCCTTAGAAAAGCCCCGTTTTACTGGAGCCCATCTCTGTACAACCACAAGAGTCTTAGAGAGAACATTCACTACAAACAGAGCCACTCCACTTTTATCTTTTCACTTTTTGGGGTCCACAGAAGATTCTGACTGGAAGGTGGAAACAAAAAAGACTCCGTGCTGCTAACACCAAGTATGGAAATCCCGGGCCAAGTGTGACCCTCGCTTCAGTGAGGAGGACACCCGGGTGCAGAAAAGGCGGTGCGGCTGGTTTTGGGGGCCCCCGTCTCAGCGGGAGACCGGAAGGAGGGGTGAAGGAGCCACCGTGCCCCTCCCTCCCCAGCCTCTGCCCTAAGTGCCGCTGTGGGACCCACAGGGAGGCAGTGCTGGGCAGGGGCAGCTGACCCTGACGGCAGAGGATCCGGGAGGCACAGGGTGTCTGTGCTTTGGGGGAACAAGGATAAGCGGTCAGGCACGAGGTGGAATCCTGCAACTCTCCTCCTCTCCCAACCCACAGCTCACTCACTGAACCCCAGATCTCTCTGTCCACCTAGAAGGATACCGCCTCCTTTCTCCAGCCAGACCCACCCCTCCACCGCCTGCCCCTGCTGAGACCCTGAGTCGGGCCATTCACGTGGTGTCTACCATCTACCTGACGGTGGTTTCCACGCATGGGACTCACTGTCCTTTTTCCCCACACACATTTCTAACTCCCTCTGTCCAAGCCCAATTCCCCCTCTTCCTAACTCCATGCAAGTCATCCACCCACTTCTCCCCGAGGAGTGTACTGTGATGGGCCTACCGACGGTTAGCTTTGGCTTCAGACTGAGACTCAAACCAGGAGACCAAAAAGCACATCTCAGCTCCTCAGGGAGAAAAGAGGCACGTGTAGATAGTGGATTAACCTTTACTTCCCGTGGACTGGAGCCTACTCCCTCATAGCTACACAGTTCTGCTCATATACAGCCCTTTACAAGGGTGCGATCGGTTCTATGGCCCTGACAGTTATAGAGGGTAAGGGAGACGTGTGACGAAGGTCTAGCCCCGTCTTACCACCTTTAGAGCCTCGTTTGGAAACGGAGCGGCATTAAGACCCATAAATCAAGGGTAAAGGTATGCTTTTGAAGGGGAAACTGCCCAGATAGCACCTGCCGCCCACCCCAAAGTACAGTATGTGCATAAAACGCCCGAGTATTACGTGGGTTCTCACTTGCCCCAGATCTGACACCTCGCTCAATGCCATCGTCACAGTCTTTCCCACACCAGGTGGGCAGACGCCCGAGTGCAAGGACCAGCAGTGGAGAGTGGCTAAGGGGAGCTCTAAACATGTTCGCTGATTGAGTGAATGAAAGGGCCCCGCCGAGCCTGGGCCTTCGCCCACACGCCCACCAGCCATTCTCTCGGAATCCCAGTAACCAGGAGCCCCCCCCAAATTCCGCAGCCCCCAAGTCTTACCTCCCATGAGGAAGAGAAGCCCTGCCACATACTGCATAAGGCCTCGGTCCCAGCAGCAGCCCAGCACGCCGATGATCCAGCCGAAGAGGATGATGGCCACCGCCATGCCCATGAAGCCGGCCGTCATCCTACGCAGGTCTGCGGGGAAGCAGGCAGACAACAGTTAGCATCAGAGCCCGGAACTCAGGGTCCAGGGCACCCCGGCCCCGGGCGCGGGGGCAGGGAGGCCACCTGCCCTTTACAGACAGGGTGGTACAACCAAGCTTCCTCTGCAGAGGACAGAGCCCCCAGTGGTGACTGTCTCCTCGCGTGCAAACACATGCTGGGGCCGCGTGGTCCATACGCACAGGGAGAGATCATCATCATAGCTGTCATTTCTTTTACATCTCCTTTGTGCCAGGCACAGCACTGTTCTTCCCAAGGCTTCTCTCTCAACCTTCTAAGATATGTACTGTCTTTATCCCTATCTGAAAAATGCAGCAAGTTGCGGAAAGCCATACAGTGAGTGGTAGGACAGGGCGACAAGCCCAGATCTGTGCGGCTCCCCAGTCATAATCCAGCATTAGTCACCTCTCCGGGCAGGGAGCACCAGACGAATGGACCGTGAGAGCTGGGCTGGGTCGGGTCCTGGCAGTCTGGCTGCACCTGCCAGGGACTCTCTCCCTTCCCTCCAGGGTTTGCTGGTCTCCCAGGAGGTCAGGAGTGAGCATGAAGCTGCCGGTGGCATCGCTTTCCTCCTTCTCCAGTCCGGCCCCCAGGGTCTCAGCTCCCTGTGCACGTGAGGCCGCAGGGTGGGCACCATGCTTCCTGCTCTCAGACTGTACCCCCGAGGAGGCCTCCTCAGGTCAACCCGGTTTTCCAGATCAGGCCCTTCTCCGCTCTGCGCCCCACTGACCCGCCAGACAAAGCCTGGCGTAGGCACAGAGGGGAGGAGGGCCGTCTGGAAAGGTGGTATTTTTAGCAGAAGGGAGAGGGCAGAGCTGCTGCCATGTCAGCCTCATTCAGCAACTGGCTCGGCCTGGCTTCCTCCCAGTTCCAGCCCCGCCCTCCAGTGCCTCCTCCCCCTGCACCTGCCTCCCCTGGAGCCCGGCCTTCTTACCGCCCTCCTGGGTAACACACCACAACGGGGCTCCCAACAGGAGCCGTTTGTCTGGGCCTCTGCCCTAAGGGGTGGGAGGTGGGGATTTCAGAGCAGCCTGGAGATCCCCCGGGCGTTCCCCTCTCTTGGAGGAAGGGAGGGAGGAATGTGTGTGTGTGACGCTGAGGACCGGACAGCAAACTACACCAATCCCCACCCCCCCTCAACCCCCCACATCCAAGCAAGCACGGACGGTCTCTTCTCACCCCCGGGAAACGAACACCCAGGTTTCCATGGGGAGCATCTCACAGGCATCACGTCCCTTCTCTGCCTCTCTGCCACTCCAGTGCAGAGCAAACAGAGGATCCCTGGCACAGTTTGGCTTGAGGCCTCCTGCCCTCCCTGCCGCCACCCTCACGCTGGAGACGGATGTGGTCCACGAGCCTTGCCCTGACACTGAATATCAGACACTGGAAGCCGCCTCCCCGCCCTCCAGGGAGGAAGCTGGTTGGGGGGTGGGGGTGGGTGGGAAGGAGAACAGCAGCAGAGCCTCCCCGAGGAGGTGGGGGGACCTGACAGGGCCCTGTCACAGAGGCAGAAATCCACAGAGAGCCCGTTCCTGCTTTACTGAGTTCTCCTTGGTCCTCCCCACCCCTGCCGACCCGGAGTGCCCGCCGCAGCCAGGCAGCAGTCACATCCGTTACTCTTTGCTCTGGGGGCTCCCTCCACTCTCCACTGTAGTCAAGGGCAAGCAGGTGATGGGAATGGGAAAAGAGAGGTCAGGGTATTTTCAGTCTAAAGGAGATTTATATTCCCTTAAACAGGTCAGGAAATTTTTCTTCTATACCCCTGTGAAACCAATGGTTGCCTTTTCAGTAACTGGAGGGTTTCCAGGAAAAATCTCGGCCCCTCTGCCAGCACTAGAGAGGACCAACCTGCGGAAGCCCCAGAGCCCCTTCCAGCTGCACTTGGCCGGTACCGGCCCCTGGGCTGTGCAGACCCATGGGAGCAAAGGTACTGCCTGGGGGACTGAATGGAGACGGGGTCCTGTAAGGTGTGTGCACTTGGGCCAGGGATGGAAAAGCGCGCTGGGCAGGAAAAGAGAAATGCAAACCATTAAAAGAGGGAAGCGTATTGCTGTTGGTGGACGAAAGCAGAGTGCTTTACTTAGAAGAAAACAGAGCAAAAGGCAGGAAGGGAAATGGAGAGAATAATTCCTCTTCCAAAAGTCCTGAGACAGATAATAGTCATCTGTGTCCCAGGTCAGGGAGGGGTGTGCCTCCAACACAGACTAGGTACACTCTGCTGTCTCCCAAAGGCTTGGTCAACAAAAGCTGAGGGTCACGTTAAGTTGTTGATCTGGAAAGAAGGATGAAAACCAGAGGCCAGGTCTGAGTATTTTCACTGACCTGGGAGGATATTCACCATCACCCTATGAGCCTGATTTTGCTAGAGCCATGCAAGTACGGCTGGTTATTTTGCCCTCAGACCCACGTGGTAACTCAGGGCAGCTGCAGCAACAACTTATAAGGTAGGCAGGACAAGAAATATTCCTATTTTGCAGGATTTAAAGAAGTTACATAATTTATTAACAGTCTCAAACCCGTGAACTAAAAAAAGGAGTGAGTTGGGTTATTGAGTTGTGTGGGAAAGTGAAGTTAAAATGTAATTAATGTATCTAGTATTTCTTCCTCCCAAATTAAGCCAGGATTATAGTTACAAGATTTTTTTTTTTTAAGACAGAAATTCACACAGAAGGGGAAACTAGGAAAGGAGACAGCGGCAACAGAAGATTGGAAACCGTAAAGCTGAGAGACAGTATAATCGCCTCAGCAGAACTACAGAGCTAAGGCGAGAGCCAGCAGGGGGGAAGCTGGAAACCATCTTGCCAAATCCCCAAAAGGCTCAGGAACTGGCATCAGGAAGTTAAGCAGAGGGGAGGGAGATAAAACAAGGATTTGGTACAAGTTGTCTGAGCTGGAACTAGAACCCTAGCTCCCCTCACCCACTCTACACCTCTGGGGCTACCCCCTTTCCCGCACCCCCCAGGGTGGAGTGGGCATACTTAGGACTGGGGGCTGACAAGCTCAGGTGAGGGCTGGCCGGCACAGCTGAGGGTCATTATGCACAGAGCAGGTGTCTGTGCACATACAGAACGTTGAATGCTTACCCTTGAGACCCCAGACCTCTTCTGCCTGGCTCTCAGAAGCAGACTGCCCTGCCTTTGCCCTATAGCCTGGAAGCTGGGAGAGACCTTTCTGGTGATGACCAGCACAAGAGAAAATATCTAGACACATTGCCGCCGTGTGTCGCAAGGGAGGCATAAGCAGCCACTCCCAGCAGCCACAGCGAAGCTTCCCATTGGCAAGCCCACCCCCGACTCAGGGCTTCCAGGCAGCCCCAAATACCTGAGAAAAGCTATAAGCTGGGAGAAGAGCTTGAGGAAACAAACTGCAGGGAAAAGAAACAATAATTAAAAATTATTCCTGGGAAATGCAAATCAAAACCACAATGAGATACCACCTCATACCCGTCAGAATGGCCATCGTCAAAAAGACCACAAATAACAAATGTTGGTGAGGATGTGGAGAAAAGGGAACCCTTGTGCACTGTTGGTGGCAATGCAGATTTGTGCAGCCACTGTGGAAAACGGTATGGAGGGTTCTCAAAAAACTAAACCTAGAACTACCCTATGACCCAGCAATTCCACTCCTGGGTATATATCCGAAAAGAACAAAAGCACTAATTTGAAAAGATACATGCACCCCAGTGTTCAGAGCAGCATTATTTACAATCGTCAAGATATGGAAGCAACCTAAATGTCCATCAACAGATGAATAAAGAAAATGTGATAAATATATTTATACACACACACACAATGGCATACTACTCAGTATTCTATAAAAAAAATAACAAAATTTTGCCATTTGCAGCAACATGGATGGACTTGGAGGGCATTATGCTAAGTGAAACAAGCCAGACAGAGAAAGACAAATACTGTATGACATCACTTATATGTGGAATCTAAAAAATACAACAAACTAGTGAATATAACAAAAAAGAAGCAGACTCACAGATACAGAGAACAAACTAGTGCTTACCAGTGGGGGGATGGCAGGGGGAATACAGGGGTGAGGGTGGGAGAAACAAACTACTGGGTGTAAGATAAGCTCAAGGATGTACTGTACAACATGGGGAATATAGCCAATATTTAACAGTAACTGTAAATGGAAAGTAATCTTTAAAAGTTGTATAAAAATTTTTTTAAATAAATTAAAAAATTATTAATATCCCCAAGAGACAAGAGAAGAAACACAGTGTGCCTCCATGAAATACGAACAGGATACTATTGAAAAGAACTCTCTGAAGAACAAAAATAATACCTTATAATAATGGAATCAAAATCACTGAAATTAATATTATAAAATCAATTCTAATTTATGGATTAACAGTCCTATCTTGTTCCAAAATATTTAGGAGTCTTACAAAATGCACACAGTATAACAGGATAAAAATAATCAACAAGGAAATGAAGGAAAGAGAAAATAAAAAAATAAAAGAAGATGAAGCCAGATATCACATTCACACACAAAATTTGGTCCACGATGTCTTTATAAAGGTTATTATAGTCACCATATTTGGATTTAAGGCATTAGATATTATTTTGATTATCTTTAAATCTTTGTTGTTTTTTATTTGCATTTGAGAAAATCCCAAAGGCCACTCTGCCTATGGAATGACCCACATATAGATGGCCCCATTCCTGCCCATTCCTGCATTAGCCCATGTGTCAATTTCATTTCTTTAGGAGTAAGAAACTGCCTTTTTTACTCTTTGTGATTTCTCACTGTGCTCACAGCAGTACTTTGCACCCAGGAATTTACATAGCTTGTACAGTTAACCCTTGAACAAAGAGGGGAGTTGGGGCACCGACGCCCCGCACAGTGGAAAATCCACGTATAACTTATCGTCGGCCCTCTGTACACTTAGCTTCTCTGAATCCACGGTTCTGCATCCGTGGATTTAGTCAACCACGCATGTTGTGCTGCTGTAGTATGTACTCTTGAAAAACACCCGCGAATAAGTGGACCCATGTAGTTCAAAACTGTGTTGTTCAAGGGTCAACTGTTATTTCTTTCCCCGTCTTTTCCTGCCTTTTTGTAGAAAGAAGGAAGGAGGCAAGGAGGGAGGGAGGGAAGGAGGTGAGGTGGGGGGAGGAAAGGAAAAAGAAAAGGAAAAAGAAAACCTAACTCAACTATCTGAAGCCATGGGAAAATATTCTGCAGGGTCAGCCTAAGAATAATCCCCTTGGAAAGAACTTGGAATAGTGAGTTGGGCAGGCAAAGGCTGAGATAAAGAAAAATCTTCTCATGAATTGTGTTGGGTTTGAGTCTAATATCTGTATTCCACGACCGTAATGTTTGACATTCTAATGTTCGAAATGAGAAAGGTGCATTCTAAACTTTCTAGAAAAAGAATTTAGCTCAGTGCAGTGGAAAGGAGCGGGCAGAAGCGGGTGGATGATGAGGACAGAGGAGGAGGAAAACCAGGAGAACCATTAAACAGAAGCAGAAAAAAGCCGTTCTCCCTCGTGGAAAAATTTTTATTTTGAAGTTTACACTCCTATTAACATTTAAATTGAAAGGTATTGCTTGCAACTCTAGATAGGAAACCAGGATATCTGCATTTAAATAAACACCATTCAGAGAAGGAAAATATATATGGGCTCTGAATTTCTTTCTATTTGCTCTTTAAAGAACTCAGTACAAAAAAACTGATGAGGGCTGGGATTTTCTTCTCATTAAAAAAACAGAGATGGTCGGGATAAGTATGGGTTAGACCTTGCTGTGTCAGTAAAGACAGGTGATGGGGAGGGCAGACACTGTATTAACGGTCCAGGGTGAAGAGTATGGCGAAACCAACAAGGTCATGGTCCTCTTCTGCTGGCCACGCGAGGCACCTCTGCCTGAGATGAGCACTGCCTTGGCTACAAGGATGCCCTGGTAGCTGGACATGCATTCACAAATTAATCAGTCCCTTTGGGGTTCAAGGTCACAAGAATTGGAGGGCAGAGCAAGGTGGTGAGGACAGAACTCAGTGCTTTTGCCCCAAGGGATCAGTCTGGAAGGTTAGAAGTGGAGAGAGATAGTTGGGCGATGAACATGTTAGCCGTGGGATCAACTCAGGACAAACTGATTCACAGGGGAAGGAATATTCCAGGAACCAATTACTGCACAGCAACCATCTCTGAAGGAAGTGGGGCTTGATTCTGGGTAACCACACAGAGATTCAACAGATGCGGATGCAAGCACGGATTCTTGGAATCAGGCTTCCCTGATTCAAATCCTGGCTCTGCCGTGTACTGGCTGCGTGAACTTGAGCACGTTAGTCCCTCTCTCTGGATCTGTTTCCACCTCTATAATGGGAGGTTATAACAGTGCCTACTTCAAAGGGTTATTAAGAGGATTAAATAAGTTATTATGTATAAACTGCTTAGAATAATACCTGGCACAAAGCTAGAGCTATACAGATGTAAACAGAAATGGAAGACACTTAAATTAAAGCTGTTCTCTTTTTTCATACACCGCATCTCTCACACGTGTTGTGCAAGAGCACACAAGAGCTAAGCGGCATGTTGGGGTTAGCCCCTAATTAAGGATTTGGTACCCAGAGGGAACAGGTTTCTGGGGTCTGTTCTTGTACCTCTCTCGGGTACCAGGAGAGGCTGAGGTGAAGGCTTTATGCATCTATTTGTTAATATTGAGATGCATCCACCCTGGAGTGGTGATGCTCCTTATCCTTGGGGGACCCAAAACATCTAGAGGCCACGGCAGCTAATAGCAGAGGTGCTGGGGGCCATAGAGGCTGCTTGAAACCTGGGCTCTAGCATTGAGCACTGTACTGATCTAAAAGGAAGAGGCATGGGGCAAGACCATAACTTTTCAGTGATCTAATTAGTTAACAGTGAAACAGAGAAGTAGCGCACAAATCTGGAGTAGGAACCTATGTTGATGTCTTCTTTGTATATATGATTAAAAGGTTTTGCCTATGGCTTTCTTCCAGAGTATAAGTCGGTTCAGCATCGTGATGTAGTTGTATTTAAGAAACCATTTTTATGGGAAAACAAAATAGTTCTTGCGTTTCCATAAGAAAGTGTCCTCTGCCCATCCCTGTGCCTCCACCTTTCTCCAAGAGCCCCGTGTTCCGGTCATGAAAACACTGCAGTTCTCTGAAAGGCTTGGCATTTTCCTCCCTTTCCTTGATGACGCTGTGCTCTCTGCCAACATGGCTGCCCACATGTTCCACCACGCAAGCTTCTCATCATCCTTAAAATTTCCCTAAAAAGTAAATGTCTGGGAGGCTTCTAAGGTGCTTTAGCCGACACTGGCGTCCAGTGCTCCAGGCTCCTGTAGCACGTGGCTGATAATCATTCCTCCAACACTTATCACGTCTTACTGTAATTATTTATGTCTCCCTTCCTCCAGCAAATGTGAGCTTGTTCAGGGCTGTGGTCGTGTCTCATTTATTTTGCCTTCCCAGTCCCCAGCGCGTTGCCCGGCAAAAGCAGGTGCTCAATAAATGTCTGCTAAGTGAGATCCCACCTTGTGATGATTACTAAAACTGTATGCACCACGGACTAAAGCAGAATGAAGAGGACGCGCTTACCCAACTCCACCCACTCCAGTGACTCAAACGTCATTGTGACTTGAAGCCAACTTCTCTCTCCTCCAACCTTATTTTTTAAAAGCCAGCATTAATTATTGCTTAACAATTCAACGTAATTTTTTGCTTTTGTTTTTTTGTGTACACAAAGAAAAGAAACATCATCAACATAGGTTAGGTTTCCGATCGCACAGAGCCATGCAACATGGGGGCTCCTTACCATAAAGTTTAATGAGCACATGTGAAACCCCACAGATCACGATCCCAACAGACCTTTCTGTGCTGTCCCCACAAGTCTGGAAGAGATCGTGGGGGAAGGTAGCTGCTGTAGAAATGAGAAGTGGTTTTTGGGTCAGAAGACGGGCTTGGCGCTTCCTGCTCCTCAACCCTACCTCCGGATTAGAGAGCTGCCATAAATAGGGACATTATGTGATATAGCATATACAAATCACATCCATTGTCAAGACAAGGGAAGGCAAATTGCAACATTTGTACCCGCCTGATGAAAGAAAGCTAGGTCAGCAGCTAAAGCAAGTGCCTGGAGAGAAGAAAGAATGGGGAAAAAACCCAGAACCGAGAGGCAGAGTCCCAAACAAAAAAACCCTCAAGAATGACTCCCTCCTCCCTGCTGCCACACTGCTGAGCCAACAGCAGAAACTGCAGACAGGAACGATGAGAAGGAAACTACAGTGCAGCCAACCAGATACACACGAGTAGACCCACTGGGTGCCCAGTTCTCTGTCCTCGGGGGTCTTCCAGCCGGGCACGACGAGCTAAACCAATACAGTCGCTATTCCACCCTAGAGAAGCTCCCAACTCTCCTCCTCTAGATCACGTGTCACTGACAGCTGCTCTGAGTGCAGAGGACAGAAATCGGGGTGGCAAGAATGTGTCCCCAGAGGGTCCCCACAAGGCAATGGGAAGATAGGAGCTTTAAGACACGTGGGCACCCTAGAGAGCACTATGCTTTCCAGAAACATGCTGCAGGCGCCTGAGAATCGGTTGATTGCAAAGAATGTGAAAGGCCTGGGGAAGAGGAAGATAAATAGGAATGAGCGTTTATTGTGCATCTACTATGCGCAAGGCGCTGGGCTGGGCAATTTACATGGGACACGCCTGTGAAGCCTCGCAATGGCTCTATAAGGAAGATACTATTTCTCTCATTTTGTAGACTTAGCTATGGAGACAATGGAATTTCAGTCGATCAAGGTCACACAGCCAGGCAGAGGCAGGCCTGGGAAACGGCCTCCCTCTGCCCATGCCCTTTCCATTCGACTCCGTGCCGCTTCAAACCCCAGAAGAGAATTTAACATTCAGTAAAATGTAATGGAATATTATTCAGCTGTTAAAATTACTCTCGTGGAGAATGTCAATGACCAGGGAAAAGTTCACAACAGAATATTAAATGAAAAATAATGCACAAGCTTATCTATTCCATACAACCCCTAGGCTGCGGGCGTACGTACGTGCATCCACGCACGTACACCCACGTGGGAGACGCAAGGGAGAAGTACCCCAGATGCTAACAGGGAGCCTTTCTGGGTTGTGATGTTTGGGGTTTTGTTTGTTCTTTCCTACAATGAGAATGAATTCCTTTAACAATGAAACGTTGAGTTCTCTGGGAGATGTGAGCTTTACTGCTTTTTAAAGTTCTAAGTACAAATGATGAGGCAACCGAACTGATAGGAGACGCTGATCTCAGGCCTGGCCGCAGATTCCTTCTCATGAGTACCCCCTTCTTAAAGACACACTGCCACTCAGTAGTTTCTTCAGTCTTTTCAACAGTGAAAGCAAGACTTGCCAAGCTGCTCTTTGGCCAACAGTATGGACTGTGGAATACTTGCCATCAGAGGGCAGTGCTTTCTTTACCTGGCAGCTCCAGCTCAGGCCAGCACAGGAATGGGGCTCTAAGATGTCGCTGCCCTCTGCTGCCATTCTTTCCGCATGGGATGCCGTCAGGGAGGTGTGCGGGGCCCCTCAGTACTCTCTCTCTGACTAGATCCCATGCTTTAGGGGCTAGGCACCTTGCAGATACCTGAGAACCTCAGATGGCTCACACGAATGTCTCTGTAGCAATCTTCTCACCCTCAAACGTCCCTTCCACTAATGAGGTTCCCAGGAACAAGCACAGCAATTTCTGTTTGAATGACACAATGGTGTAGAGATAAACAAAACACTGAACTTGATGTCAGAAGACCTGCATCTGAGGCCCAGTTCTCCCCGTGTTGGCTGGGATGCAGCGTACAGGTCACACCAAACTCTTAGTTCTGAGGCCTAAGAACGATACAGAGAGAACAACAACGGGGCAGAGAACAGTGGATGGAGAGCCCCCTGCTCCCTCCACGTTCTCCAGCTGTGTGGGCCGTACGGCAGCCAGGGCTACACGTGGGAGCTGAGGACTTGAAATCGTCATCAAGCACCTGGGCTGAGACACGTACATGTAAAATACACACCAGCTGTCCAAGACGGTATGAGTTTTCATGAAATATCGGAATAATCTGTACACTGATTACATGCTGATGTGACAGTATTTGGGATATACTAGAGTAGATAAAATACGTGATGAAAATTAGTGTTATTATTTCTTTTTACACAGTTAATGGGGCTAGTAGAACATTTTAAATTGGATTACAGTTTGCATGATATTTCAATGGACAGCACTTTTTTGTTTTTTGAATTTGCTGTGTTGGCAACACAGCATTTATTTATTTAACATCTTTACTGGTGTACAATTGCTTTACAATGGTGTTAGTTGCTGCTGTATAACAAAGTGAACCAGCCATATGCATACGTATATCCCCATATCCCTTCCCTCTTGCGTCTCCCTCCCACCGTCCCTATCCCACCCCTCTAGGTGGATGCAAACGACCGAGCTGCTCTCCCTGTGCGATGCGGCTGCTTCCCACGAGCTATCTATTTTACATTTGGTAGTGCATATACTGGACAGCACTTTCTGTTTTTTGGGGTTTTTTTCTTTTTTTTGCGGTACGTGGGCCTCTCACTGTTGTGGCCTCTCCCGTTGCGGAGCACAGGCTCCGGACGCGCAGGCTCAGCGGCCATGGCTCACGGGCCCAGCCGCTCCGCGGCATGTGGGATCCTCCCGGACCGGGGCACAGACCTGTGTCCCCTGCATCGGCAGGCGGACCCTCAACCACTGCGCCACCAGGGAAGCCCAGCATTTTCTAAAGAGAAGGGTAAGACATTGGGCAGAACTTGCTACGAGGGTTTTGCAACTTGCAGTGTACTCCCCACCTTCAGTTTACACACAGAAGGAGATTAGGGGGCAGAGACTGAAGAGGGAGGGTTCTTAGAAGAGAGTCAGCAGAGGGCTGCGTGTTTCCCTTCCTCCCACGATAGCTTCCCCACTCCCAGCACCACCTCCTCAAGCCAAGAAAAGGGCCCTTGAGAGAACCATTTGGAGAGCGGCACACAGGTACCCTAGAGTTTAGAGGACACAGGGCATGGTACCTACGTGTGGCACGAAAAGATGAGGCGAGAAGCCGGTTAGAGTTGCCCGTGAAAGCAAAGACAAAGCTACACATCCAGAGTCTGGCTGGGGAACGATCCTGTGCTTTCTCCACGGGCCAAGCGGAGGCCAACGAACACTAAAGGTTCCTAGAAAAGACGCGACCCAAGAGCTTCACCTGGTAGGGTGTGATGACTGCAACAGAGTCCTATGAGGGGTAGCACCAAAATTGGGGGCTGAGGAAGGAGTGGGACCAGGTCAGCTGGAAGGTGCACTGCCCACATCAGGAGACGATGAGGTGTGGTCAGTCACTGAGAACCTTTTCCAAAGGAATCACAAAGCTGCCCTGCAAGAGACAGATCAGCACTGGGGCCTTGCTGCATGCAGGGCACCAAGAGACAGCAACGCCACCAGGCAAACAAGACCCCGCGGGCCTTTTACCCATCGTTCTCTCGACGCCCCCCCCCCCCGCCCCGCCCCGCCCCAACCCTAGAGGAAGCAGTAGTAGTATAGCTAAAGGGGGGCAGGTGGAACAATGCTGAAGAAGGAGCAGAACAGACCTTCTTTCTTACGGCACGTTTCCAGGAGGGGGCCAAGCCCATGCACTGGGGAAGGGAGAAGATTTAAACCAGATACAAGACCGACATTCTGATACTAGATCCGACTCAAATGTTAACATCTACAAATGCAAGTTTACTAATACCTGAAGGTTACCCAAAGAAACTGTGGGAATCTCCTATAGATGTCAACTAAGAACGGGAGATTAGACAGAATAGGGCTAAAAGGGTGGTAGTGAGAATAAAAGTTGTAGATGCAGCCTTTTCAATAAATTGGTTAAAAATGATCTTATACAAGTCATATCTGAAACAAGAATGGTAACAATACAGCCAGCATTTTTCATGAGTCAGGCATGTCCTAAGCACTTCCTATACCTTATCCCATTTAATCTTCCCAACAAACTGATGAGTTTATAATGCTCCTTTTATTGATGAGATAATAAGTAACTTGCCCCAAGTCAGGCAGCTTGCAAGTAGGAGACTCCAAAACCCAGGCTTTTAGTCCCTTTGCTCTGCAGTCTCTTGGAGTCATTGACCAAGTGACATCTGTGACAACAGATGTAAACTGTACGTGTAAACTGTAAAGTGCCACCACAAATACCAGTGATCATTTATGTTCACTGGCAGGCTGCAAGGCAGAGGAACAAACACAGGGCACCCAGGGGGCGTTACTGGTATCCTCTAATGTGTAGTTAGCAGTCTCAGGACACACTGGTCATTACAAACAACACGGGAAATCCAAGACAAATAACTTCTCCCCCTCCCTGGCCCTTCCCCAAGTCTTTAAATTTGCAATCCAGGCCAATTTTGTTTTCTAATTTAGAAGTATGATAATGAAGGGCCTAAGAAGTGTGTGCTTGCCTCTGGCCACATATAAGCAGAGAGGTTTTCCAAAGCCCATGTGCATGGGGTGGCAGGAACAGGCAGTGTGACAGAAAAAAAAAAAGGGTGCTTTGTGGTAGTAAGGACCATGGAATAGTGGGTGCGCATTGCCCCGGGCAACAGGAGATCTGGTCTTTGACCCCTGCTACTAGTTCTATTACTTTAGGTAAGTCCTATAATTGCAGGGTTCCTCTACTTTCTGAAATGGGGATAATCATACCTTTCCTGCCTGGAGGTCTGGGGGTAGACCAGATGATTCTGCTCTAGCAGCTGTGATACTCAGCCCCATTTTTGCAATATGCCAGCCTGTCTTTAGCTCAAGACACGGAGCACAATTCAGAAACAATGGGTACATTATCAAAACACTAACACTACATCCTGGGGCCATTTCTGAGGAGTGTTGAATGATCATAACTCAAGCAGGTAACATAAACCAAGGGAGGCTGTACGCCTCCCACAAGGCTGGGAGTCCCGGGCATGAGACACAGAGCCGCCTCCTCTGTGTGGTCAACCTCCCATCCCCCACTCTGGGTCTCTCCCTGGTAAGGGGACGCTCGGCAGTGATCAGTAGTGAGTGAGTGGACTTGGATGACCTCTCTTTCCCCTTATGCCTTCCTCTGTGGCTCCCCTGGCTTGTTTTTGGAGGCTTCCTGTGACCCAGGCTTCTTTGGCAAATGGTTAAATCTCATTCAGATAAAGATCTTGCCAAGAAAAGGGCCTCTGTAGGAAACTAAA
The DNA here is from genome assembly GCF_003676395.1 of Aethalodelphis obliquidens. Classification (NCBI taxonomy): domain Eukaryota; kingdom Metazoa; phylum Chordata; class Mammalia; order Artiodactyla; family Delphinidae; genus Aethalodelphis; species Aethalodelphis obliquidens. The sequence goes on from NW_020837949.1 coordinate 12,592,425, forward strand.
AGTATATCATACCCTCCACCTAAAAACAATTCATCAACAGAAATTCCCTCTCTGGGGTCAACTTATACTCATTTATTCATTCACTGCATGTTTAGCAAGCAGCAGCTATGTTCAACAACAAAACTGGGTCCCTGGCTTCAATGAAAGGTACTTTCCAGGGAGAGAGACAATTTCCATATACGCATACGTATCACACCATGACAGGTGGCGATAAATGCTAGAAAGAAAAATAAAGTAGGTGACAGGGATGAAATGTAATGGGGCAGAAGTGGGGGAGTCGCTAATTAACAGAGGGAGGTTAGAAATGATCTTAATAAAGTGACACTTCAGCAGATACCTGAGGAAGTGCGGGAACAGACAGGTGGATATCTGAGGGAAAGGCATTCCAGGAAGAGGGAATAGGAGAAGCAAAAGCACTCAGGCAGGAATCTGCTTAGCATACTTGAGGAACAGCAGGTAGACGACACATTCTACATAATCCTGTAGGATATCTTTCTCTTCCCAATTATTAGTGTAACACGCTGACTTAGAGCCACGTGATAAATCCTAGTGATTGTTTGGAAGCAAAGAAGTACTTGGTATAACCAGCTAAGTTCTCTTTCAACTTAGGGAAAGAAAAGCAGTAGAATTCATAGGAATTGGTGACTAGCTAAATATGAGAGATGAAGGAGACACATCACTGAGGACCCCCAGGTCTCTGGCTTAGATAAGGGGGAAAATGATGATGTCATTGACCCAGATACAGAGTAAAAGAAGCAGCAGAGAGGGTTGCTCCTCTGTTTGAATTCAGTTTTATTTTTATTCACTTTTTGGAGGGGGATGGGAGAAAGAATGTGAAGGGCAGGTCTCGTAGGAGAAGAGAGGATGCTAAGGTCAGTTTGTTAAGCATTTAACAGACATCTAACTGGAGATGTCCCTTATGGTACTTCTCATAAAAGTGAGAAGAGACAAAGGTGAAGGACAGAATTTGAACATCAAGATTTAAGGGATGAGAAGAGGAAGAGAAGAAGAATGAGAATGGGTGCCTAAGAAGGGCGGGGCAAAATCCGGCATAAGGGTCATCCCGGGAGGGAAAGGAAGAAAGGTTTCAATGATGGCTAATGATGCTGAGATCAAATAAGACCTCATGTCAGAAAACAGTCAGAAAGGCTTGCCGAGCACCGACTGTGTGCCAGGCATTGTGCCAGCCACACGGAACACTGCAATTCACAAGACTGGCATGGTCTCTTCCACACAGAGCTCACTAGGTTCACAGCTAGGAGGTCCCCGCGACCTTGGCATAGGCTCCTTGAGTGGAAGTCGACCTCACTGAGTTCCTAGGAACGAATAGGAGGTAAGGAAATAAAAGTCACTCTTTGACACTCTGCTTTCAGGTGGCCTGACTCTAGTGAAGAGGAGGGAAACGGAGAGACACTTAGGATGGAATGTGGAGTGAGGGGGACTTTTCTTTTCCTAAAGTCTTTAAGACTTGCCTGTATTTCTATGCAGAGGAGAAAGAATTAGCAGAGAGGATGAACCCGAAGGTATCAGAGGCAACACCCATTCATGTGCTCTGAGTCTTATCCAGATCAAAAGAGCAGACTCACACCCAAACGCAGCCAAGTCCCTGCTTCCACTTGAAGGCACTTGAGGGCAGCAGAGCCTGGCGGTGAGAAACGCTGAGCCTGAGGGTCAGACGATCTGGGCTTGAATTCCAGATCTACCACTTACTAGCCATGTGACCTTCACGGCTCCGTGCCTCAGCTTCCCCATCTGCGAGCAGGGATAATAACAGTTATCCTCAAAGACTGTTATGACGATGATATTTTTATATCACTTAGAGGCTGGCCCAAAGTAAGTGCTATGCAAGTGTTGGGAAAGTAAAGTCTAGAAACAGACACACGATTTACACATACGAAGCTTGGTAGATGGGAGGAGGGTTAGAAAATGGGTGAGCACACGGGTGAGCATATATCTTTCTTCTTCCAAAGCCATGCAGCGCTCAGCTCAGAACTCCATCTTCTCTGAAACTCTCTTGGGGAGTTCTACCCAGAAAGACACATTCTGTAGGAAGTACCCAGCATGGAGCATACCTGTGGGCCGACCTCTTACTTAGGGCACATTCATCCATTCACTGACTCATTCATTTGTTCATCACCCACAGAGCTCCATGCCTCGTCCAGGTATTGTTCTACAAAGATGGGTAAGACACTAGCCCTTCCCTCGAGAAGGCTGCTGGTCCAGAAAGCCTTGGGTCTTCTCTCCTGCTGTCTGCCATGTGTGGTGTGGTCATTCAGTCGCTCAGGAACTGGGACAGCATCATTTCTTCTCTGTGTCTCTCAGAGCATCTAATACACAGTAGGAGCGCCAAAACCCCACAGGATGAAGGAATGAATGTCTATTCCATTCTGTAGGCACCCGAATGAGTAGGAGCCCACACCGTCTCCCAGACGATGAGTTATCAAGGGAGAAAGGAGCTGACGCTTCTTTGTCCCTTACTACGTGCCACGCACCGTTGACAGTACACTACTCACTTACAGCCAGTGGGTGAGAAAAAGCCTTTCCTACTCCTTTTGTTGAAAACTGATGCCTAATGGCTTCACTCTTATGTTTTCAAATGTTTTCCATTATGTATGGTTTGCTTTCCATGCTTGAAATGTCTCACGTGACTGGAAACATTTTTCATGCTTCACGTGTAGTCAGTCGCTTTGGGATTTTGCCAGTGTTTGGCTGTTGGGTCTTTTGTTAAGTAAATGCTTGTTATGTACTTTGGTTCTGCAAGAGAAGAGCAAGCCCACCCCTCTGGCCCCGTGTGCACACTCTCTCCCTCTGCCCTCGACGTTATCTTTGTTCTGTGGCAGCCTATCAAAGCCCGTTCCAGCAATGTGCCTATTAGTAAGGCCAGGGTCATCGGCAGATGAGTGAAAACCCAGAACCAAACAGGAATCATTGGGCAAAAACATTTTTTTTCGGTTCTTCCAGGAGAACTAGTGTGTTTGGTTTACCTCCAAGTTAGAAAAAATAAATAAATAAATGGATCACGGATTTTTTTTTTTTTTTTTTTTTTTTTTTTTTTT